>NC_051216.1:9214773-9544773 GCF_015220715.1 Pygocentrus nattereri | reverse complement strand
GAAAACTAGGGGGCGATGTGGCTATTTTACCACAACAGAAGAAACCGGTTGCTGCAAGACAGAGCTTTAAAGAAAGTTGGCACTGTGACGGGAGTAAAGGACATAGTAAGTGGAGCTGATAAAATGGACAATGTCATAATGTTATGCCTGATCAGTGTATACATCTAAACACGTATAAAGACCCAGCTGCTGATTTGTAGCTGCAGCATGAATCATCTTCCCGTCTCATGTTCTCTTGTTATTTCATTTCTACTTCAGCTCAGTCACTGTCTCCCAGGAGTCTCTATTCATGGAATCCGCTTCGGTAGCCAGTCTGCGGTCAGTCATTATTCGGCCTGGACAAAGTGCCGCTTCCTCGCTGGCTTTTCGCACTCTTTCCTTTCGTGAACTGCATACTTTAGAGGAGAGATGGAGGTGCAACTGTAAGTGCAGCTTCCCCCCATCACTGCCCACCCATTTTAAACCCTGCTCTGGAGGGCAGTGTCCGCCAAACCAATCTTCTTTCATGCTTATTGCTCCAAGGCCCTGCCGCAGCCACTTTGGCATGTCCTAGCACGGCTCTGTCTAATGCACTTTCTGGGTAAGCTAGGCATCTGCCCTCCCCTAAACACCGTGTCTGATGGCTTTAGCCGTGAGTGGCGTGCCAGAGAGCTGTCGGACAGCTGAAGGGGAGCAGACAGAGGGCAGGCTGTTCAGAAACACATCTGCCTCCACCATGTGCACGAGTTACGCTCCCATTCACTCAGTACCTCAGTCAGACTGCTGCCCTGAGGCAACAATATTCACAATACTCAGAGCATGAAAATATAATGTTAGTGTTATGAGCCGGCAGTTATGATACGCTCAGCTCTTACAACCAGGGACCGTGAAAATGCCCCTCTGAAAGTCAGGTCAGGAAAAGGGCATTAAAGGTCATGGATACTGCATTGATGTCAGAATTGACCGTAACAATGTTTAATAATAATGAAATTCTCTGACAGTTCAAACATAAAAAAACTATTAATTCATGTCTACATGATCATTTTTCAATCTCTCTTTATGCATTGGAATAAAACTTATATTATAGCCTTATATTAGGCTAGTATATGGAAATTGCCTCTGTTCTGATTTGCTGCCTTGTACTGCATCTCATTATAAAAGCAACACAGACTGAAACACTCCTTGTACCTTCAATGTGAATGAGCGGGGCTAAACTGCTGCAGGCTGAGTAAAGTAAAATATCGGACCAAAACCTCGCATCTCCAACATAGTCATTTTACAGGAGAAGGAAAAAACATGCTTTACTTTTAATGTAAGTCAATGAAACCAGACATTTTCCCATGTAATCCTGGCCCGTTTCTTTTGGTCCATTTATCATAAAATTTACACACAGTGTGAACGAGAGTAGGTATTTTAAAATTATGCCAAAAACTGACAAACAATGTTTTGGTCAACCAGCAGTGATATGCAAATGTGCAAAAAAGGCTGTTTTTAGCTCATTTCTACTTTCTGTCATATAAAAATAAAATCGAATTTTGGTGAAATTTAAGATTTTAAGATGCACTGAAGCATTTCCCGAATCGACTTGAGAGATCATAGATTCATTTCCCTACTTACAACCATGAAAAAGAGGCCAACGTGACTGGAGAAACGGTGAAAAAAAGCAAGGAATTTTAAGAGAACAGTTGGATGGAACCATTTTTAGCACTGTATAAATATGTGGTCACTTACAGTCAGTGTGTTCAGCATGGTTTGAGAGTATGCACAGACTAAAATCAATATATGGCTTAAGCTTACTTAAAAACTGTGGTTCACCGCACATGGGCTCAGTTAGCTGAGAGCAGCAATCAGAGGTCCTTTTTGGCAGGGTTAAAGAACAAAACTTCAGTCAGTAAACAGCCCCAGTCAATCAATCAAACCCAGCAGAGGCTTATTAGGAACTCAAGTGAAAGAGGAACCGTTTAGTTGGCTGGCAGATCCTATCAGTGCGGCGCATTCTGTAGCACGAATGCTATCAGAGGCCTGGACAAAGTCCAGAAGCTAATGAATTTGTTAAAAACAAAAGAGTTTATTATCCTTTCACTGCTGACACCATCGCAATGAACAACTGGGAACACAACAGAGCAAACGTAGGTTTGAGATGCCAATACTGCTACCGATGATGCTGATGCTGCTACAATGGATCCCTGTTAGGGCAGCATTTGCATAGTACTAATGCGAGTCTGTCCAGTTGTTAGCAAAAACAGACATTTTGACAGAAGAATATTTTTTGAAGAGGATGAACTCGTAACACCACTGCTAGCTCTTTTTCTTAGATGTAAACACTTTATAAATCACACCAAATCATCTACTCACAAAAAACGGACTTACAACCTTTCAAACCTCAAGCCAGCATGATCCAAACAGAACAGTCAGTCAAGCAAAAACTTTGAATCTTATTTATCGATTTTCACTTTTTTATTATTTGAAAGGTCATGTTGCCCCTTTTATTGTGTAAAGATGTCTTGTTTTCATTACTTGGAAAGAACCTTGTTAAATTTCTTTATCATTTCAATATGTTTTGCCCTTCTCCTGCAAAGTTAACATTCTGGAGTTTTGTGGCAATTTGCCTCTGCTCACGGCCGGATGTGTAGCGCTGGAAGCGACCAGCCACCAGTCAGCATGATATAACATGAGTAATGCTAATTGTCTGCCAACAATACTGTCATTCAGTCGTTAGCAGACATGTTAGAATTGTCTTCCTGTTCTACAACCACAGTAAAGGTTAAAAAAGCCAAGGAAGAAAGGCCAAAAGTGAACCGTGTCCAGCAATAACAAACCTCTTTACTGTAGTTACTAGTACTGCAGTAACTTAACGTCACTGTTAAGTGTTTTGCAGGAAACAGAAGAGTTATGTAATGTGTTCCCTTGTGGTATCCAGGTGGACACGCCAAGCAAGCTCTCCCATTGGTTCAGATTTCACAAGCTGGACTAAAGGTTGATCTGATTAACCACCACCATAATTAATAAACAACCACCAATGTTGGGATCAAGCAATCACGTTTTGATTTCAATGGGTGGGACCAATTTTGTGAGGAAAGCAATGCCACTTCAGGCCTTCTGGAAGGCTCAGATATGTCACTGACCACTAACACAATTGCTGATGCAAGCTATTAGGTTTCTGTCAGTTGCACATCAAAAGCGCTGATAGAATCCCTTCTCTATGTCCCAGCAAGACACAAGGTAAGACATATGGGCAGTTTCACAGATTATCCAAAATGTAACTGTAGAGAAGCCTACAGACCATTTACTGTTGCGGTGATAGGATCCGGAGGTTAAGATGTCTATAGAGCAAATCTATAATTGAAATTGATAATGAGAAAAGAGTCCTAATACATCCAAATGAGTCCTATGGGTACTATTTTCCTTTATAATGCTCTGTATGTATTGTTGAAACTACAATAAAACAATGTCTCGGGCAATCATGCCTCTTACTGATAACCATTTCAATTGATAGCTTTTAGTTTTGTAGCTTTTAGAGGCGTTCAACTCTTCAGACGTCTTATTTGGTAAGTTTCTCTAGAATGAATCATTTGACATCTTTTGGCAGGTACAATTGGTGAAAATTGCATTTAATGTCTGTTACAAGCCTCAGATAAAATACATGGAACCTTCAAACCACCAAATTAGGTCATTTATGACTGTTTTATTTCGTCAGTTTGGGTCTTTTTTTGAAATCATATGCCACAGATATTTTACACGTTCCATTCTTCTTTCCGGTAAGAGGTAAAGTACCAAATACCAAAATCTCCCTCCTCCAACACAGAACACATGCTCTTGCACATAATCAGGCCTGCAGTTCTGTTTGTGACCTAATCCTGATTAACCAGACTGATTTCCACTGAGGGATCCACGCAAAAGGGTTAAAGGTGATGTAGAGGAGCTGCTGCTAGGCGTTACATCCCCTGCAGGGTGGTGGAAGCGAGGCGTCAAGCTGCTAATCTTGCCCCAGCCACCAGCAGGCAGCAGCTGCAAGCCTGGACTTAATCCCCGTCTCTAGCCTCCGGCACTGCAGCTAATAGAGCAGAGGCTCTGCACCTGAGACCCGTCCACACCAGGGACACTGCCACTCTACTCAAAGCCATTCAGAGTGTTTTAATGTACAATCATTATATTAAACTTACGAAATACTGATTCCATTGCAGTGGTGGTGATAGGAACCAGGGGTCACCATGTCTATAACACTGATATAGTCATTTTATTTACTATGCAAATCCACCAGTGACCCTTAATAAGTCTTCTTTCTATATGTAATGTTGATGATGGCAAAATAGTAAAAAAAAAATTCTTTGGGGAGTGTTTTGCCGTACAATGCCCCATATGTAGCCCTCCACCATTAATTTTACATTTAATTAGAAAAATATGCTTTAAGCCAAAAGTTAATCTTCAAATTAACTTCAAAACATTGTCTCAGGCAGGGTTGCCCAATCCTGGTCCTGGAGATTGATCACCAAGTGTTTTGCTCCAGAACTAATAAAAAACGCCCAATCCAGGTAATGAAGGCCTTTAGGGGCATCGAATATTAGAACCTGTTATGATGGATCTGAACTCTCCAGGGCCAGGATCAGGCACCTGTGGTCTCATCAGGTAGTGTCTTCATCAAGAAGTGTAATCAATCGTTTTTGTGCATTAACATCCTATGATGAAGCTTTTAGAGGCACCAAGCATTTGGTTCCCATCACCACCACTGCACTATGAATGACTGTGTTTATATCTTAAAAATTTATTATGAAGACATTTTTTTTTTTTTTTTTTTTTTTTTGGGAGAGGGGGCGGCACGGTGGCATGGTGGGTAGCGCTGTCGCCTCACAGCGAGGAGGGCCTGGGTTCGATTCCCTGGCCGGGCGACCGGGGTCCTCTCTGTGTGGAGTTTGCATGTTCTCCCCGTGTCTGCGTGGGTTTCCTCCGGGTTCTCCGGTTTCCTCCCACAGTCCAAAGACATGCAGTCAGGCCAATTGGACGTGCTAAATTGCCCTTAGGTGTGAGTGACTGTCTGTGTCTGTGTCTGTCTGTCTGCCCTGCGATGGACTGGCGACCTGTCCAGGGTGTATCCTGCCTTCCGCCCGAAGACTGCTGGGATAGGCTCCAGCACCCCCCCGCGACCCTGACGGAGAAGCGGCTTAGAAAATGGATGGATGGATGGATGGATGGATGGATGGATGGACATTTTTGGAGAAAGGTTTCACCTTTATGCAGAATACAACACCAACACTGGTCTAAGATGTCTAAGATGTTGGCATTGAAATATTGTATATAAAGCATATAAAGCACATAATGCATGTATATTGCTATTGTTGAAAAATCATATCTCCCTTTTTTATTGTTTTTCACTTTTTGACATAATTTGAAAATGCCAGTTGGCCTTTACATTGTATCTAAATCTCATGATGACTGGACCAAAAATGATGAAACAGCACAAAATCACTTGGAAAGATGTCTGGTTCCATTGACTTACATTAACATTAAAGTGTGTTTTTTCCTTCTACAAAGTTGCCGTTTTGAAGATATGAGGTTTCTTCCAAAAGCAGCGATATATTAGTCAATAAAGTATGTAACTGTTATCACACTGTGGCTTGAAAAGCATTGAACGTCCAATGACTCTGGCAACACTACAGCTACCACTTTTGGTACACATTTTGGCATGTCCATAAGTATCCAGACACTCCTAATGTGTGAGTTTAAAGTGCACCCATTGCTGATACATGCACATTGTGCACAAACAACCTGCATAATCTCCAACGAAAAGCATTGTTTAACAGAATGGGACTCTCTACAGCAGCCTTGCATGAGTCTAAGGTAACCATGTCCAATGCCAAGCTGTGGCTAAAGGGTCTAAAGCCCCTTTGCATTGGGCTGTGGAGCAGTGGAACCGTGTTCTCTGGAGTGATGGAGCTTATGATTCAGAAGTGATCATCCAACATCAGTGCCTGACCTCACTAATGCTCAATCAAATCCTCACAGCAAAGTTCCAACATCTAGTGCAAAGCCTTCTTAGAAGATTAGAGGCTGTTACTGCAGCAACAAAGGAACAAGCTCCCTATTAATATCCTTCATTTCAGAAGAAACACTAGAATAACCAGCTGTCTACAAACTTTAAGACATACAGTATTTCAGTGCATTTTCTCTTCACAATGTCTTCTTGTATTATTGCTCAGAAAGGCTTTTCACTGGAGACATGCTATTCGCTTTGTACTGCCCACTTCTGCCCAACAGCAGAGGCTAGCTTGGAAGAAAGAGCACAGCCCCTTTGTCTTTTGGACATCTCAACTCGGTTCCACGGCAGAAAGTTTATTCACACGCTAATTAAACCCTCACATTCCTCAGAGGTTTCATCTCTATTACTGTCTGTGTGGTCACCTTCGGTTCAGCGTCAAACACATGCTAATTGGGCCGCGTAAGACCGGGCAGCGGAATGAGAGAGGGCAGCGAGGGGACAAAGAAAGAAAGGAAAGGAGGGTTTGAGAATTTATGGGTGATCGGAGGGTGTGGAGACAGAGACAGAGAGAGATGGCAAAGAGCACATGTGAGGTGTCACAGTGTTTAAGCACTTGAGAGCAGAGAGCGAGCTCTCTTTTATGAGCACTCCGCTGCTTTCATCTGCGCCAGGCCCTTTGATCATTACACACAGGTTCATCTCACTCAGCCACTTCATCACGGCAGAGCTGCGGACCAGGCCAGAGGAGTCATACAGGGAAGACAGCTCTACGCTCCGTGCATTCATTGAGTGCAATGCACTCGTTTCAGTGCGTTAAAAACTGCATGCTTCTTAAAAGCTGCCTGAAAGTACAACTACGCTTACATGAGACTCACCACTGTCGGTACAATAACTGGATTACTGAACCTAAAAATACTCCTCCATTACACCTCCAGCCATCAAGAGATGCGAAACAATGGCACTGATATGATTGATGGCTCAAATATGAAGTAGAGGGGTGATGTTTTCTTCTTTTTTCCTCTCTGAGATACGTATGTTAAGCAGCTCCACTATTATATATAGCTGCACTTTGTAGTTCTACAGTTTCAGACTGTAGTCCATCTGTTTCTCTGATACTTTGTTACCCCCTTTTACCCTGTTCTTCAGTGGTCAGGACCCCCATGGACCCTCACAGAGCAGGTACTATTTGGGTGGTGGGTCATTCTCAGCACTGCAGTAACACTGATCTGGTGGTGGTGTGTTTAGTGTGTGTTGCACTGGTCTGAGTGGATCAGACACAGCAGTGCTGCTGGAGTTTTTAAACCCCTCAGTATCACTGCTGGACTTAGAATCGTCCACCAACCAAAAATATCCAGCCAACAGCGTCCTGTGACCACTGATGAAGGACTAGAGGACGACCAACACAAACTGGGCAGCAGCAGATGAGCTGTCGTCTCTGACTTTACATCTACAAGGTGGACCGACAAGGTAGGAGTGTCTAATAGAGTGGACAGTGAGTGGACACAGTGTTTAAAAACTCCAGCAGCACTGCTGTGTCTGATCCACTCACTCCAGCACAACACACACTAACACACCACCACCACGTCAGTGTTACCACAGTGTTGAGAATGATCCACCATCCAAATAGTACCTGCTCTGTGAGGGTCCATGGGGGTCCTGACCACTGAAGAACAGGGTAACAGAGTATCAGAGAAACAGATGGACTACAGTCTGAAACTGTAGAACTACAAAGTGCAGCTATACAGTAAGTGGAGCTGATAAAGTGGACAATGAGCGTAGAAACAAGGAGGTGGTCATGATATTATGCCTGATTCATCCGATTTCTAAGCGCCATATTTTAACAACCATGAGGCGCCAAGGAGCCAATCACAATCCAATTGAAAGAGGGGGGTCTTAGAGTTTCTGACTGTCACTGGAAGAGCTCCCTTCAGTCTGAGAGGAGATGAGACCCCTGAGCAGACAACGTTCTGTGTTCTTCACTTCAGTAAGAGTGAACCCGTCACACCTGTGCAGCGTGATTTTTGTTGGCAGTGAAGCTCCAACAGCTCAGAGCGTTCGTCGTTGGTTCCACAACACTGGATGATCTCCGAAATCACACTGAAAGAGCCGTGAGTGCAGCGACACCCGACACGCTCAATTGAGTATGGGATGAATTTGATTATGGCATTGATGTCGTCCGTACAGCTGGAGGAGGTTCAGACTGAGCACTCATTTAAACCATTTACAGTTCACTGCGTTGTTCTGGAATGATTTCCAAGTGAAAAATCATTCTGAACTCAGATGAATCTTTTTGAAGCATACACATCCAATTTTGTCATTTTTTTTGGCATATGTAAAGGCCTATTTACCCTTTGTATTAACATTTCACAATGAACAGAGTAGTAGAAATAGTTCAAAATAGTCCCCTGGAAAAAGTCTTGCTACTTTTACTTCCTTTACAAGTTAAGAAAATTTCCTTCTTCTGTAAAGTTACCATTTCAGAGGTACGATTTCATCATGTACTGCTAAAGTAAGCGTGACAAGGGGAGTAACGCTCTACTCCAGCTATGCTGAGTTACTGCTATCATACATTTCTGCTTGGCTCACAGGTTTTTGTTTTTTTTTGTTGTTTTTGGTATAAAAAGTTCAGAGTAGTTCATTAAAGTGGTTCATTCTAGAGAAACCTGGCCGGTTTTTTACAGTGGTGGTGATAGGAACCGGACGTCTGAAGAGTTTAATACCTCTACATGCTCCTTCAGTGAAAGTTATTACATCAATTACATTATTATATATACATAATTAGTTATGAATACACTGCCTGTTACCAGAAGCAATGTTTTACAATAGTTCAGACTTTAGAATCTTTGTACCAGTTCCCAGATATTTCTCACTATTTTACCATCATCAACATCACACCAGAGACACAGAGGACAAATGTAGGTTCCCTGGTGGGTCAGGATAGTAAATAAAATGGTTATATTTGTGTTATAGACATCATGACCCCTGGTTCCTATCAGCACCACTGTAAAGAAATCTGAACATTTTCACTGTTTGCATCTCCACAAAGACTGAATCAAGACTGAACTGACTGGACAAAGCCTTCAATAAGTTGCAATCACACTGAATACTGAAGCAGACTAATGGAATGAATACTTAATCAGCACACAGGTCTAAAGCTTCAGAAGCCGCAGCAATTACTGTTCCTGACCGCGGTTAGAAACAACAGCATTAATCATGTCTGTGCATTCGTCAAACATACATGCCTCTTCACTGACCACAAATATCCAGATCACCTCCCTTCAGGGGTTTTGTAAAGCACCTCAGGACACATTTGTGCCAAGTCTGAACACTAATTAAGCGCTGGGCAGCAACTGACCAGCATGGCATGGACCATTTTCCCCCAGCGAGGGGATGAATGAAGGTAATATCATGCATGATAATCACTGAATGGATTCCCCCAGACACTGTTGCAATGGTTACTGTTGAACCCTACACTTAGAAAGTGTAATAAATAAGTTATTAATGCTGCATTAATAAGTGCTACCTTTTAAATTATGAACCATTTACTGAGTGACATAACTAAAGCACTGCAAGTGCTTTTCATAAATATATTATATTTAGGTATAATAAGAGTTTAAAAACTTTAGCCACTTAATGAACAACAACTAAGCATAAAGAGAACAAGTATGCATCCCAATTCATTTAAAATAGGATGTCATGCATTCATATTATTTATGAACTGTTTTTATGTAACTAAGTAAATGCTTAATATTTCAAATTATATCATTTATCTAACTAAATAATTATGAAAAAACTACAAATAAAGATTAGGTTTTAATTCAGATCGTACTATTTATGCGTATGCAATAAACATATAAAAATTCACAGCTACAAACAAACAATTAGACAGTGATAAGGGCTGTTTTAAGGTATTACCAGTACGTTTTAAATACACTATATTGCCTTCACACACATATGAACTTGAGTGATGTCCCATTCTTAATCCATAGGGTTTAATGTGATGCCGGCCCACCCTTTGCAGCTATTACAGCTTCAACTCTTCTGCGAAGGTTTTCCACAAGGGTTAGGAATGTGTTTATGGGAATTTTGTTCTTCCAGAAGCGTGTTTGGGAGGTCAGACACTGATGTTGGACGAGAAGGCCTGGCTCGCAGTCTCCACTCTAATTCAGGACTCTGTGCAGGCCAGTGAAGTTCTTCTACACACTCGCTCATCCGTGTCTTTATGGACCTGCTTTGTGCACTGGTGCGCAGTCATGTTGGAACAGGAAGGGGACGTCCCCAAACTGTTCCCACAAAGTTGGGAGGACGAAATTGTCCAAAATCTCTTGGTGCTGAAGCTTTAAGAGCTCCTTTCACTGGAACTAAGGGGCCGAGCCCAACTCCTGAAAAACAACCCCACACCATGATCCCCCCTCCACCAAACTTTACACTTGGCACAGTGCAGTCAGGCAAGTACCGTTCTCCTGGCAACCGCCAAACCCAGACTTGTCCATCAGTTTGACATAAGACGCATGATTGGTCACTCCAGAGAACACGTCTCCACTGCTCTAGACTCCAGTGGCGGCGCTTTACACCACTGCATTCAACACTTAGCATTATGCTTCGTGATGTAAGGCTTGTATGCAGCTGCTCGGCCATGGAAACCCCACATGAAGTTTGGAGGTCTGTAGTGATTGACTCTGCAGAAAGTCGGTGACATCTGCGCACTATGCCCCTCAGCATCCGCTGACCCCCTCTGTCATTTTACGTGACCGACCACTTTGTGGCTGAGTTGCTGTCGTACCCAATCGCTTCCACTTTGTTATAATCCCACTGACAGTTGACTGTGGAATATTTAGTAGTGAGGAAATTTCACAACTGGACTTCGATCACGGTACCACCCTGGAATTCACTGAGCTTCTGAGAGCGACCCATTCTTTCACTAATGTCTGTAGAAGCAGTCTGCAGGCCTAGGGGCTCGGCTTTATACACCTGTGGCCATGGAAGTGATTGGAACACCTGCATTCACTGATTTGGATGGTTGAGTGAAAACATTTGACAATATAGCATATATAGTACTTTTTCTAAAGCTAAAGACGACCAAAAAAAGCAGAAAAAAAAGTTTAAAAAAATGTAGTGGGAAAAAAAGTTAGAGAGAAGTAGCTCTGAGGAAAGATGTTTTGAGTTGAGTTTTAAGGCCTGAGACAGATGTGAATTTTACAGGCTTAAGGCTCTAGAGCTGTTCATAGACTGCAGATGAAAGTGCACTACAGTACAACACTGTAAACAAGTGAGTTTATCTTAGAATATTAAAAACAAGTGAGTACACAAGTAATGTTTAGAGTGGATTTGTTGACCTAAAGCCAGGGGTCTGTGGCTGGCCCAGGAGCGTCTGCTGCCCTCCCTGTCCTAACTGCATATTCTGTCCCTGTATTAAAGGTAGCACAGTAAGAGGAAGTGCATCCTGTGGGCGAGCGAGACAGCGTAGTTTTGCATAAACAGTAACAGATCCTCACTCCTCCTGTATCAAGTCCACAGCCACAAGCAGCAGCAGAGCCACTGGGACGGCTTCTCAGTCAGGCTTTGAGTCAGAGCCATGCTGAATATTTCATGATCTCTGCCAAAGCGAGACTCTAGATCACTATTATGTCGAGGGCAGGACGGCCCCTGGACACACACTCTCATTCACTCCAACAGGCAGCAGCTGCAAGAGTATTAAATAGATTCTTAACAATGTTATGTAGGGGCTGTTACTTTCTTATGCTAAAAAACGCCTTTTAATAATGTAAAGAGAGATGAGAGACGTTAGGGCTGTCACTATTGATTACATAAGTAACAGGTAATCAGAGGCTGAATGCATCTGATGGTTTCCTGGTGGGATCTAAAGGTATTCTATAGGAAACTAGTGGTCTCTATTTGAAAAATGTAAGCCAATTTCTATGAAAAGGGCAAATGTATTAGGTTTAAACCCTAATGGTCCTTTTCTTCGGCAGGGAAACCTTCGTTTCAGAGTGTGGTTTAGCGGCGCATCAGTTAGCATCACATATAAAAGACAGTCGTCTTCACCACTCTTCACCAAAAATGAGCTTCTGAGAAACCTCTCGCAATCTCTTTCTGTCCCCGTATGACCCCTTTCTGTTTGACATTTCAGCTAGAAAATGGACATCCCGTTAGCGTGCGACTGCCACACCGAGTTACGCAGCACACTCTTTCAAATAAGTCATCTTTTCCTTTCTCAAAATCAATGTCTTCAGCTTGTGGTTCAACGTCCATTAAAAACGGCTCTGCTTACACAGTCTCAATCGATTAGTAGCTTGAGCAGGATGATCACTCTTAGTGAGGCCGCTAAATCTCCTAATCTGTCATTAGCTATGACACTTCACAATCTAAGAAGCAGAAAAAAGAGTCAACATAGTTGATCCCATGAGAATACCCATAAAAAAGTTCCCTTTTTTCCAATAGGGAGGAAATTCTCCTTCTCATAAAAGATGATAACAATCGAAAATCAAATTATCGCACGTCGTGGTTATGAGAAAGAATCAACTCCATAAAATTAAAATGGGAATTTAATAAGAAAAATGTCCATCATGGTCAAAAAGTCCAACTGACGATGAATATGTATCTAATGAGCCCAGTGACATTAACGCAGTACCTTCAGCATCTTTATGAAACTGTCTGTCAGAGCAGGTGATAACCACGAGAACTAACTGCTCTTTGCTGCTCTTTATCTTTAGATATTAATGAAGATTATAGGGGCGGTTAAGCCAAAGATGCAGTTAAAATGAATAGCAATAGAGGAGAAAACCAAGACCATGGTAGAGCTCACTGCTGACCTTAATGCTCTTCTGATTTCTTTTAAACCCTTGAGTCCCCAGAACAGAACGAAAGAAAGGCTGAACACAATGAAGAGGGACAGCTGACCAGCTGGGCAAACAGTGGTCCAAACAGGATACATGGTTCTCCTGTGTATGTGTGTGTGTGTTAGATGGGCGTCTGTCTCTAACTATGATCCTCCTTAGCAGCAGATGGCCCCAAGCCTCCCAGTCAGAAACTATCAGTGGGTGGTCATTCTTTGAGACGTCCCACTAAGACCTGAGCTCGCACTGACTAGTCAGACCTGTCCACTCATGTTAGAGAGAAATAACGCTCAATAGCTGACCAGGTTACAACACTCTTAAGGTGAAACAGAGGACAAGAGTGAACATAAAAAACTAACGCACTGTTCCCACACAAAAAACAGTAGTCCCAACCAAAACACCAAGATCTACCACCAAACACCATCATTCACCTATGAACACCATCATTCTCCAAAAATGCCACCACTGACCACCAACACTGTTCACCAACCGTCAAACATTCAAACCAATCACCATGATATCTACCAAATACCAACATTCCCAACCAATCCCCAACACTGCCAAACATCTTTCACCAAACATCATAATTTTTTACAAAAAAATTGTTTAACAAATAACAAACACTACAAATTCTCCACTAGCTTTCTCCTTCCAAGACATTCTCCTCCAATCACCAACATTCACTAACAAACATCATCATTCCCATCAAACAACATTATTCACCACCAAACACTATCATTCTCCAGCACCATCATTTGTTAATAAAAACTAACGCTGTCCACCAAACACCAGCATTCGCCAATAAACACCAACATCTGCCACCAAACACTATCATTTACCAACATCACCATCACTCGCCACCCAACACCATCCTTCTCCAAAAAATACCATCATTGACTACCAACACTGTTCACCAAACATCAACATTTCCAACCAAACACTACTGCTAACCAACAAACACCATCATGTTGACCAAACAACATCACACACACCAAACAAAACTGTCCACCAAACAGCAACATTCCATACTTACCACTATCATGTCTACTAATACCAACATTCTCAACCAATCACCAGCACTCCCAAACACCCTCCATCAAACATCATTTTCCAAACATCATATTTTTCTTGCAAAAATACAGTTCAATAAATACCATCCTCCACCAAACACCACAAATTCTCCACTATCTTTCTCCTTCCAACACCAGCATTTTTCACCCAAATGGCTTTATCACCACCAACCACTATTGTTCTCCAACAAACACCATAATTTGTTAAAAAACACCAACACTGTCCACCAAATACCAGCATTCACCAATAAACACTGACATTCTCAGTCTAGCACCGACATTCCCCACCAAACACCACCAAAATCCAACAAACATTAACCACCAAAACGACTGACGAATCTGTGTAAATGAGGGGAGAACATTCTAGAATAGCGTGAAAGGTTGGAGAATATTCTAGAGACTCCTCCGACAAACCGCCCCAGCGTTTGGGTTTGCAGGTGTTTGCTGGGTCAGCAGCTCTGAGCTTCAGGGAAAAGATGTGCAGTGCAACAGAGGGAACTAGCCAGTGAAGTAAAGGCAAATTGCTGCATTTGAAAACTGATGGAGGCTTGAATCTGTTGAAAGATGAATAAGGTTGAAATCTCGCCAAGGGAAAGAGAGGAGAGAGCCGATGGCTACCCTGAGGAAGGCGTCAGAGTGTAGACCCACTCCACCAGGCCTGGAATACACTGCAGTAGCTTCTACTGACTTCACCAGCACTGTTAGGAAAGCTACAGCAGGACTGAGCTAGAATTGACCCAGCTGGCTTTTTTCCCTGAATTTCATCCTGTGAACATGATTAAAATGCTTCTAGGTCCCGATGACACTCGGCATTTGTCTTCATCGCGTCTCAAAACAGAATCAAATCATGCAAATGGCTCCGTGCGAGTCCCAGCATATTTTTCACAGGGTGACGTGGAACATGAGACCATATTTCATACCATCCCAGACAAATTGAATTAACACACTGGCTGTTAACTGCAGTTAATTAGCTTCAGGCACGTTAATTACAAATGATCAGATTACACAAGGAAAGCATATGGTGGCTGCTGCATCACTGCTGAAACTTTAGGAAGTATTTCTGGTTACCTTCCTCCAAATACTGTCTGATTTACCTTCGGAGAATCTGAGCCTGACCTTCACGAAGCCTGAGAGGTCCAGAGATTTTACTGTCATTTTGCTGAACAGCCAATTTGCGTAATTGGATGTACTTACATAATGTGTTACATACTTACTTACATAACAAATTACAATTGTATTCTATTTACATTCCGGACTAACAATCACAGCTGGGCTTCAGACCCGTTTTCTGTTGGTTTGTATGTCAAAAACGGAGCAAATGGATGTTTTCTTCTTTCTTAAAAACAAGGCCATAGGTGTGGTGATATAGTCTCATATTTAAATCACAATATTTCCTTTTATAAACAGAAACGTGGAGTTGGCGAAAATTTAGAATCTGCACTTTCAGAAGACTTTTTTTGCTTGTTTCAATAAGAGATGAGAAATAATTAAACTAACGGTAAAAGAAGATGCATATGTGCTATGGTTAAACTACACTGTCAGAAACAAAGGTACTAAACTGTCACTGGGGTGGGACCCTCAAGGGTACATCTCGGTACCTTTAGTCAGGGAACATAACTGAACCATAATCCACTGAAATGATGTTCTAAGCTGTACTGACTCCACTCGCCCCCAGGCTTTTATTCTACTGTTCTGTTTTAAAACATTCAGTTATAAATATGTACAAATACGAACTTTTCATGTGGAAAAACTTCTTTAAGGTTCACAATCAGACCTTAAAACCACTGCTGTACCGCTGAGGGAACATTTACACTGTTTTTATCTGGATAAATGAAAAATGTACCTGCACAGAAGCTTTACTGCTAACCGTGTAGTGTGGTTAATACCAGCTGTACTTTGTTACAATACTTAAGTATTATTTCAAAGACTTGTACTTTACTCAAGTATTACTGAAATTGAACACTGGTACTTTTACTCATTTACACTGTCAAGATCAAAACATACTATTCACTCTTTAAATTTTCAAAGATTAAAACGTTTACAGTCAGGCCAATTTGAGTTTTGAAGTCAGCATGCATATCTATTTTTTTTTTTTTTTAATTCAACTTACAGCTTTTTTAGCTCTTCTTTTTAACAAATAAAACAAAACAAACACTCTAAAATCTCAGTTAGGGAGTCTGAGTCTGAGTTTAATTAAAAAAGTTGTCCCTTATAAGCAGAATTCATCATTATGTAGAAGCCCCATGAACTAAATATAATATTTAATATTTTAGCACATGGGCGGCACGGTGGCGTGGTGGGCAGCGCTGTCACCTCACAGCAAGGAGGGCCTGGGTTCGATTCCCCAGCCGGGCAACCAGGGTCCTCTCTGTGTGGAGTTTGCATGTTCTCCCCGTGTCTGTGTGGGTTTCCTCTGGGTTCTCCCGGTTTCCTCCCACAGTCCAAAGACATGCAGTCAGGCCAACTGGACATGCTAAATTACCCCTAGGTGTGAGTGACTGTCTGTGTCTGTCTGTCTGCCCTGCGATGGACTGGCGACCTGTCCAGGTTGTATCCTGCCTTCCGCCCGAAGACTGCTGGGATAGGCTCCAGCACCCCCCCGCGACCCTGAGGGAGAAGCGGCTTAGAAAATGGATGGATGGGATGGATGGAATATTTTAGTGCTTTATACCTCCACTCTCCCTTATTACTGCTGCCATGCTTTTCAGTTTTTTTCAATCACTTTAAGTACATTAAGAATATTTTCTTAGAACTTTTAATATCACCGATTTTTTCACGTCTTCACGTCTTCTTACTCCTCTTTCTCCTCTATTTGTTTTCAGCTACTGTGATGCAGGACCGTTCCAGAGCCGTCCATCCCTCAGTTTAATCCCTTTCCCCGGAAGATTCTGCTCTCATCTGGATTCAAAACTCTCTTCTCTGTTTGTCCCCCACTAACAGAGGATCTGGCAACCGTGGCACACAGATGCGCACTCAGATCTGTGTCTATGAGGACACAACACCCAGCATGCAGCTTACATGGGATTTAGAGCAAAGTTCTCCTGAACTTTCAACCAACTCTTTACCTGCTGCACCTGTGGCTGCTCATCTGCTCATCTGTGCCACGTCAGCGGGTTTCTCGCTTCTTTTAACAGAACACGTCAGGCTCCAGTCCAAACAGGCCAAAACACTGCAGACTTCAGAACACTGCCTCATTAAACACGCCTGATTCAACACGTAACTTAACCGTCCAGCCAATTACAAAACACCTGCGCCCAGTTTAAGAGGTATTCTGTCCTGAATTACTAGCCTGTACAACTGCCTAAAACATGA
Source organism: Pygocentrus nattereri (assembly GCF_015220715.1). NCBI lineage: Eukaryota > Metazoa > Chordata > Actinopteri > Characiformes > Serrasalmidae > Pygocentrus > Pygocentrus nattereri. Next base: position 9,527,602 of record NC_051216.1, on the reverse strand, counting down.
TGACTATTCTTACCGTCAGTGTTGTGTGCTAAATGCATAGACTGTATAATAAAATGCATGATGCAGTAATGGCTCCATCTGAACAAGCCTGTAAAGAATGGAAGAGATACTAAATACTACACACACTATATTTCCAAAACTATTCACCCATCTGCCTTCACATGCGTATGAACTTGAGTGGCATCCCATTCTTAACCCATAGGGTTTAATCTGATGTCTATAACAGCTTCAACTCTTCTGGGAAGGCTTTCCACAGAGGTTAGGAGTTTGTTTATGGGAATTTTTGACCGTTCTTCCAGAAGCTCATTTGTGAGGTCAGAACTGATGTTGGACGAGAAGGCCTGGCTCAGAGTCTCCACTCTAATTCATCCCAAAGGGGTTCTATCAGGTTGTGGTCAGGACTCTGTGCAGGCCGCTATACACCACTGCATTCCACGCTTTGCATTGTGTTTGGTGATGTAAGGCTTGGATGCAGCTGTTCAGCCATGGAAACCCATTCCATGAAGCTCTCTACGCTGTTCTTGAGCTGATCTGAAGGCCACATGAAGTCTGGAGGTCTGTAGTGATTGACTCTGCAGAAAGTTGGTGACCTCTGCGCACTATGCCCCTCAGCATCCGCTGACCCCGCCCTGTCATTTTACGTGGTCGACCACTTCGTGGCTGCATTGCTGTCGTTCCCAATCACTTCCACTCTGTTATAATCCCACTGACAGTTGACTGTGGAATATTTAGTAGTGGGGAAATTTCACGACTGGACTTGCTGCACAGGTGGCGTCCGATCACGGTACCACACTGGAATTCACTGAGCTCCTGAGAATGACCCATTCTTTCACTAATGTCTGTAGAAGCAGTGCATGAAAGTGTACTTGCTGCACATCCAGTCAGAAGTAGTGTTTTAACAGTCCAACAGCTTATACTAACAAGCACTTAGCTCAGCGATAAGAGAGACAGAGACAGAAAGGCCGAGGAGGATGAAGCATAAATTCTTGGCTGAAGTGTTAAAAAACATTGCAAATCTCCATTTCCTCTCTCTCTCTCTCTCTCTCTCTCTCTCTCTCTCTCTCTCTCTCGCTCTCTCTTACTGGCTCTCTCTCTCTCTCTCTCTCTCTCTCTCGCTCTCTCTCGCTCGCTCTCTCTCGCTCGCTCTCTCTCTCTCTCTCACTCTCACTCTCACTCTCTCTCTCTCACTCTCGCTCTCGCTCTCTCTTTCTTCATCTTGCAGTTGTGAGGAATACAGGAAATTCCTCTCGTGTGAAATATGCTTCCCAGGGGCAAATTTAGAGCGCAGGCTTAAATAATGTGAACGCAAAAGGAAGTGCAGCGAGGGGCAATCCTCTGGAGAGAGGGAAGAGAGGGACGCTGATGGAGAAAAAGAGCGAGAGAGGAGAGCGGGAGGAAAGGACAGGCAGAGGGAGTCGTACACTGACAGCTCTAAAAACTGAAAGCACATAAAACACTAATTTACTTTTTCAACTGCAGGTTTATTATTGTTCTATCAATATTTTGTATTATTGTCCTGTAACTACTATAAATGACTCTGTAACCGCTAAGTGTGGACATACACACCCCCAGAGTTTAAGGGGTAAAAGAGTATAAAGGAGTTTTTAGTGGTTATGAATAAACATGTTTGAAAAAATTCTTAAAAGGGGAATTCCACAGATTTTCAAGATTTCTGTATAATTAAACAGCAAGGTAAAGTCGTTCCGAGCGGCATGACATAAAAAGTGCCATTCTAGGAAAACTTGTATTCATGTGACCCCTGATTCATCACCATTGTAAAGAAATCAGAATGAGCAAGTTTCTCGACAATGAATCATTTCATATCAAAATCTCTGAATGCCTCTGTTTACATCTTAGTGATTGAATTAAGCAGAAATTTTTAATAAATTAGTGGACTTCCCCTTTAACTCACGCCGGGGGGAAGAGAGAGAGAGAGAGAGAGAAAGAGAGAGAGAGAGAGAGGAGAGAAGAGAGGTAAGGCGAAAGAGAAGAGATAGAGGAGAGAAGAGAGGGAAGGAGAAAGAGAAGAGTTAGAGAGAGAGAAAGAGAAGAGAGAGAGAGCAAGAGAGAGGGAGAAGAGAGAAAGAGAGAGAGAGAGAGGGCGAGAGAGAAAGACAGAGAGAGAGAGAGAGAGAGAAGAGAGAAAGAGAGAAAGAGAGAGAAAGAGAAAGAGAGAGAAAGAAGAGAGAAAGAGAAGAGAGAGAGAGAAGAGAGGGAAAGGGGAGACAGAGAGAGAGGGAGAGAGAGAAGACAGAAGATAGAGAAGAGAGAGAGAGAGAGAAAGAGAGAGTGAGAGAGAGAGAGAGAGAAGAGAGAAAGAGAGAGTGAGAGACACAGAGAGAGAGAGAGACAGAAGATAGAGAAGAGAGAGAGAGAGAAAGAGAGAGTGAGAGAGAGAGAGAGAGAGAGAAGAGAGAAAGAGAGAGTGAGAGACACAGAGAGAGAGAGAGACAGAAGATAGAGAAGAGAGAAAGAGAGAGAGAGAAAGAGAGAGAGTGAGAGAGAGAAGAGAGAAAGAGAGAGTGAAAGAGACACAGAGAGAGAGAGAGACAGAAGAAAGAGATGAGAGAAAGAGAGAGAAAGAAGAGAGAAAGAGAAAGAGAGAGAAAGAAAAGAGAAAGAGAAAGAGAGAGAAAGAAGAGAGAAAGAGAGAGAGAGAGGAAGAGAGAGAGCAAGAGAGAGCGACAGAGTGAGAGAGAGCAAGAGAGCGAGCAAGAGCGAGAGCGAGGAGAGAAAGAGAGAGAGCGCCTGGCTTTTGTGGTCAGAGAAGTGCCCACTTCAGAGTGGGTAAAGCAGGGTGTGGTTCAGCAGCACAGCCCAGCTGAACTAAACCCCTCTGAACTGAATCTCTCTAAGCCTCTTTCTAGGCCATCGTGGCGGACACACAGTGGACAGGGGACACACAGACGAAGACCAGGAGAGACGTACTGTCTTGGTTCAGTATTGGCTCCACTGACATCAGAAGTTTACATTTCTGTTATCAAAGCTTTACAAGCCTGTAATTTAATGTACAGCAGGGAACCGTCATTAGGAGTTCTGAAAGGGATCTGAAGATATTTTAGTTTAATTAAGCAGTGAATGAGCAGCTTTATTCTGTCTGTACAGTAATGTGTAAACATCCAAGACCGCTTTACATTTGTTTAGTGTCAGCTAAATAAAGAGATGAGAAAGGAGAGGAGAAAAACAGCATGAGGAGAAACTTAGATGGAGAACCACTGCGGAGAATAACTGTCAGAGAAACAGAGCTGGTGAAACAGCGCTAGAGAACGAGAGCTGGAGAAACAGCGCTAGAGAACCAGACACTGAGACACATTAGCATTAGACAACCAGAGTGGGAGAGCCAGAGAAAAAGCACTTGAGAAAAGGACACAGAAAAAAGAGCTGGAGAAATAAGGCGAGAGAAACAGCGCTAGAGAACGAGAGCTGGAGAAACAGCGCTAGAGAACGAGAGCTGGAGAAACAGCACTAGAGAACGAGAGCTGGAGAAACAGCGCTAGAGAACGAGAGCTGGAGAAACAGCGCTAGAGAACGAGACCTGGAGAAACAGCGCTAGAGAACGAGACCTGGAGAAACAGCGCTAGAGAACGAGAGCTGGAGAAACAGCGCTAGAGAACGAGACCTGGAGAAACAGCGCTAGAGAACGAGACCTGGAGAAACAGCGCTAGAGAACGAGAGCTGGAGAAACAGCGCTAGAGAACAAGACCTGGAGAAACAGCGCTAGAGAACGAGACCTGGAGAAACAGCGCTAGAGAACGAGACCTGGAGAAAGAGCTCTAGAGAACGAGACCTGTAGAAACAGCGCTAGAGAACGAGACCTGGAGAAACAGCGCTAGAGAACGAGAGCTGGAGAAACAGCGCTAGAGAACGAGACCTGGAGAAACAGCGCTAGAGAACGAGACCTGGAGAAACAGCGCTAGAGAACGAGACCTGGAGAAACAGCGCTAGAGAACGAGAGCTGGAGAAACAGCGCTAGAGAACGAGACATGGAGAAACAGCGATAGAGAACGAGACCTGGAGAAACAGCGCTAGAGAACGAGAGCTGGAGAAACAGCGCTAGAGAACGAGACATGGAGAAACAGCGCTAGAGAACGAGACCTGGAGAAACAGCGCTAGAGAACGAGAGCTGGAGAAACAGCGCTAGAGAACGAGACATGGAGAAACAGCGATAGAGAACGAGACCTGGAGAAACAGCGCTAGAGAACGAGACCTGGAGAAACAGCGCTAGAGAACGAGACCTGGAGAAACAGCGCTAGAGAACGAGAGCTGGAGAAACAGCGCTAGAGAACGAGACATGGAGAAACAGCGCTAGAGAACGAGAGCTGGAGAAACAGCGCTAGAGAACAAGACCTGGAGAAACAGCGTTAGAGAACGAGACCTGGAGAAACAGCGTTAGAGAACGAGAGCTGGAGAAACAGCGCTAGAGAACAAGACCTGGAGAAACAGCGCTAGAGAACGAGACCTGGAGAAACAGCGCTAGAGAACGAGACCTGGAGAAACAGCGCTAGAGAACGAGACCTGGAGAAACAGCGCTAGAGAACGAGACCTGGAGAAACAGCGCTAGAGAACGAGACATGGAGAAACAGTGATAGAGAATGAGACCTGGAGAAACAGCGCTAGAGAACGAGACCTGGAGAAACAGCGCTAGAGAACGAGAGCTGGAGAAACAGCGTTAGAGAACGAGACCTGGAGAAACATCGCTAGAGAACGAGACCTGGAGAAACAGCGCTAGAGAACGAGACCTGGAGAAACAGCGCTAGAGAACGAGACCTGGAGAAACAGCGCTAGAGAACAAGACCTGGAGAAACAGCGCTAGAGAACGAGACCTGGAGAAACAGCGCTAGAGAACAAGACCTGGAGAAACAGCGCTAGAGAACGAGTCCTGGAGAAACAGCGCTAGAGAACGAGTCCTGGAGAAACAGCGTTAGAGAACGAGACCTGGAGAAACAGCGCTAGAGAATGACAGCTGGAGAAACAGCGCTAGAGAACGACAGCTGGAGAAACAGCGCTAGAGAACGAGAGCTGGAGAAATCATGCCAGAGAACCAGACACTGAGAAACAGAGCTGGTGAAACAGTGAAAGAGAACCAGAGACTGAGAAACAGTGACAGAGAACCAGAGACTGAGAAACAGAGCTGGTGAAACAGTGAAAGAGAACCAGGGACTGAGAAACAGTGACAGAGAACCAGAGACTGAGAAACAGAGCTGGTGAAACAGTGACAGAGAACCAGAGACTGAGAAACAGAGCTGGTGAAACAGTGATGGAGAACCAGAGACTGAGAAACAGAGCTGGTGAAACAGTGAAAGAGAACCAGAGACTGAGAAACAGTGACAGAGAACCAGAGACTGAGAAACAGAGCTGGTGAAACAGTGACAGAGAACCAGAGACTGAGAAACAGAGCTGGTGAAACAGTGATGGAGAACCAGAGACTGAGAAACAGAGCTGGTGAAACAGTGACAGAGAACCAGAGACTGAGAAACAGAGCTGGTGAAACAGTGATGGAGAACCAGAGACAGAGAAACAGAGCTGGTGAAACAGTGACAGAGAACCAGAGACAGAGAAACAGAGCTGGTGAAACAGTGACAGAGAACCAGAGACTGAGAAACAGAGCTGGTGAAACAGTGATGGAGAACCAGAGACAGAGAAACAGAGCTGGTGAAACAGTGACAGAGAACCAGAGACTGAGAAACAGAGCTGGTGAAACAGTGATGGAGAACCAGAGACTGAGAAACAGTGACAGAGAACCAGAGACAGAGAAACAGAGCTGGTGAAACAGTGATGGAGAACCAGGGACTGAGAAACAGTGACAGAGAACCAGAGACAGAGAAACAGAGCTGGTGAAACAGTGACAGAGAACCAGAGACAGAGAAACAGAGCTGGTGAAACAGTGACAGAGAACCAGAGACTGAGAAACAGAGCTGGTGAAACAGTGATGGAGAACCAGAGACAGAGAAACAGAGCTGGTGAAACAGTGACAGAGAACCAGAGACTGAGAAACAGAGCTGGTGAAACAGTGATGGAGAACCAGAGACTGAGAAACAGTGACAGAGAACCAGAGACAGAGAAACAGAGCTGGTGAAACAGTGATGGAGAACCAGACACCGAGACACAGAGCTGGTGAAACAGTGACAGAGAACCAGAGACTGAGAAACAGAGCTGGTGAAACAGTGATGGAGAACCAGAGACTGAGAAACAGTGACAGAGAACCAGAGACAGAGAAACAGAGCTGGTGAAACAGTGATGGAGAACCAGACACCGAGACACAGAGCTGGTGAAGCAGTGACAGAGAACCAGAGACTGAGAAACAGAGCTGGTGAAACAGTGATGGAGAACCAGAGACTGAGAAACAGTGACAGAGAACCAGAGACAGAGAAACAGAGCTGGTGAAACAGTGATGGAGAACCAGACACCGAGACACAGAGCTGGTGAAGCAGTGACAGAGAACCAGAGACTGAGAAACAGAGCTGGTGAAACAGTGATGGAGAACCAGGGACTGAGAAACAGTGACAGAGAACCAGAGACAGAGAAACAGAGCTGGTGAAACAGTGACAGAGAACCAGAGACTGAGAAACAGTGACAGAGAACCAGAGCAGGAGAACCAGCACTAGATAATTTCTCTCACATCACTTTACTCTGTCTGTGCTGCATCCCTCTCTCTCTCTCTCTCTCTCTCTCTCTCTCTCATTTTCTCCCCCCCGACTTTCCTGTTGCTTCAGGCTGAGTATCCAGTGGAGCTCTAAAGGATCCATGTGCGTCTCCAGAAAGCAGTAAATGTGTTAAAGACATGCAGGACCACGGGCGTCTCTGTAAACTGCATTAGTAATGAAAACAGCTCTGCGCCTCTCTGCAGTGTGACGCTGCTGCAATATTTACTTGACTCATCTTTTAACACGCGCAGTTTGCAAACACGACTAGTCTTTTCCCAGAATGCGGCGGCGTCGCTCAGAGGGGCCACTCGGGATACCGGCTCGTTCTGAGAACAGGGTGCAGTCCCCTCGTTGCTCAGCAAGGGAAAAGATGACGACGGCGAAGAAAGAGGAAGCTAAGAGAGCGCAGGCCGGTTGAAAATAGACGTGTGTTTTCCAGAGGAGCGGGGTAATGCGTGGTCGCCCTGTTCTTTCGAGAGGGAAACTGGAGGCTATTTCTGTCTGGGTGAAATAAGCTCAGAACTGGAGGGCCTTCAGTGAAAAAGCAGGAAATGTGACCTCGACCCATCCACTGTAAACAGGCTGGGGTACCAAGAGACAGCCGAGTGGCTCAGCCCCAAATTCTCCCATGAGCAGTTAATCCGTGATGTTTCTGCATATATGAAGAGACCAATGTGGTTAAAGTCATCCCACACTTACCTCAACCCACTTTACATTGTTGTGGAATCTCAAATAGGCTTGTATATGTGGCTTCTGTCACTGTATGACATACTGTGGTCTACTGAAAGGGGCATTTATTTAAATGGAATTCGCAGTTTTGCTTTGCTGACGAGGATATTTAATTCGCCAAACTTTGGGTGGAGTCCAATTTTGGTGAGCTTTGACACCAACAGCGCTACCACTTCGGCTGTGTTGACCTGCGAACGGGCCATTCCTTGTAGAGCAGCACTGAATATCCAAAACACGCAAAATGCTAAATTTAGCATTGCCTAAACACGACTCAAACATTTATTCACCACTGGCTATAAATAAACAAATGGAAGAAAGACGGCATGATATGCGGTCGGTCGGGAGACTGGATCCCTATCTTTATTTGTGTTTTTACTCTTTATCTAGCTTGCTTAACTGCTATGTTAGCTTCTTGGCTAAGTGCAGCTGTAACACCCCTGATAGCAAGAGGATAGTGGGCCACTGATGACAAAGCTGGCAGTCCACTGCCGTTCTTGCCCCATGTTTTCCGGGCAGCCCACCGGTGGTTAAGCAGACTATCAAACAACAGTCCACCTAATTTCCACTCACAGTCCAGTTTACTTTTTCCTTCTCACCTATCTTTAGTTATACTTTGTAAATTAGTAGAAACTGCGCCGACAGTCCATGACTGAGGTGTCCTTGAGCAAGACACCTAACCCCCAACTGCTCCCTGGGCGCCGTGGATAGGGCTGCCCACCTCTCCGGGCAAGTGTGCTCACTGCCCCCTAGTGTGTGTGTATTCACTAGTGTGTATGTGGTGTTTCACTTCACGGATGGGTTAAATGCGGAGGTGGAATTTCCCCGTTTGCGGGATTAAAAAAGTATCACTTAAATCATTTTAATGTAGTACAATGTCAGCAACAACATTTTCCAATATATATAATATATTCTAAAAAAAAGTCTGTGCATTTAAATATATTTAAATTTAAATATAGAGAGATAAAAACTAGGTAGAGCTTGTATGCAGGACAGTAATCTGGGTGGTCCGAGGATTGACCAGCAGTGGCAAACAGTCAGTGGGGTGCCGACCTCATCAAGCCAGTGAATCCATATATGTTTGGTATCTGGGACCAATGACACCAGTCGTGGCTCCTATCTTCGCTTTTTTTAATGGCAGCTTAGTGTGCAGCACTACATCTGTAAGAATGTATCAGCCATAACCACACTCACATTTGTTTCTGTGCTGCCGATCTCCCGGCCCAGCCTTGTCACAGCCATTTCATGAGGTGACATGAACTGCATATGTGACTGCAGCGTTTGAGCAGTATGACCATCTCGAAGCCCACATTTCATCCTTACTCAGGTCTTTGACTTGTTTGCAACATACACACAATTCGGTTTGAGCTAATTTAACTATTCAACCCAGTTCGAAACAAGTGTGTAAAGACTTAGCTATGCAGTTTGAACAGTGCGAACTGGTAATATAGAAGATCAAAACTGGCAAATTTCTTCCTCAAACATGCAAAAGGCAACCGGCTTGGTGGATGTTTGAGCCAACCTGTGTTGAGATTTGAAAGCTGCGGCTACGTCTGTATCAGTGCTGTATAATAATCGTGCTAAACTGCCAACCACCTCTTACTTTCAGTGAAGCATTTCATTTAATTCATTTAACTCTCTATTATGGACGTCCAGGGTCTGTCTTGAGTTATTTTATGTGCTTATTTACTCCACATGTTGTGAGCGTCACGTTTGAAAAACTGGCCACAAAATGACCATCTGCTATCCCGACTGCAAAGGAAACAGAGCCAGCAACAAATTCAGGATCATTGTATCCCTATTACACAGAAGTCCAGTCAGGCCATGAGCTGTTTCTATAATTTTCTGGATTGTTATCTTGAGACAACAAGATAATTAACTTGTTATTTCAAGATAACAGTTTTGTTCCCTTTTTATAACAAGATAAGTAACTCATTATCTCACGATAACAAAGTTATATTGTATCACAACATGATTAACCTAAAATATAAGATAATGACTTTTGTTATCTTGAGATAACAAGATAATTAACTTGTTATTTCAAGATAGCAATTTTATACTCTTAATATAACAAGATAAGTAACTGCTTTAAGAAAAACTTTGTTATGCTGAGATCACAAGATAATGAACTTGTTATCTTAAGATGAAAACTTTTGTAATCTCAGGACAGCAAGACACATAACTTGTTATTTCAAGATAACAACTTTGTAATCTTGATATAACAAGATAAGCAACTATTTTAAGATAATTTTGTATTGATACTTGTTTCGTTATGAGATCACAAGATAATTAACTTGCTATCTTAAGATAAAACTTTTGTAATCTCAGGATAGCAAGATAGGTAACTTTTTATTTCAAGATAATTTTGTTTTCTTGAGATAACAAGACAATTCACTTCTTATTTCTAAATTAACTACCTCATGGCCTGACTGGACATCCGTACTATTAGCTATATTAGTGCAAAACTAAAGCATGTCTTGGCTGACTGACCAGATCTGGGCTATGGGGGTAGAGGAGTTGGGGGAGTTGGGGGGAGTTGGGGGGAGGTGGGGTGGGGTGGGTATTGCTTTAACTTCCACACTACACAACCTGGTTCCCCACACAATAGAGTCTTTCAGCAGGGCCTGTGCATTTCCCCAGTAAACAGCTCTGCCTGTCTGCAGTAAATGGGCTCTTTTACTAAGGCTCCTGACCCTTAACCCCACTCTCTTCCTCCCTCTCTCTCTCTTTCACACATCTAAACCCTTTATCCACCTCTCTCTCTCTCCATCTCTCTCTCATGGACTCCACTGCTGGCTCGCTCACAGACAGAGGGAAAAAGAGGCAAAGAAATGCAAAGAACGATGACAATAGAGAGGAACACCTTCGAAGTAGCAGAAGTAACGGAGAACAAAAGCAAAGAAAGGGTGAGATGGAGGGCAGCCACTCTTTCAGAAAGTAGTCGGGAGAGGAGCTCTTTAGCATGGCGGTCAGAGACGATCGCACTGTGAGCCACAACTGAGAGCAGCAGTGGTCAAAGGGCAGCTGGCTTCCTGCTGTTGAGGGAAATAAAGCAGCAGGAGGACTTTGTATTTGAACTTTCCTGCAATTTCTCATTCTTCGCACCTCCCTCCCTCGCTCCCTGCCATCCGTCCATCTGTCTGTCCATCCAGCAACTTCATCCTGCTCCCTATTGACATGCAAAACGCTAGACACCTAAACAGTTACCGCTACGCCTATCCTGCTCCGTCCCACTGAGTACAGATGGGTAGATCGATGCTAAAATATCACATTTCGTTTTAGAAAAATAAAAATATATATTGATTCTTGTAGCAGTAATTTTAACATTTATTTTCTTTGAAAAGTAACATGAACTGATGCTGAGAAACTAGGATAAAATGAAAACTCTTTACCTGAACAATTCTAGCCAACATGGGCATCTGTTAGCTGTCATAACAGAATAACAAGCCTTGGTATTACTCTGCATTAGATCAAAAAGAAAATCAGTGCTATCATCCATCCCTGCTGCCCATCCACATAGACTGTGGTGGTTAGCATTAACTTTCCACTTCAGTGGCTCCTATGACAAGCAGCGTAAACAGACTGCTCAGAAAGCGTGCTTGTAAACATGTGTCAGACTGATTCGAGCACATGAGGTGGTCTTCTCCACTCAGCTGAAGATAATTATCTCTTTCTCCTGCTACAAGTGGAGGAATTAAAAACTAACTACACTGAGTTTGAGTCGAAAGCCCAAAGCACACCGACCCAACAACACCAGCATAAACAAAGCACACTGACCCAAAATCATCAACAAACCCAAAGAACACTGACCCAAAATCAGCAACAATACCAAAGAACACTGACCCAAAATAACCAACATAACCAAAGAACACTGACCAAAATCACCAACATAACCAAAGCACACTGACCCAAAGTCATCAACAAACCCAAAGAACACTGACCCAAAATTACCAACACAACCAAAGCACACTGACCCAAAATCATCAACAAACCCAAAGAACACTGACCCAAAATCATCAACAAACCCAAAGAACACTGACCCAAAATCAGCAACAATACCAAAGAACACTGACCCAAAATTACCAACACAACCAAAGCACACTGACCCAAAATCATCAACAAACCCAAAGAACACTGACCCAAAATCAGCAACAATACCAAAGAACACTGACCCAAAATAACCAACATAACCAAAGAACACTGACCAAAATCACCAACATAACCAAAGCACACTGACCCAAAGTCAGCAACAATACCAGAGAACACTGACCCAAAATAACCAACATAACCAAAGAACACTGACCAAAATCACCAACATAACCAAAGCACACTGACCCAAAGTCAGCAACAATACCAGAGAACACTGACCCAAAATAACCAACATAACCAAAGCACACTGACCAAAATCACCAACATAACCAAAGAACACTGACCCAAAGTCAGCAACAATACCAAAGAACACTGACCCAAAATAACCAACATAACCAAAGCACACTGACCCAAAATCAGCAACATAACCAAAGAACACTGACCCAAAATCACCAACATAACCAAAGAACACTGACCCAAAATCAGCAACAATACCAAAGAACACTGACCCAAAGTAACCAACAAAAGCAAAGCACACTGACCCAAAATCATCAACAAACCCAAAGAACACTGACCCAAAATCATCAACAAACCCAAAGAACACTGACCCAAAATTACCAACACAACCAAAGCACACTGACCCAAAATCATCAACAAACCCAAAGAACACTGACCCAAAATCAGCAACAATACCAAAGAACACTGACCCAAAATAACCAACATAACCAAAGAACACTGACCAAAATCACCAACATAACCAAAGCACACTGACCCAAAGTCAGCAACAATACCAGAGAACACTGACCCAAAATAACCAACATAACCAAAGCACACTGACCAAAATCACCAACATAACCAAAGAACACTGACCCAAAATAACCAACATAACCAAAGCACACTGACCCAAAATCAGCAACATAACCAAAGAACACTGACCCAAAATCACCAACATAACCAAAGAACACTGACCCAAAATCAGCAACAATACCAAAGAACACTGATCCAAAATAACCAACATAACCAAAGCACACTGACCCAAAATCAGCAACAATACCAAAGAACACTGACCCAAAATCACCAACATAACCAAAGCACACTGACCCAAAATCACCAACATAACCAAAGAACACTGACCCAAAATCATCAACATAACCAAAGCACACTGACCCAAAATCACCAACATAACCAAAGCACACTGACCCAAAATCACCAACATAACCAAAGAACACTGACCCAAAGTCAGCAACAATACCAAAGAACACTGACCCAAAATCACCAACAATACCAAAGCACACTGACCCAAAATCACCAACAAAACCAAAGAACACTGACCCAAAATCATCAACAAACCCAAAGAACACTGACCCAAAATCACCAACATAACCAAAGCACACTGACCCAAAATCAGCAACAATACCAAAGAACACTGACCCAAAATCATCAACAAACCCAAAGAACACTGACCCAAAATCACCAACATAACCAAAGCACACTGACCCAAAATAACCAACATAACCAAAGAACACTGACCCAAAATCAGCAACATAACCAAAGCACACTGACCCAAAATCAGCAACAATACCAAAGAACACTGACCCAAAATCATCAACAAACCCAAAGAACACTGACCCAAAATCACCAACATAACCAAAGAACACTGACCCAAAATAACCAACATAACCAAAGCACACTGACCCAAAATCAGCAACAATACCAAAGAACACTGACCCAAAATCACCAACATAACCAAAGCACACTGACCCAAAATCACCAACATAACCAAAGCACACTGACCCAAAATCACCAACATAACCAAAGCACACTGACCCAAAATCATCAACAAACCCAAAGCATACTGACCCAAAATCACCAACATAACCAAAGCACACTGATCCAAAATCACCAACATAACCAAAGCACACTGACCCAAAATCACCAACATAACCAAAGCACACTGACCCAAAATCACCAACATAACCAAAGAACACTGACCCAAAATCACCAACATAACCAAAGCATACTGACCCAAAATCACCAACATAACCAAAGCACACTGACCCAAAATCACCAACATAACCAAAGAACACTGACCCAAAATCACCAACATAACCAAAGCACACTGACCCAAAATTACCAACATAACCAAAGAACACTGACCCAAAATCAGCAACATAACCAAAGAACACTGACCCAAAATCACCAACATAACCAAAGCATACTGACCCAAAATCACCAACATAACCAAAGAACACTGACCCAAAATCACCAACATAACCAAAGCACACTGACCCAAAATTACCAACATAACCAAAGAACACTGACCCAAAATCACCAACATAACCAAAGCATACTGACCCAAAATCACCAACATAACCAAAGCACACTGACCCAAAATCACCAACATAACCAAAGAACACTGACCCAAAATCACCAACATAACCAAAGCACACTGACCCAAAATTACCAACATAACCAAAGAACACTGACCCAAAATCAGCAACATAACCAAAGAACACTGACCCAAAATCACCAACATAACCAAAGAACACTGACCCAAAATCACCAACATAACCAAAGAACACTGACCCAAAATCACCAACATAACCAAAGCACACTGACCCAAAATTACCAACATAACCAAAGAACACTGACCCAAAATCAGCAACATAACCAAAGAACACTGACCCAAAATCACCAACATAACCAAAGCACACTGACCCAAAATTACCAACATAACCAAAGAACACTGACCCAAAATCAGCAACATAACCAAAGAACACTGACCCAAAATCACCAACATAACCAAAGAACACTGACCCAAAATCAGCAACATAACCAAAGCACACTGACCCAAAATCACCAACATAACCAAAGAACACTGACCCAAAATCACCAACATAACCAAAGCACACTGACCCAAAATCACCAACAAACCCAGAGCACGGTAACCAAATGTTCATAGACGTACACCATCAAACCCAAAGCACACTGACAACATTCACCAATACACTCAAAGTACAGTGATTCCAATTGCTCTAGAACACTCTCCCCTACTTGCACTGAGATCATAAACAGATGAAAACAATGAGGGCCAGGTGATATGAAATGAAACATAGCCACAGATAGATAGATAGATAGATAGATAGATAGATAGATAGATAGATAGATAGATAGATAGATAGATAGATAGATAACAAAGTGCTTCATAATTAATTAGCACTGAAGTGAAAAAAAAACCTTCAGATTGCACTGACACTTTTATCCGGAGTGACTTACAAAATGCATAAAACATGAAGACACAAGATGTGAAGAACATGACAAGACATCCGTTAACTGGATAAATCGTTCCAGCCTCAGCCTGCGATCCTCCCATGGGATCCCAATGTCTTTATATCAGCAAACACCATCATTATCAGTGATGCACATCCAGATGCAAAGCTCGACTCTGTGATGCGGCGCTAATTAATGGACATTAACAATGGAGTCTGACAAACAATCAGCGTAACGAGCCATGTGGTAAATACTGGGCTCATGAACAAACACATGAAAAAAAAATGAGAAAGAAGCAGACTGAGTCGGGTGCGAGGGCAGGATAATGTTTTAATCAAGGTGTGGGAGGGGGTCTCAGCATCGCCAGAACCAAAGCCACACACGCTCACACACCCTTTAATTCCATACTACACAATCCGAGCACTCAGAAATGACCCTGCTCAGTTCAGACAGCCCATATATGAAAAATAGCTGCAAAACTGCCTTAAATTCATGGCGCAACCCCATACATATTTACATAAGCCTGTGTATTCAGCCTATAGCAGTTTAGCCCCACCCATTCACACTGATGTGATGTGAAGTGTTGTTCCTGCAGACAGTCTGTTACTGGAGTGTTAGACCATACTAACACTTTATTTGAAGCCTACCTATATAAATACTACATAACACATGTATAAGCACTGGATAACATTTATGAAGCATTATTTGAGTATTTAGGACCAGCTTATGCTAATAACCACAACATGACATAAGATGCATGTTATTAGACCATACTAACACTTTATTTGAAGCCTACCTATATAAATACTACATAACACATGTATAAGCACTGGATAACATTTATGAAGCATTATTGAGTATTTAGGACCAGCTTATGCTAATAACCACAACATGACATAAGATGCATTGCACTGGCATAATGGACCTTAAACCACAGTGACCGACATCTGTTCTATTTATAACACTGTTATGAAGCATCATTCCTGTGTAATAGCAAATAGAAGGAGGGTCTAGTTCAGACGTTTATAACTGTTCTACGTAGTTCTACATGAGTTAAAGTACAAAAGTCTTGTGTCAAATATTTCTGCTTATGATATCTTATGATTGCTGGCATATGGTGTTCAAAACTCAAGTATTGCTTTATAAACGTTATTCAACGCTAATGCATGTGCTATGACATCCATATGGATATTATTTGGATACCTGGATATTCGGTTACCGGAGTCTTAGACCATAGCAACACTTTTTTTGAAGGCTTCCTACATAAAAACCACATAACATGTATAAGCACTGCATAACATTTATGAAGCAATATTTAAGACTAACTTATGCTAATAACCACAAGATGACGTCAGATGTTTTATAAAGCAAATGCTATTGCATTGACATAATGGACCTTAAACCACAGTGACCGACATCTATTCTATTTATAGCACTGTTATGAAGCATCATTCCTGTGTAATAGCAAATAGAAGGAGGGTCTAGTTCAGACGTTTATAACTGTTCTACGTAGTTCTACATGAGTTAAAGTACAAAAGTCTTGTGTCAAATATTTCTGCTTATGATATCTTATGATTGCTGGCATATGGTGTTCAAAACTCAAGTATTGCTTTATAAACGTTATTCAACGCTAATGCATGTGCTATGACGTCCATATGGATATTATTTGGATACCTGGATATTCGGTTACCGGAGTCTTAGACCATAGCAACACTTTTTTTGAAGGCTTCCTACATAAAAACCACATAACATGTATAAGCACTGCATAACATTTATGAAGCAATATTTAAGACTAACTTATGCTAATAACCACAAGATGACGTCAGATGTTTTATAAAGCAAATGCTATTGCATTGACATAATGGACCTTAAACCACAGTGACCGACATCTATTCTATTTATAGCACTGTTATGAAGCATCATTCCTGTGTAATAGCAAATAGAAGGAGGGTCTAGTTCAGACGTTTATAACTGTTCTACGTAGTTCTACATGAGTTAAAGTACAAAAGTCTTGTGTCAAATATTTCTGCTTATGATATCTTATGATTGCTGGCATATGGTGTTCAAAACTCAAGTATTGCTTTATAAACGTTATTCAACGCTAATGCATGTGCTATGACGTCCATATGGATATTATTTGGATACCTGGATATTCGGTTACCGGAGTCTTAGACCATAGCAACACTTTTTTTGAAGGCTTCCTACATAAAAACCACATAACATGTATAAGCACTGCATAACATTTATGAAGCAATATTTAAGACTAACTTATGCTAATAACCACAAGATGACGTCAGATCTTTTATAAAGCAAATGCTATTGCATTGACATAATGGACCTTAAACCACAGTGACGGACATCTATTCTATTTATAGCACTGTTATGAAGCATCATTCCTGTGTAATAGCAATTAGAAGGAGGGTCTAGTTCAGACGTTTATAGCTGTTCTACGTAGTTCTGCATGAGTTAAAGTACAAAAGTATTTCTGCTCATGACATCTTATGATTGCTTGGTGTTCAAAACTCAAGTGCTGCTTTATAAACATGTTATTCAAAGTTAATGCATGTGTTATGACATTCATATGTAGGTAGTCTTTAAATAAAGTTTCGCCGAGACAAAACGAGCGGCTGTTATCTTTTCTGCCCTTTTTGATTTCGATCTGAACTTAGAGGTTAGAAAATGTTAGAATGAAGTGGTTTTTGGTACATAAAACCACATAGAAACACACACAATTCGATAAAAATGAAGAATGGTGTCTCTTCAAAGCTGGAAACCACATTCACAATGCTGCATCGTCGCTGCCAAAGCACCGCAGGACGGCTCTGCGAACGTTTCCCCCACTCTCTGATAAATGCAGCAGGGTGAGTGAACTTGGGAGCATCACAAAGAGCGAAAGCCAAAGCTGGGCATAGCACACAGCCGCCAGAGCGCAGGGTGTGTGCAAATCGCAGAAGGGCAGGAAATTTCACAGCTTTTTACGATGCTGCGGAGGACTGGGGCACAAACAAGCTGCAGCAATTACATCCCGCCGAGCGCACAAACTCCACTCCCTCACACATATAGGGATGTTTAGGGACAGAGTAAGAGATCTCGTTCAACATTGGACAAAACATTAATCAGCTTTATGGCGTGAGTTAGTAAGGAAGGTGTCATTCTGAAGATCCAGCGCAGCCTGTTCTGCAGATTTGCGTGTTTTCCCCAAAACTAACAAACCAGATTCAACTCATTAAACTCACTAAAGCTTAGAACATTCTAACAAGACAACATGACGTCATCGGTTAATGATTATTTTCAGCTCTCTCTCATTAAAGGGAGTGTTCTGATGAAAGCACAGATTCTACATTTCAATCAATGCTACTTTTTGTCTTTGTAAGTAGAGCAGGTTATCCTTTGTCCATAGCGGTGCTGTACTAAAGGCTGTCTAATTCTAAGGCCATAGAGGTTCACTTAATATACTTATTTTATTGTGACTTGGATGATGGCAACCTTCTGTTACAGTCTAGCATTTGTCATGTCTTGAAATCAAAGCGTGCAGAAAAAAAAGTTGAAAATCTGGCCTTAAACTACAGGCAACTGCACTTCTTTGTGTACCAAACTAATTACATAATGACAGCATTTAAATAGAATCAAAACTACAGTATCCCCGCTGTAATATAAGGTTTAACCCCTTAAACACCTGTACATGGGTAGACATGTAGTTTTAACTCTTATAGCTACATGGCTTGCATGTTTTATAGTAGTTATCAAATAATGTATTGAAATTTCTGGTAATAAAAATATCAATATATGGATCAATATGGGAATTGAGGGCCAATGTTGATATTTTTCAGGTACATAGCGGCCGTGGCCAGTGCTGTTGCTGATCCGCCTGCATTACATGAAATTATTTGTAGATGATCACAAATGCAATAATAATTATAAATAATAATAATAAACAATAAAATGTGTGAGTACATATACATATATCAAGCTAATTACATAATGACAGCATTTAAATATATAAATATATACATACACACACATTATACATGCAATATATTATACATACTATATATATATATATATATATATATATATATATTGTAATGGTTTTTAAACCTCTTTAAAATGTGAGGCTTGTTACATCCTAAGACTTATTATTCAGTAATTAAACGGCAAATAATACAAACTGGCTGAGGTACTTAAAGATTACAGAAATGAGGACTGGACAACTGGGCCAGTCGACAGCTCCTGGCTATTTAAGGGATTAATAATCCATACAGAACACTTATTGTGGAAGTTTTAAACTTTAAAAAGGTTCTCCACACTCTCATAACTACATAATCTGTCATATTTATAAAAACACTTCCTTAAGAACCAACCACTGAAAGGTTCTTTACGGAACTACGGAACATGCACTATGGATATGGATTGGCCTCCCATCCACATGAAAGCAGCGTCTTTGGTCACTCTGAATGCAGTTTTCTGAAAACGTTCTCGAGGGTGGACGCAGCCTTTTGAAGAATGCGGATGCATATCTGTTGTTTTCGTTAGTGTGTAGAACTCTGTCTGAAATGTGACTGACGCCTGGGACGTTCCTGTGTTCTCAGACATTTGGGGTGATGTGGGGGTTATAACATGTTTATAATTGAATTTAGCTTCACTTTTTTTCATTAAACCGTAGTGTGGAGGTGTTGGTTATTTTAAATGGAGCATCAACTTGATTATAAATATTAAAGATCCCAAAGACACGTGACATAATTTAAATGAAGAGATAGGCGAGGACAGAGGTCACTAACAGGCGAACCGCGGTCCGAGTCCGGACCCAGACGCTGTCTTCTGCAGACCTGGACCTACAGCCGATAAACTATGGAGAGTTATTGAATTTTGATGCTGTGATCCAATGATATTGGCATAGATTTTCTAGCCTTTACAATAGCTTTAACAGCCTGGGAAACTCACAGACCAATCTCAGGCGTTGTAAACATCACAAGACACTACTCAGACAATCAGATCTGTTTACATTACGATGAGCACTGAGACTCGAGTGAGTGATGCACACACAGGGGAGGGACGAGGCGAGAAACAGCAGTCGGAGAAGAAAGTGAGTTAGAGGGAAGTTACTTCACATGGCCTGATCTAAAAAAAAAAAAGAAAACTGATGATAAATGTTGTTGAAATATCACCGAATTGGACTTTTTGATTCAACATTCAGTTGCTGACTGTATAAGATGCTGATATACCTACTTCAGTTTATATGGCACTGAATCATGAATCAAGTTAAATCAAATCAAATCGTTTATTGGCACATCACATTTACACAGATGGAAAGTGAGAGAATATCTTAGGTGCATAGCCCCCTTATAGAATTTATATAGAACCAAAAATATATATAAATATCTAAGAAGAAAAAGAAATTCTATTTCCAAAAATATTCGCTCGTCTGCCTTCACAGACATATGAACTTTAGTGAGGTCCCATTCTTAAGCAATAGGGTTTAATCTGATGTCGGCCCACCGCTATAACAGCTTCAACTCTTCTGGGAAGGTTTTCCACAAGGGTTAGGAGTGTTTATGGGAATTGTTGACCGTTTCTCCAGAAGTGCATTTGTGAGGTCAGACACTGATGTTGGACGAGAAGGCCTGGCTCACAGTCTCCACTCTAATTCATCCCAAAGGTGTTCTATGGGGTTGAGGTCAGGACTCTGTGCAGGCCAGTCAAGTTCTTCCACACTAAACTGGCTCATCCGTGTCTTTATGGACCTGCTTTGTGCACTGGTGCGCAGTCATGTTGGAACAGGAAGGGGACGTCCCCAAACTGTTCCCACAAAGTTGGGAGCATGAAATTGTCCAAATCTCTTGTTGCTGAAGCATTAAGAGTTCACTGGAACTAAGAGGCCGAGCCCAACTCATGATAAACAGCCCCACACCATAATCACCCCTCCACCAAACTCTACACATGTTACGATGCAGTCAGACAAGTTCAATTCCCCGGCCGGGTGTCCAGGGTCCTCTCTCTGTGTGGAGTTTGCATGTTCTCCCCGTGTCTGCGTGGGTTTCCTTCCACAGACCAAAGACATACAATCAGGCCAATTGGACATGCTGAATTGCCCCTGGTTGTGAGTATGTGAGTGAGTGACTGTGTCTGTCTGTCTGCCCTGGTGACCTTTGTATCCTGCCTTCCAGCTCCAGCAACCCCAACCCTACCCCCCCGCCTTTGACTTTGCATTAGCGGTAGTTCAAAATATGCAATGGTGCTTCACAGGTCTTGGAGCCTTCACCCCCTTAGTCATGTGATTGGGGAAGTCCTAACTAGTGGGTGGAATTGGAAATGACTAAAGTGGGGAGAGAATTTTGGGGAAACAAGATGTTTTTGTTTAAAACAGAGAAAAAGTATCCAGGTACATGTGGCCAAAGCCTGTGTAAGAATCCAGGGTAGAGTATTAGGTAATGTTAACGGTCTGTAGCTCATCTACACAGGGGCCACTGACAGGAGCTCCCTGCTGCTAAAACAAGACACAGGATGTATACATAAGTCCACACGTTACAAACGATTTCCTTAACTGCAACCGTAGATCCTCCTGGACGCCCCTCCATCAAATAGCTCTCATCGCTACATGCACACATACTCCACTACCAGTGGAATCACATATCCATCACATGCCTCCTTCCTGACTACACTAGACATCCGAGCTGAATTATTCATTAGAAGAACTGACTCGGGACCTTTGAACAAAGAACGCATGTAAAAATCTAAAGGCTTTTAAGTAAAATCGACATAAATGTTGAACTATTGTCATCACAGAGGGATGAATGCATTAGAATAATCAGTTTTTCCTGGTTTTGTGCTCTTTTTGTCTTTACATGATTAGAGTTGTGAAAAGCAATCATCAGCTCCCCTACCTCCCCCACCCCCCCCCTTTTTTTTGGTTGGTTGGTTTTGGCCCAGTTGATGCTGACTAACCCTTTCCATTCTCTGAACACTCCTGGCTTGCTGAAGAGTCTCTTCTGTCCGGAACCGTGGGTGGCTCCTCCGCACGCTGGCAGCCCAAACTCTGTTGCCATGGCAACATGCAGAGAGTCAGTTTCCATGGCAACAAATAACAGCATTAGGGAGGCCTTCAGCAAGAGGATGGGAATTCAGAAGGAAAAAAAATGGCAACAATGATCATTATAGGAGAGAGAGAGAGAGAGAGAGAGAGAGAGAGAGAGAGAGAGAGAGAGAGAGAGAGAGAGAGAACACGAAACAGAACAAAAGAAAGAGGGTGAAAAAGGGAAGACAGGTGTCATAGAGGGGGAGAGAGAGAGAGAGAGAGAGAGACAGAGAGAGAGAGAGAGAGAGAGAGAGACAGAGAGAGAGAGAGAGAGAGAGAGAGAGGGAAAAGGATCCTGAGAGACAAAAGAGAGAAAGGGACAAAGAATGAAAGCTGAAAAAGACAGCGAAATAGAGAAGGACAGGAAAAGACAGAAAAGAGACATAGAGAGAAAAAATGTAAAAATGAACAGATGCATTAAAGATAAAAAGAGAATTCCCATCCTCTTGACAATGAAAGAAGGAAAAAGAAACAGAGAATGAGAGAGAGAGAGAGAGAGAGAGAGGCGCCTCCAGGGCTTCATCATCTACTGGAACCTGCAGTGCTGCAGTGCTGACCCAACACTGTGGCTGCTCCTCACACAGTCAACAGCAGAGCATGACTGTGTTTGAAGGCATACAGGAATGAAGCAAACGCTCAGGACTGTACAGAGTTTTGATTGTATCACATCAGACCAGTAATTTATTTGCATGACAAAACCAGTGCGACTTGCTCTGTCGTCATCCGTTAGGCCTTTATTCATCATCACACACCCACAGTAGAACCATATCACTGCTGGGAACAAAACCTCAAAGCTCCAAAATGGAAACTTTACAGGAGAAGGAGAAAACATACTTTATTTTGAATGTAAGTCAGTGGAACCAGACATTTTTCCAAGGCACTTTCAGCTGTTTCTTTTGGTCCGTTCATCATGAAATTTACAAACAACGCAAAGGGTAATGGGTATTTTCAAATTATGCCAAAAACTGAAAAATGACAAAAATGGAGATAAAAGTTCTGCTCTGACAGCAGCGATATACTAACTAAACCCTACAAGACGAGGATGAGAGGTGGTAATCTGACCAGCAGTAATTTGATATTATGTGGTCATCTATTGACTGGTTCGACCTGTATGGCATTTGAAAGGTCAGGAGAGCCAGTGACCTGACCTTTGACCCCAATCAAGAGGGGCATTCGCCAATAAGAGAGATAATACTTCATAGGAAGTAAACCAAATAGGATATTTCAACGAATTTAACTTCTATATAAAGAATCAAACAAATATATCATAACATAACTCTTATTATAAATTTCACAAATACATTTTCATCATATTGTGTGTTAGTATGAGCCGTAATCCTTAGAAAAAGGCCCTTTTCCATATAACGCATCAGCGGAAAAGCAAAACAGGACAAATAACGGTTACCGGACTCTATATTTGATAGTAGTGTAAGTCACGTGTCTTCAGGTCAGTGCGGTCAGGTTACTGCTGACCCTGGGCCAGTTTCAGATGTGCTGCAGTGAGGGATCTGTTCTTTCCAGGACACAGACTGTCTCTGGGATGCACATGTCAAAACGCACAGCTAGAAAAACAAGCCCAGCACGTCACAGCTCCGCTGGCAGGCCAGAACAATGCCAAATGGCTTTACCAGGATCAAAACCAAATGGGCTCGCTTTGAGTCTCCGCAAGGCTTCTAAAAACTCTTCAAGGGACAGACTTGAAAGCTTTAGAGCAGGATGTCCCAGAGCAACACTTCTTTTGTTGGGGAAACCTGAAAAACATTAATATATTGCTGCTGTCAGAACAAAACCTCATATCTCCATACACAATGGAACACAATGTTTTTCATGGTGATTTTGGAGCATTTCTACTGCTTTATTCATCATGAAATTCTCACAAAGTGTAAAGAATATGGCATTAAATTCTGTGCATAAAAGAAATAAAAATACTCAAAATGGATTACACTGTGCGCAGCTTAAAGCAACAGTTGATGAAAAATTTAATTTGCACAATTTCCCCCCTCATCCCAAATGTAGATCAGCCAGTATACATTGGTGTCAGAAGTTGGTTTTTTTAGTTTTGCTTCTTTTATTTTTAGCAAGTAACGCAAAGCTTATGTCTCACCAATTAGAATCACTCACTCATTTCAAACCACACTTGCATTCAACACTACCAAACATGTTTTAGCTAACAAACCATATTTGGGATAAGGCGAAAAAAACCTTTCTGCCCCCCATTACACAGCAACAAAGTGGCTAATGAATTTAAACATGTTATTCAGCTTCCAAGCAGTCTGCTCTGACGCCCCCAAAAATCCACCCCAAAGTGCTTCTAGTTTTTTGAAACATCCTCCCACCTTCAGGATACCTCATCAGAAGGGGGTTTTCTTCATATTAGAACAGGAAAATCGCACTGTAGAGACCCCTGCAGCACCACTGTAGGAGGAGAGTGGGCATATTTATAACACACATAGTGATAGTTACTTTTTTCATTTTGGCTAAAGTGTTTAAGAAACACACTTAAGATGACTTGTTATTCTTCATAAAGCCAAGACCTTATTTATTTACCCCCCCCCTCTAATGACCTGCATTATTTATCTAATATTTCTCTAATCTGGTCATGGCAATTTACCATGTCCAAACGGCCCGACTGCATGTCTTTGGACTGTGGGAGGAAACCGGAGAACCCGGAGGAAACCCACGCAGACACGGAGAGAGCATGCAAACTCCACACAGAGAGGAACGTGGTTGCCCAGCCGGGGACTCAAACCCAGGCCCTCCTTGCTGTGAGGTGACAGCGCTACCCACCACGCCACCGTGCCGCACCAATTAGGCGAATATACATGTGCAAATGTAAAAAACATATGTTTGCAATTATGGGACAGATTTTTTTTTAACAAGTTTCGTCCTCTATCTGTCCTTGTCCATCTTGTTCATGCCACCTGACCCAAAGCCCACCAGAAAAGCTTGTTGAGTTGCTGAGAAGAACGGACCTCACTCTCAGCTCAGAACGGGAGGTTTGAAGTGATTCCGTTACGTAAAATAGACACTGAAACAGTGAAGAGGGGAACACGGCGCAGGCTAAAGTCGAGTAGCTCATACATAAGGAGATTGGAACGCACATAATCTCTGTGGTAAATCTGAATAATCTCATTGTGCTGCTGTTTGCCTATTGCTCTTAGATTCTCAGGAGAGATGCAAAGACTACATTTTTCTCCCTGTCTGTCTCCATTTTGATGAGATATGGTGTCTCTGAGGCTCTGAAGTGGGCGTGTCCAACAGGAATCCAAAGGGACCACAGCTCTGGTTATGACTGGTTCAGAAGCTGGTTGCTATGGACACCATACAGTCACAGACATTATTATAGATGTTAATGTACACTGGATCTACACACACACACATACACATACACACACACACACACACACACACACACACATTTGTATTCCTATCCTTGTGGTGTACTTCGATTTGCTTCTGTATTACTAGAATTAATGATAATAATAATCCCATTCATTTCTATAGCGGCTTTCTCACACTCAAGGTTGCTTTACAAGAGGAAAAAAAAAAGAACCCACACACACACGCAGTCTTTGAATACCTCAGTGTCACTGCTGGACTGAGAATCATCCACCAACCAAAAATATCCAGCCAGCAGAGTCCTGTGACCGCTGATGAAGGACTAGAGGATGACCAACGCAAACTGGGCAGCAGCAGACGAGCTGTCGTCTCTGACTTTACATCTACAAGGTGGACTTACAAGTTAGTGTCTAATAGAGTGGACAGTGAGTGGACACAATGTTTAAAAACTCCAGCAGCACTGCTGTGTCTGATCCACTCGTACCAGCACAACACACACTAACACATCACCACCACGTCAGCGTTACTGCAGTGCTGAGAATGATCCACCACCCAAATAGTACCTGCTCTGTGAGGGTCCATGGGGGTCCTGACCACTGAAGAACAGGGTAACAGAGTATCAGAGAAACAGATGGACTACAGTCTGTAACTGTAGAACTACAAAGTGCAGCTATACAGTAAGTGGAGCTGATAAGATGGACAATGAGCGTAGAAACAAGGAGGCGGTCAGGATGTTATGCCTGATCAGGTGTATATAAATGGAATATAAATATGAATTCACTGAATTTACTGGCGTTTGTACATGTGGCTGGACAAACGGATGACTGGATGGATGGACAGACAGAAGGATGGACAGATGAGCAAACAGATGGGCGACAGAAAGACAAATGAGCTAGCTTGATCGTTTAGATATGCTGTTACGTTTTTCTGCCTCGAAAACAGGGAGACTGAACCTAGTTCTTTTAAAGCTGTGTGAGAGGGACAAACCACATTGGCCTTGAGATTGGTGAGGTGCTTATGTAAGCGCAACCCTTAAATTAAACAATAATTAAAAGGCTAAATTAAATGGGTTTTATCTTGGAAAGCCATCTACACATTTTTTCCCATTTTGACTTAAAATGAATGATGTAGGATGTAAACAAAGTTGAAGACTCAAAACATGCCATTCAATCCATAGTACATATATGGAAAGAAGGCCCATTTATGGACCACGCGCTGTTAAAAAAATACATGGTTCTTCAAGGGTGCTTCAAGAACCTATTCTATTTTTGTGGGAAAGTTTCCGAAATAAGCGAAATAAGTCTGCGTTTTCATTTACATTATATTTCCTATCCTATACTAGCACATAAGCACAAACAGACATATTTACAGCCAAGACGGACAAAATGGCCCAAACACTGTTAAAAACAGATGGTTCTTCAAGTGTTCTTTAGAACCGTGAGTTCTATATAGTTAAGTGATACTTTTTTAATCCCACAAACGGGGAAATTCCACCTCTGCATTTAACTCATCCGTGAAGTGAAACACCACATACACACTAGTGAATACACACACACAAGGGGGCAGTGAGCACACTTGCCCGGAACGGTGGGCAGCCCTATCCGCAGCGCCCGGGGAGCAATTGGGTTAGGTGTCTTGCTCAAGGGCACCTCAGTCATGGACTGTCGGCTCTGGGGATCGAACCAGAAACCTTCAGGTCACAGGGCCAGTTCCCTAACCTCCAGCCCACAACTGCCCCTGATAATAGATATAGAACCACTGCATGCTTAAATGGTTATTTCCATGGTGAAATGCTTCTTCAGATTGATGGAGAATGTGTTGTATATTGTTCTATATAGAAGCTTTTTGAAAATGGTTCTATTTAGCACCAGAAAGAGTTCCTCTATTGTTACGATTTCAAGCTTAGATGATAGATGGCCCCTTTTTGGAGTATGTATATTGCTGTATAGCACACATTCTCCATCAGTCTGAAGAACCATTTCACCATGCAAATAACCACTTAAGCATGCAACAGTTCTACACAGAACTCGTGGTTCTAACAAAACCACTGCCTTTACTAAAGTACCACTGAAGAACCATCTTTTAATTTGTGTGTATGGCCCATTTTGAATTCGTTTTTGTTTTTGTGAGGCAATGAAAACCAATGCATGTATATCGCTGTAGTCGGAGCAAAACCTCGTATCTCCAAAATGGTAACTTTACAGCAAAAGGAAAACCCTACTTTACTTTTAATGGAAGTCAATGGAACCAGACTTTTTTCCAAGTAATTTTAGGCCATTGTTTTTTGTCCGTTCATCATGAAATTTACACACAATGTAAAGAGCAACAGGCGTTTTCAAACTATGTCAGAAACTGATAAACGACAAAAATGGAGATACGAGGTTTTGTTCCGACAGCAGCGGGACGTATATGCATATACACTATTCAAGCTTCGCTCACTCACTTTGAAGTTACAAGCAGTGCTTCAGTTTTCACATGAGTCAAAACACAGGGCAGCCAAGCAGAACAGAGATTGTTTGCATATACAGTATAATAGTCGCAGAAAATGAATTATGACCGCATTTGATACACAGACCTCAGGGAAAACATATTAAATGAAAGAAAAGGATATGGATGAGACCATTTAACTGTCAAAACATACTGGATTGTTTTTTACTTTTTTAAATGAGGCACAATACGATCAGCCAATCAGAACAGAGGGTTTTTTTCCATGTATCAGCCAGGAACAAACACAGCCTGTATAATTTCTAAGGGATAAAGAGAGGTTGGAAAACAACGTAAAAATGAATGATGATTATTTTTGGTACATAAAGCCACAAAACTATTGTAAGTGGACATCAGGGAAAAAAACTGTAGGATATGGGCCCTTTAACAGAAACCAAAATACCAGCTTTCTCCTCTTTTACTTTTTTCTAATAAAAACTGAAAAAAAATATTGTGAGACGCAGCCAAATGTCCCCGCAATGTCATAAATGGTCATGGTTTCATCATCTTGGTCCCCAAAATGAGCTAAATGAACACACACACACACACACACACACACACACACACACACACACACTTCTATCTGATCTGAACTGCTTTTCATTTCCAAGGCTGTCCCCAGCATGCTTTGTCAGCATCAGTTAAATATAGGAGCTGGCAGGACGCAAGCCCTCTTTCTCAAGGCTTTTCTCTGCTTAAGCTTTCGGGCCGACAACAAGGGATGCGTAAAGAAACATGTGCTTGGGTCAGCCACAACAGAAGATTGACTTAACAAATCAAAAACACAGGCAGTTTTTTCCCTGTGGAGAAACTATGTGAAGACAAAACAAAGAAGACTTCCCATCCACTCTGCTGGAGAACAGCGCTGTAGTGCCTCCATCCTGTACAGACTCCCTACTGACTCCTCGTTCTTCGAAACCGAGGCCCTGCTTGGAGTACCTCTGCTTTTTCCACCTTCTGACTTTAATCCTGCCATCTCCTATTGTGTGTAGGTTTTACAGACATTTAATCACTTTTAAGCCCCACCATAATCCAAATAATCTAATCATGACTCTGCTCGCTTTCTTAAGATCACTTCTCTGCATAGTTCCTCGAAAAGCTCTCTTAGATAATCTCATTCTCTGGGGGTAACAGGCGTTGTTTCCACCGGGGATGAGGGGGACGGGATCTTGCCAATTCCAGTTTCCATACTTGACAGAGTTAGACAGAATTGTGGGGGGAGTAGCAAAGGTCTACTCTTAAACATATACATATAAATCCCTGTTGTCGAAAGAAAACCTCGTATCTCCATTTTTGTCTTTTTTGACGTAATTTGAAAATACATGTTCTTTTTTACACGGTGTATAAGTTTCATGATGAATGGACCAAAAGAAACGGCCCAAAATGACTTGGAAAAAATTCTGGTTCCATTGACTTACATTAAAAGTAGCTTTAATTCTTGTCCTGTAAAGTTACCATTTTGGAGATACAAGGGTTTGTTCCACAACAGTGACACACACACACACACACACACACACACACACACACACACACACACTACATGGGTTCCACCTGAAGTTACCTACACCACTGGTATATGGATCAGCTGTCCACAGCCATTTCAAATATCAGTGATATTCGGAGAGAAACATGTATGCAGGACAAAACATATCAGCTTTGGGACTTGGCTAACCGCAGAGTGTGATGGGGGCTATTTTCAAAAATGCCACTCATTTTTTCCCATAGACAGAAATAGCATAGACTTGTCTGGATGCTAACGCTGCACTACTAAATGACAACACGTCCTCCGAGGCCTACTACTGGCTGAATGCTGATACTGTGGACAAAGAAATGTGTTTAAATTGTATTTGTGAAACATTCATTATGAACAGATAAAGAAGAAAGACGCAAGTCATCTTATGAGACCATAATCCATTCTGTCTGTTCAATAGGGCCTTCAGAAATCTCCGTTTCTTTCCCCCCCCCATTTTTTGGATTCCTCTGATTGATTTTTTTTTATTTATTAAGAAATACATGGACAGGCTTATTTGCATTTATAAACGCTACAACTGGTTTGCTGATATGTTTAATCTGGAACTAGAAACTGTCAAACACTAAAAAGTCACATAGAAAGGTCAGCTTGTCATTCGCCAGTCGAATTTTCCCAAAACACCTTAAATGGTGCAACAATTAGCTACATTAAGCTACAACCTGGCACACCATTTAAGGTGGAGCGGGAAAATTCAACAAAAAAGTGGCGAATGACCAGAAGAAATCAGCCTCGTAAAAAGCTGAATGTTGAGAGACATTTTACAAGAAACTGTTCTACTTTTGTGGAAAAGTTTCCTGCCAGAGATGCGAGAAAAGCAGCTATAGCTGAGCTAAGACTTAAAGCAGAGCAAAATGAGTCTGCATTTTCATGTACATTATATTTATTATCCTATACTAGTCATACCGAGACATACTCACAGCCAAGACGGGAAAACATTACTTCAATGAAAGGGACAATAAACGTCGGCAAGGGACAAAATGGCTCTTCTTAATATTTGGCTTGCCAACATCTGGGTTAGGTTCAGGAATAGTTAAGCTTGGGGTTAGACTGAATATAATGAAACTTAACTTCTGGTCCAGCAGCTTTTAACAGACATTTAAGTGAATGCCACTTAAAGACAGAGTGAGCATCTACAATGTACTTTCAGTGGACTACCAAAATAAAGTGTTTCCTATGGATTTTCAGTCACTTTTATTGTAAAAAGTGGTTGTAACATAATAGAGAGCCTGTTGAAAATCATAAGCGTTCGTCCCATCATCAGGAGATTGTGAGTTTAATCCTTGGTGATGCTACAGGCATCTCACTGGGTGGGAAGGATGATCCTTCCTCCCCCTATTGCTCTGCATGACGCCAGCCAGTGTGGGCATCTGCTGGCTGACATAATAGAATTGGCAGTTAGAGCTCTCCTCCAAGCGTGTTGAGCTGTCCAATGACATTGGCATTAGCTGCAGCTTGAAAAGATGTAGTGTCACTTCATAAGTCCCAAAGGAAGCATGTGCCAGCCCTCACCCTCTTAGCACTGGTAGTATTGAGTGTTTGGGGGAAACCAGCAGAACTGGACACAACTAAATTCGGGAAAAATGACAAAGAAGTACAACAGTGTCAGTAAATGTGTTAACACATTTTATATGTTTTAATATGTTCAGAACTTTTTGTAATGCTGTCACTCAGATGAACATAGTGACACCATAACCCATAACAAACCCTTTGAGTGTCCATCCAGACAGGAACACCACTATTATCCCAGTAAAGGTCCTTGGGAAAACTCCTAATGCTACATTAACCTCCCATTATACGTTGCTCTGGATCAGAACGCCTGCTAATTACATGAATGTAAATGTATTCCCATTTCTGGAACCAAATCTACGCCTCTGCATGCTCCCCAGAAAAGACAGAGGGAAACTGGGGGACAGCGGGTCACCAGAGACCCCTACGTCAGCCAACGTTTACAACAGATGGCCGGAGATTAGCATAAAAACAAAAACGAAGGAGGGCCTATACGAGCCAAGCTTGTTTCCAATTCACAACCAGGCCCTTAAGGAGGAGAACAGGGGGTGGAGGGGGCACCCTTGCTGAAAGATACCCTCAGCCTCTCTTTGTAGAACTGATAGCCACGTAGAAAGGGGGGCAGGGAAGTGGTGGGCTCCTGGTGGCTTTTTGAAGAGAGAGAGAGAGAGAGAGAGCACAAGCACATCTGCCACAGGCCGAGCTGGAAGGCAATTTAGACACGGTGCATTTTCTGTGCAATTTTTCTCCCCAGCCAGCTTGGGGATGAATAGAGGCCTGCATGATGAACATCTGGCTAATGCCCCCAAATGAAGAGTGATGAATGATAAGGTCCATAGCAGAGAAAGAGAGAGAGAGAGAGAGAGAGAGAGAGAGAGAGAGAGAGGGATAGAGAGAGAACGAGAGAGAGAGAGGGGTTATTGTGTTTGAGATTTCTCTGCGGGGCTCTAATACACTCTGGTTTGGGAATAGAGGGTGCTTATCTTTAAGTATCGTGAAATACTGAAGGGGGTTAATGGTGGGCTAGATTACAATGTTTTTGCAGACAGAGGTCTGATTGTTGCCAGTTGAGCTGTTAAAACACTATTTGTTCACATAACACACTTAGCATATTTCCAGAACAAGATTTTCTCGTAAAAGACCATATTTAAGGCACACTGTTAAAAATGGGTCTCTCCAAATGAGCCGACTCTCAAGCATTACTAATGCTTTTCTCTGAGCGTCTCGCTACTCTGCACGAACGAGTTTATTCCAGAAGTCCAGCGGCAGCAGCCTGTACGAGTCCTCGCTGTGTGCCCCACTTACCCAGCTAGCAAAGAGGCCCAGCAGCCAAGCCAGCGCGAATTCCCACCATGCTGCTGCTGCTGCGCTGAGATGTCAGGCCAGAAACCCTGCAGGACTGATCTTCACACCCATCAGCTAAGTTTTTACATTTCTGAGAGTAAGAATGTGAAGCTGGTGGGAAATAAAAGACTTTAGAATGAAATGTGCTACTGCTTGGCGATAATCCCTGAGCTGCCCTTAAGGCATTCAGTTACATTAAAGGAACAGCTTGGTAAAAAAAGTCAGATTTACACAGTTTCCCCCTCATTACTAATATAATTAAACCAGCCAGGACTTATTTGAAGGCTTTAATTGCTACAAGAAGAAATGCAGGCTGTTCATTGTTTTTAGCCATTTGCTGTGCATTTGTCCATTTTTATAAATAAAAGTACGTCATCCAGAGCAAGAAACCACATATGCTGTTGTCGGAAGAAAACCTCGTATCTCCAAAATGGTAACTTTACAGGAGAAGGAAAATAACATACTTTACTTTCAATGTAAGTCAATGGAGCCAGACTCCCCTCAGATTCTGGCCTTTATCATCACTGGCCCCAGCGACCCACAGCATACAACTAGCATCCACAACAAACCAAAATCAGGTCAACTAGTTTCCGGACCATATCTCAGACTTCCAGGTCTTAGCTAGATAAACAAAGTTTTGAGCTGGCTTATAAAAACAGCTTTACATTTGTAGACGGTTATACAGGATTATGCATTGCTGTTGATGACATTATAGCAGCTTATGGGTCTGAGGTGACCATAAATAAAGGTTAAATAAAGGTCAGTAGATGCACTTTGATTGGCATGTGTCTGGCTATATAAATTGTGACAGTTGTAAAATGTATTGCCTGGGTAATTATAAGAATAAAATAATTCAGACATCAGTCAAACAGCTTTGTAAGTCAATCTTGGTGACCCCCTCCAGGCTGCTCCTGGGCTTGCAGGACTGACGGGTGATAAAGACGGACCCGCTAGTGCACAGCGTCAGCAGTTTTTCCAGCTCATGGAGCTTTGTTTCCAGGCTAGAGAGCGGACAAAGAGACGCATTTGACGTATCTGGAACACTTCAGGTTGCAAGTGGACGTTTCTTTTTTTTACCAAAAAAAAAAAAAAAGGATGTCACCAGGGAGACGGTAGACAAGATCAGATACAGT
Organism: Pygocentrus nattereri; assembly: GCF_015220715.1. Lineage (NCBI taxonomy): Eukaryota > Metazoa > Chordata > Actinopteri > Characiformes > Serrasalmidae > Pygocentrus > Pygocentrus nattereri. The sequence continues at coordinate 9,494,464 of NC_051216.1, read as the reverse complement.
TGCTCTTTACTTTCTGTTTGGAGCCCTACATCAGGCAGGAGCGATCGCCTTTATCACCTTATGGAGCACTCGATCTGTCTTAAAGGGACACTCGAGTCTAAAACCAGCATTTGGTGTGTAATTTGTTCTGTCATGCAATGCTCTGTAGCCCAGCACTGAATCATGGATTTCACTGTTTTGTATTCTTTGGTCTACTCAGCCTTCTTGATAATAAGCTATACAGCTATTGGTAACTTCCCCACACTAATAAATCAATCCACTAATGAAACACTGATGCAGATGCTACTCAATATGGTATGGCACAGGACCAAACAGCCTGCTCTGAAGCATCCCCAAAGCAGCAGTAGTTTTTCCACATGGCAAAAATGGCATCTTATCAAGTAAAAATATCTTAAATACAGTCAAATCTAATATTTCTCCTGTTGAGATTAGTTTAGCTTAAGATTAGTCCTTATTTCTAGACAAGTTTCACTTTCTTTAAGTAATTTTATTAAGTAAAATGATCTCACTATACAGGCAGATCATTTTGCTTGGTTTCAGAAATGTGCTTGAAACCAGAAAAAATATCTGCCAGTGTAAGCGAGATAAGTTTACTTAATAAAATGACTTAAAACAAGTGAAAACTGTCTAAAAATAAGCTAGATACTCTTATAATAAGAGCACAACATCTCAAAATGGGAAATATATCAACTAGATTTAAGATAATTTAACTTGACAAGATACATCATCAGAAGGGGGCTTTCCTGCTCATTCTCCAGACCACTGGCACCACTGTAGGATGAGCATGGGCATATTTACAAATGTAGCAATGGTTTTATTTTCCATTTTGCTGACAGTGACCTGTTATGGTGACCATTCCAGATTGAACTACTTATTGGTTTACTAAAAAGAAAAAAAAGCTCATTATTTGGCTGCTTCACCCACAAAAATAGTGTCCGCTTTTGGTATCTATCAGTGCAGCACTGATCTGCCTCAGGGTGGCGCTGTAGCAAATTGGTTTCCCCAGTCAATGATTCATAGCCCAGCAGTTGTAAGTATACCTGGGATACCTCTGAAAAACTTTACAATGTACCACAGCATATCAGTAAATCTGAAAACCTGCCCAGTTTCCCAGGAGCTTGGTGGAACGAGTGAATTGTCAGCCATTTCTCAGACCAAAGACAGAAGAGGAGATGGTAAGATCTCAATGAATGTGTGGAAGAGAACATCATCAAACTAGAAGAGCATTTCTGGAAGAACAATTGTCAACCAAACATTTTGTTCCCATTGAAGCATCAGTGACACTATGCCAGCCAATGCTGGAATAGCCAGCCAGCATGGGACCCCCCTGAATACCAGGGGACATTTCGCACAGTGGCTACAACTCTAACGTAACTAATAACCAGTAGGATTAGCTTACGTCACAAGGCCAATTAATGTCTTGAGTGATTCATTTACAAGCGTACAACAAGACATACAGCTGTTCACATCTGGCATTTCCATGTGTCTCAAATGTGTCTCCTGACTGGGCGTCTCACACTACCCAACTGGTTTTCGCAGATTTTTTTGGGTGACTAAAATATTGTGGATCACATACTAAATGATTAGGGATCAAACACTACTCAACTTTTAAGCCGTTGCTGAACCAAATGGAGCTCACTGATCTCGCGCAAACTCTGCGCAAACTCCACGCAAACTCGTGTAAACTTGCACAAACTCCTCGCAAACTTACGCAAACTCACGCAAACTCCACGCAAACTTGTGTAAACTCGTGCAAACTCCTCGCAAACGCGCAAACTCACGCAAACTCGCGCAAACTCGTGTAAACTCGTGCAAACTCCTCACAAACTCGCGCAAACTCACGCAAACTCCACGCAAACTCCACGCAAACTCCACGCAAACTCATGGAAACTCGTGCAAACTTGTGCAAACTCCACGCAAACTCATGTACACTCGTGCAAACTTGTGCAAACTCCACGCAAACTCGTGTAAAGTCGTGCAAACTCCTCGCAAACTCACGCAACCTCACGCAAACTCGCGCAAACTCCACACAAACTCGCGCAAACTCATGTAAACTCACGCAAACTCCTCGCATTGTCCTGTTACTAGGAGACACAAGTAAACAAATGGGGTGTGCAGCTCACTGCTGCTGGTTTCTCTGCCGTTTGTGCTGACACAGTAAAGAAGCAGCAGGTAATCACCTTAAACTCTTCTCTCAGAGTCGGGTCGGAAACAAACGTTTGAAAAACTCAGACTGGTCTGAAATGCAATCGTGAGTCCAAAAAATCAGAGTCTATGCCCCTCACACACAACTCTCTCTCCACCTGTCGACCCCCAACTGACCCAAACATCTGCAGACCAGCACTGACTCGGCCAGACTCAGAATCGGGGCTAAAATCGGGGTAAAAGTCGTGTAGTGTAACCCCGGCTTAAGACAGTCCTTGGTTTCCTGTTGGGGACTAACGGCTTTAGCAATTTAATTACAAATGTCATGCACTCCTATGCATTCCTGACCATCTCTGAATGTGGTTCAAGTGATTAGATCACAACGTGTCTTCGAGAGGCACAGAACCATGTTTACACCTGTACTCAGCACTGGCCACAAAATTACTGGATCATCCAAGACTAATATTAATTCCATCATCACATACTTCAAGTACTCAAACCACATAAAGTAATCTTGCAGTCTTGCTTGAGACGGTTGTCTACAAAAACAGTTAAATATTGACCAAAAACAGTGGTAACAGCACTGTTGGAGCTTCAGTACACTTGCTGGGCAACAGTTCAGGACAGAAAACTGCCATTCTCATCCACGCGCCTCCCATCGTCTACGAAATATTACTCTCCCTGTTCCTGTGATCACACACTTGTATACACATGGATGGCAGACCAGACAGCGCTCGCTGCTTTTTATTAAGTTTTCTAACGCACTGTTTGCAAAAAGAATGTACTCTAATTGGATCTGCGAGTGAAAGATTAGCCGCTGATTGCGATCAGTGGCTGTAATTGTTTTTGAGAGGCTTTTTGAAGAAGCTTTGAAGTTGAGGGCTCTGCTTCCCCTGGATGCTCTCCAGAGCTGGATTAGAGAATAAAGGCGAATGATGTCTCTACCATTCTCCAGGGGACTAGCCAGGACAAAATGCATAAACTAGATGGGTCTACATGTTTGTCGTGTTCATCAAACTGCTCTCCAAACATCACGTTGACTCTGGTTTGGCCTTCAAGATACCTGACAAGCCGAGTTTGCGAGTGGTGAAGAGTGAGAAGCACCGTCTCAGTTTCCTCCAGCACGCTACTGTTCTCCAGAATGACATGTGGCCATCTGCTCTCCAGTAAAAGTCCTTCTTCACTTCCTCTAAAATTAAAACCACTCCATCCTGTCCATTCAGTCTTTCTGTTTGGAAAAGAACGTGGCACTTTCCCAGGTTAGAGAGACGTTGCAAAGATTAACGTTAAGTCTGTTGACATCTGGTGTCTGCTTTTTTTAGAAGAAAGGGGTTTGTTCACTGTTTTTGTGCTCTGTGTGTTTCTGCTTTATGCACATTTCTATTTTAATTTAAAGCCCAGAATGTATAATGCAATGTTAATGGCTGATTTAGTGATTTAGCTGTGTTTTAGATGACTTGACGAACCAGCTGGCCTACAGAATGATAAGAAAACAGCCCACCATCCTCTACAACTCAAAATACAACACATCGTGGCATCTTGGAGCCCAGAAAAAACAAAAAGGAGAGTTCATATCACCCTATTTTGAAAGAAAAGCACTGGCTGTCTGTCTCTTTTAGAATTCAAAGCAGAGCTCAAAAGCTTATACCACAAGCAAACGCTGACAATATATGGTGAATGAGACCTGAAAGGCTATGAAAGACAGCGAGAACATCACACCGGCCGTATTTAACCTCTTTAACTCCTTAAGAACACCGGTGGTTCCAAAACGCACCTAATCCTATTCTTTACTTCATTGCATTCATATTTTGTAAGCTTCATTCCAATAGGGGTGTCATATGAGGCTGTAACTGTCTTCTTTCCAGTCAAATAGACGGGTGACGTCGTTTTAAACCCTTATAATAAAAGAAGCTGAACTTTTTTTTTTGTCTACTGATAGTCGACCCATTTTTCCACAAATCTGAGCCTTAAACTGGATCTCAGATGGCACCTCTTCAGTGATATACTCTAAAATACAAAGATTTTTGGCTTTCAGCAGTAAATCGAAAGCATATAGCATGTTTATGATCATAAAACACATGTTCTATTACTTTGAGGGGAACTTTTACACAAAAAAAATAAATAAAAAGATAAAAAATGACATTTATTTTATGCAGTTACTGAATAATTTGCCCTACGAGTTGGGCATGGAAATTCAGATGGAAAAACCAAAATATACTTATGAGAATGAGTGGTTAACTGTAGTTCATTCAGTTCTTCTTAATTAAAAGAGCAACAAGCAGAACGTTGCTGTCGGAACAAAACCTTGTATCTCCATTTTTGTTCTTTTTCAGTTTTTGCCATAATTTGAAAATGCCTGCTGCTCTTTACGTTGTGTGTAAATTTCATGATGAATCCACCAAAAGAAATGGCCCAACATGACTTGGGAAAAACTCTGGTTCCATTGACCTCCATTAAAAATGAAGCAGGTTTTTTCCTTCTCCTGTAAAGTTACCATTTTGGAGATACAAGGTTTTCTTCCGACAGCAGTAAGAAGTAGAGCACTGAATTCCTCCACAGAGGAAATACCTGCAGAAATGCTCATCATGCAGCTTGGGCTGGCTCTTGTGGAAGGCGGTGGGACCCCCAGTGCTGTTTTGTTTTTTGTACAGTAAGAGGTACCCAGGGTCTGCACTGCTTAGTTGCAGTGATTGAAAGAAAAAAAGGTTTCAGTGTGTTTAAACGGCACTATGTTAAAATTGCATCCGTTTTTCTCACCTGAAATAAATCGTACATTGAGTGAATCAGTGAAACAGTTCAACTCTGCCCTTGACCGGTATTGGCCATCAGCCATTCATGCTGAAAGCCATCCGCGATCAGTATTGGCCTCGAAAATGCTGAACGGTCAGGCTCCATGAAAAGCATATCAGCACATTCATCGCTTCTGTTCTGTTTTTTTTTTTCTTCTTTTTTTTTTACTTTTTCTTACAATATGTTACAACACAAGTCAACAAGTTTGGCTTGCATGCTTCAATGGCCCAGTACAGAGGCAGGCTCCTGGTTTGGGGAGTCAACTTTTGTCAGTCCTCCACCTTTCATTTTGTCGTTTATCCTCTCACCTGCTAGCCAGCGCTCAGAGGACGCATTTCCACTCACGTAATTGTATACAGAAAACAAAAAGCATACTCCGTTTACACTTATGTCAAATGTGGTCAAGAGCCGCCTCTGATCTCCAAATGTGGTTTGCATGATCTGATCGTAATCTGAACAAAATGTGTCCTGCCGTGTTTACACCTGGCTTTTCATGCCGTCCCCTAAAATCCAATGAGATCAGATCACCAAACACACATGTTAATGCAAAGTGCAAACAAGCCCACTGTTGATATGTGGCACAATAAGCAAGGGTGTCACGCCTGTGGCAAATCAATCAATCAAAAATGTATTTATTTAGTGCTTTTTGCAAAAGGTGTTGTCACAAAGCAGCTGCACAGAAAAATCTGGGCCCAAGCCCCCATGAGTGGCGCCAAGGAAAAGCTCCCTAAAAGCAAGAGGAAGAGACCTCGAGAGGAAACAAAGAATCCAACCACCTCAGTCCATCTGTTTCTTTCATACTTTGTTAGCCCCCTAAAACCTCAGTGTCACTGCTGGACTGAGAATAGCACAGCGTCCTGTGACCACTGACGAAGCACTAGAGGATGACCGACACAAACTATGCTGACACACATGAGCCGCTGTCTCCGACTTTACCCTCTACAAGGTGCACCAACAAGGTAATAGAGTGGACAATGCAAGTGTTTAAAAACTCCAGCAGCACTGCCGTGTCTGATCCACTCAGACCAGCACAACACACACTAAGTCAGTGTTAATGCAGTGCTGAGAATGACCCACCACCCTCCTGCTCTGTCAGGGTCCATGGGGGTCCTGACCACTGAAGAACAGGGTAAAAGGGGGCTAAGAACGTATGCAGAGAAACAGATGGACTACAGTCTGTCATGTCATATATGAAGACTTTGAGTTTTCATGACCTAAAGGCAAATTAAATGGCAGCAGAGACTCTGCAGAGCAAACGTGCAAATGTAGACAGATTGCACTTTCACACTTGCCCTAACACAAGACCGCATTTGCAAACACACACGCACACGTCCTCACCAGAAAACATTCACAGCACATATGAGAACACACTCAAAGTGGTGGGCTTTCCTGCGCCTAATTAAACTCAAGAGGACCGTGCAGTTCTTCACGAAACGAGCTCGAGCTTATTAACAGTCACAATAAAACGCACAGCCATATAAAACCACAGCTATTTTCCAAAAGAAAACTTTTGCAAGGTTTTTTGAGTTCCAGTCACGGATGAGGGGGAGACCAGTATCTACACTCCAACATAGTTCCTTACTTCTTATAAACATGAACTGAAGACCAATCTCTTCAACAACATACTTATACATCATCACTACTTCTATTTCTGGCTGCGCTTAGGCTTGACAGCACCTTCAGACTCGTGGTCACCAAGGCTGCTTCTGGAGAGCTACCTCTGATGAGGTGTGTACAGTTCAGGTTGGAGCTGAAACACTCAGGAAAGTAGAGGGAGGGTTTGTGACCCCTGCTTTAGTGGCCTATTTGCACTAGTGGTAGTGAAGTGCTGATAGACTTGAATCCAACCTGTTTTTCAGTTTTTGACATAATGTGAAAATGCATGTTGTTCTTTACATTGTGTTTAAATTTTATGATGAATGGACCAACAGAAACCGTCCAAAATTACTTGGTTCCATTGGCTTACATTAAAAGTAAAATAGGTTTTTTCCTTCTTCTGTAAATTTTAAAACAATCTAAATCACTAGTCAGGCCACAGCCAAAGATGGCCAAGTGTGCAAGACAGCAAAATTAGTGCTCTCTCTGGGTGGGGGAGGGTGCTCATCCCCCTCCCCGTCACATAGCACGATTCTAGCCAGCACAGTCAGGTGTTGGCTGAATTAACAGAATTAGAAGTTAGTGTTCACCTCCGAGCATGTTTAGCTCTTCAATAACACTGTGTTAGTAAAAGTCAGAGAAGAGGCCTTCATGCTTCATGTTTCTCAGAGAAAGCATGTCGCCCAGCCTGGCAGCACTGTGTGATAGAGGATGAATTGGCTAGTGGCTAGAATAGAGAGAGTAAATGGTAATAATGAAAAAAAAAAAACAACAAAACAACAAAACCAGCGTATCACTGTTACAGGAAGAAAATCTCCTAAACGGTAACTTTACAGGAGAAGGAAAAAACCTACTTTTCTTTTAATGTAAGTCAGTGGAACCAGAATTTTTACCAGGTCATTTTGGGCTTTTATCATGAAGTTTACACACAATGAAAAGGCCAACAGGCGTTTTCAAATCATGTCAAAAACTAAAAAATGACAAAGCAAAGGAAGCTGATAAGCTGGTCATCACCAAAACCAACATAGGTTGTGTTCTGACTCTGGCGCACTGGACAACCAACATGACCATGCTATGGTGACCAGCTAAACCAGCACCAGACAAGCTTAGACCAGTGCTGGTATTTTCAGCAGGGGTGATGCACCAAATTGAACATGTGTGGCCAAAAGTGAAATAAAAAGTTTACATTAAATAAACTTATTAAAATCATCACAACATGTAGGTCACAGTACGTGACTGTTTGCTCATCCAAGACGGTCACTCATTTGTGAATTGTTGTGTCACTTCAAAAAAGCTGTGGCTACAGATTGTGTTAGTATGACAGCTGGAAGTTTCCTTTCTGCTTCTGTTGTGCTGCACTAGTGCTTTTTGCAACAGGCGTAGTCACAAAGTAGCTTTACAGAAAAATCCAGGTCCAAGCCCCCTTGAGCGTCGCCAGTGGTGACCGTGACAAGGAAAAAGCAAGAGGAAGAAACCTTGGCTGTGTCCCAATTGTGTACTACTCACTAATACTATACAGTATATACTGTGTACTAATCGTAATAGTATGAGCTCGACAGGTTAGTACACAAAATATTAACATACTACACCATTCTTACTAACAAGGAGTGACGGACCGTTGCTATGACAACAAACATCATAGCAAGCTAGACTCCGAAGGTTAGCCAACAAATAAACGTGCATTCACCAACAGATTTCTTACAGAAACGCGGAATAATGAAAACATTAGTATGTATGTATGTAAACACATATGGTTTTTTACAGAATATTTTCAAATTTGGGATGAACTCATATTTATACACCATTTCTGGTCCTGCCACCACCACAGCTGCTGTAACGCATGAAGCTCCTCGCTTTCTGTTTCCCGTTGGATTGTGGGACAATAGTGTCCATCATTACTATACTCAAAAATCAACTGGTTCTTAGTAAGCACTGTGTATTACTGAGTATTCTCAACTTGTGACTATACTACATACTTAAACACTAGCTAGTATTAGTATTGCCCTGCGATGGATTGGCGACCTGTCCAGGGTGTATCCTGCCTTCCGCCCGAAGACTGCTGCGATAGGCCCCAGCACTCCCCCCTGTGACCCTTACGGAGAAGCGGCTTAGAAAATGGATGGATGGATGGATGGATAGTATTAGTATTAAGGGTGGAATTGGGATGCAGCGCTTGAGAGGAACCAAGACTTAAAAGGGGGAACCCATCCTCCTCTGGTCGACCTTTCAGAGCCCACCTACTAAACTGGTGAGAAAACTGGGCAAAAAAATTCTCCCCCAAAAAAGGCAAAATAACAGGGTTAGGGAAATCTAATAGAGAAGAGTTCCCATATCAACAGTATGTAGCAATGTAACAGCTGAATGTGTGGTGTAGTCTTGGTGGCTTGTCTGGATGAGAACGTCTACCAAACGCTTTAGATGTAAATGAGTGCCAGTGCTGTGTGGAGCCTCCAGGGGCTCAATGTGAGCGAAGAGAGATCAGTCACGATGTGTGTATCCACTGTGGCCTTGGGTGTGCTGGAAAGCGGCCCACCCACATCAGACATCAGTGAGCCATCCTGCTGGTACACTTTAACGACACACACTCGAAGAGGGAGCAGCCTACACACTTCCCACACCAACTCCCCCAACTCCTCCACACACAGACAGCCTTTATGGTGCAGAGTCAGAGTGGATGATGGAGAGGAGTGGAGATGTGTGTAAATGACAGAATGACTCACCACATTCACTCAAGTCACTTGTCCTTCAAGCTTCAGCCACCTACACCTGTCCATAGCCCACCGCCCACATATACCCCCCCCCCCACACACTTGATATATAACAATGATACATGGTTCCTTACAGCCCATGGATTAAACCCTATTACAACAGATAAGAACAGAGGTCTTCAAATCTAGACCTTGAGCTTAGTTTGCAGTCCTGGATGTTGTAGTCACTGGCAGGTATGGCAATAGTTGGACAATCAGTTACATTAGTTTAATTAACTACCAGTGAATACAAATTCCAGGACCACATTAAAACAAGGTCCAGATCTGAAGACCTCTGCTTTAGAGCTTTAGTCAGGCCTATAAAACAGAATATTTTTTGAGAATTTTTATCCATGCCGAAGGTTTTGAAAATTTTATCTGAACCCAACTCAAACCACATCATCAGCTTTTGAGTTTGAACCCAACCCGAGCCGAGCCAATCAAAATTATGCCCGAACCTGACCAGAACCGTATTGTTGTTTTGACTCCCAACCCAACCCTGACAAAACTGTCAGAAACTAACCAGAATCACATCAGGTTTTGAGTCCGAAACTCCCCAAAGCTTGACTAAATTTTATCCAAACCCAACCTAAACCACGTCATCTGGTTTTGAGCTTGAACCCAAACCTGACCAGAACCACATCGAGTCTGAAACTGACCCAGGCCTATCAAAATTATGTCCGAACCCAAATCAAACCACATCAAGTTTTAAATCTGAATCCAAACCTGACGAAATTCTGTCTGAACCCAATTCGAACAGGTTTCGAGTCTGACCCCAACCTGAGCCTAACAAAATTTGAGTCTAATCCCGACTCGAGCCCATCAAAACGATGTCCGAACGATACTGCAGCCCTAATAATGTCAATAAATGAAGATTTCTCTGCAGCCCACACATTAACCAACAAGCACATCTTACAGCTCCGAGACACACACACTCCTGCACTGCGTGTGTAACGTCAATACACTAAGATCTCTTTACAGCCCACACATTAACCCACACACATACACACACACACCTTACAGCTCCAAGACGCACACACACACACACACCTGTCCTCAGCCCACGCACACTTCAGCCCCTGCATGCTCATCCCACGCCTGCTGTCACTCTTCCTCACCACCTGCAGCACTTTCTTACACGTCTGTGGCACAAACCGCCGCCATGCTGCAGGCTATGAGCGAAGAGGGAGGGGGGCATCCAAATCTGTCTGTTCTTATCATCTCAGAGTACATTCAGACAGGAGATCACAGCTGAAATCACATCTTCTCGTGTATACGGTGCATCTCATCTTGTACTTGATGTCTATCAAGCGGTAAACAAATCACACGTGTCCTGATCTCTTCACATCCAATTTGCTCCACACTCGTACATCAGCGGAGACATTCCAGGAATCGATCACCTTGTGTAAACACAAACATCTAATCAGGGTTAAAAATGATCTGAGCATTCAGGCTGTTGTCTGTCTGATCAGAGCCTCAGAGCACACACTTATCTCCGGATAGTCACAATTCCAGACTACGCATTATTGTGGTCAGTGATTAAAGACTTAGAACACCTCACTGCAATGTCCCCTCCAGCCTGGAATCAAAGTGGCCAAGGCATTAAAACTAAGGCCACAGTAAAGCTTCAAAACAGCTTTAGAGCCCCTAAACCAAGGGCCTCAAACTACCGACCTGCAGGATACATACGGACAGTCACATATTTACAACTGTCTGTTAATTAAGTGTTTAAGTGACTCTTATTAGTCCCACAATGGAGACTACACTACAGTCTAACCCATCCGTGCAGTGAAACACCACATACACACTAGTGAATGCACGCAGTGAGCACACACGCCCGGAGCAGTGGGCAGCCCTATCCACAGCGTCTGGGGAGCAGTTGGGGGTTAGGTGTCTTACTCAGGGGCACCTCAGTCTTGTACTGTAGGCTCAGGGGATCAAACCTTTCAGTCGCAAGGCTGGTTCCCTAACCTCCAGCCCATGACTGCCCCCATCTAGGGGCAAAACAATGTAAGCTATATAAAATCAGCTTAAACCGACGGTCAGGATGTTAAAAGCAAAAATAGAGCTCTGCATGCGAAAGGAGCCACTCAAACGAAAACCTGACGCAGCATGAACGCTGCACATCGAGCAGGCATATAACTAACTCAGCCGCTACTGTGATTTAGACCAGTAGTTAATTCAATCTGCCTCTATGGATTCATTCATGACATAGCTGTAGATAACAGTGTGAAAAAATGAAGAAATGAATGAAAACATCAAACAAAGAACTAACCGACACTTCATTCTCAGTAACTTCACTCATGCTTAACATGAATCCCAATGCCATCACAATAAGAGTCACATATAACCACTGTTAAGTCCAAGTGTCCTTGAAGTGTCCTTGATTTAACTGAATAATAAGAAGAATTATTATTTATTTTTAGTAGTACTAGCAGTAGTAGTAGTGGATTGGGGTAAGAATGGCTAATAAATATTGACCAGATGTGCTTAAATGTGTTATATATCTAAAATACATATAGAAAAAAAAATGACACTTTTTTTCCCCTGCATTTTTTTCAACTGGCCCCCTTTGGAGAAGACTACCTGGCCTAGTTTAGGACCCCGTCCTAAAGGAATATTCAGTGAAATCAACACTGTTGCACAGTATGACTGGTGCATTTAGTCCAACTGGCCAAGACTTGATTACATCTACTAAAGATCATCTGACCAACATCCAAAATAGCAAACCACCGACTGCTGTTTCTGTGTGACATGTACAGATTCTCAACATAAGGCAAAAAAATGCCATGCATCCCAGCAAAGTTGTGAGGATCTCTCACATAAAAGCTACAAAAACAGCTTCACCCAGTCCAGAGACGCAGAACCGGCCAATACTTGTCAAGGTTTGCTTCCCGTCAGACTGATAAGGCTTGTTTAGTTACATTAGCTTTGTAGCTATAATGCAGAACTGAAGAAACAAACTTCACACACTAAAAATGTCTTGGCTGACCGACTAGATTTGGGGAAAAGAGATAAGGGAAAAACTGATGAAGATGAAGGAAAACTACATTTTTCAGCAAAATATCACTTCAAAGGGAGTTTTGACGTCCATACGCTGGTGAGGATTCCTACCATCTCCTGCGCTCATAAATGAATTTAACCGTTTCTTATTTTTGTAATTTGTTGTTATTTTATTTAACCCAGTAGCGTAATACTACTCTACAACCTTAAAATCATGGTTCTTCAAAGGTTCTTTAGCACAGAAAATGCTTCTATATAGAACCATGAACACTCAAAGAGCCCTTTGCATGATTAAAGTGTTCTTTGCGTCACCAAAAGGTTCTTCAGATTGATGGAGAATGTGCTGTAGGTGGTTGTATACAGAACCTTTTTGAAAAGGGTTCTATATAGCACCAAAAAGAGTTCTTCTATTATTAGGGTGTCAAACCTGTAACACTAGAAGAACCCATTTTGGGTGCTATGTAGAACCATTTACATGGTTCTATGTGGTTCTATGTATAACCTTTTTGATAAGGTGTCTATAAAACACCAAAAACGCTTCTTCTATTGTTATGACGTCAAACTTGTAATAAAAGAAGAACCTTTTTGGTGCCATATAGAACCTCTTTCATGGTTTTAGATGGTTCTATGTAGAACATTTTTGGAAAAAGGTTCTATATAGCACCAAGAACGGTTCTGTTATTGTTATGATGTCAAATCTGTAACATTAGAAGAATTCTTTAACGATGCAAAGAACCATTTCAATAAGGGTTCTTTGAGTGTTCATGGTTCTACATTAAGGCATTTTCTTTAATAAAGAACCGTCCTTTTTAAGCGTGTATGCAGATAAAATAGAATAGAGTGAAACTGAAGAACTCCTTCGAAGGAAAAGCCCGTCAGGCCTTCTGAAGCCAACAAACCTGAAACCCAACACGCTCCTGAATCTTTCATAGCACCTTCAGTCATGTGTGCAGCTCTTCATCTCTCTAACTGGCTGCTTTGCAGTAGGAATGCGCGGCTGCATCAGCTGCTATGAGCAGGTGAACAGGCAGGTGAGTTAAAGTAGTGTCTCCATCCCCCTCCTGTAGTGTGGGCACCGCACCTTCTCACCTCTCACTGTGCGATGCCTTGTGCACACACTGTCCTAGAAAACCCAAAAAAACATTATTTGGTTGATTTGAACTGGTAACTTTTGATGAGACCTCATTTGCCGTGTACTCAATTTTCTCCCAGTCTCAAACGATTAAATTACTGCAATAAAGTGATAATTCAGCTCTGGCGTCATAACATCTACAGTCACCAGTAAAATTCTCTACACGTCTGGTTTTATGAAATGAGCCTGTATGAAATGAACCTACACAGTATGTACTGTTAATAACGGTAAAATAGTCTTAGAAAAATACATTTTATTAGGGGACTATTCTGTCTTACAGCATCCTGCACGTACTTCTCCACCACGCATGGATAAAAAATATGTGTATTTAGACCAAAAGCTTCTCAAAGTCATCATAAAACTGTCTCAGACATCAGGCAGCGCATTCACAGCCATTTCATGCATTAAACTTTCTGTAATGTAGCTTTTCGAGGCATTAAACTCTTCAGACGTCTGGTTCCCATCACCACCACTGTGAACGATTCTGACCCTTAAGTTTCTCTAGAACTAACTATTTCATATCAGACCACTGTGAATGACTTTGATTCATTCAGGGAGATAAAGGAAGGTTGGAAAATGCTCATGTGAAAAATGGATTATGATAGATGTTTGGTGCCTAAAGCCACCATGTTCTAAGAAATTCAAGAAAATGATAGATTACAGCCCCTTTAAAGGCCAACTGACGCAGATTCTCACATCGGTTCTGACAGACAGAACAACTTTAGTCATAATGCCACGCCATCGCCAGACAACTGGCCTCTTCCGAGTCTGCAGGCAGACACGTCTTTGGAGTTTAACTTGATCCTCATCAACATCTCGGTCACTGCAATGCGTAGTTCTCAACTCTTAGTGGGTCAACACTGTCACTAGCGCTAGGCCTCAACCTCGTTTTCACCGGGCGGGCCTCGGTGCACGCCCTGGCCCCCGGCTTCCCCCTGGAGCTGTGACAGGCTGAGCAGGCCTTGTGGAGGCCCTGCGAGTACGAGGAGCGGGCAGGCCGGGTTCCTCTCCGAGGTTACTTCCACATGGATAGCGCTCTGAAGAGGCTTCTTTTGTGTCCTCCGCACTTCTCATTACTCTGAGGTCACATGGCCCACGTTTCCATGGCAGGCGTTGCCGTGGTGAGGCAGAGCCCACATTCAGACCATTAGAGCCCGAGCCATTAACCGCTTGCTGGGGCGCGGCTTTTTCTGCAGCGCTGCAGGAAGACTGAGGAAAATGGTTGCCTCCCATTTCGAGAGTCATTAGGAGTCATTTTTATGGATAACGGTATCTCATATACTGTCTATAAGTCTGCCGACCTACTCTGCACGTTTAAGGCATGCATGGTGACTTAGGCATGCTAACCAGCACAGTGTAGGCTTCCATTACTCGTTAGCTACACTACCCTCATAGATCCAGAGCACATTCATACAGCTCATTTAACATAGTCATTTCCAAAAGTGTGAATAGCCCTAGCCAAAAAAATGAATAAATAAAAACAGCAAAACATGTCAAGTCCTAACAGGTTTTGCCCTATATAGGAAATAAATTTAAATGCGGCATTTTCTGAATATTTCCATTCAATTTCAATTTACTTGCTAGAGTTTAACATATTGGAAAAACATAAAACATAAAATGTGCCATAACGTTTGCAAAGGTTTATTAGGATTTATTAGACATGGTTTATTAGCCCCCCCCCCCCCCCAGCATGTTAATTAAAAATAGGCAGAAATCAGCAAAATGTTATTTGTCTCGGGGTGCCCAAACTTTTGCACATGACTAACACATGGACTGATCTCATCATTCAAATTCACTCCATCATTCAAATTTTCAAAATCTGTTTTGAATACTGTAAAATCAATAATGTTGTGGACTATTATGTAAATTTATTCTAATATTATGCTAATATTGCAGTCTTCAAACATTTTGTAGGAAGCTGTAAAACAATAAGAAGTCTGTAATGATAAACAGAGCTGTATTCGATTCCATAGTTACTGAGAAAGCTGTAGAGTATCGAAAACTATGATAATTAATCGTATAATTATATCCAGAATCCTTCAAATTCAAAAAGAGGCGAACAAATCTCATCGAGTATCTAGCAAACTGTAGTAAACCATATGAAGAAATGACTGTAAATAGACATTCACAGTTTATTATTTAATAATACTTGCTACTTTTTATCATGTCATAACCTCCTGTTGTTTCCGAATTATTTTAAACTGTAAATAAATCATCAGTTTATGTTTCAATCTACACTGTACAAGTTATGACACAATTACGGATTCGACAAATGTTTCCAAACTTTTGAACTGCTCAAAGGCTTTTGACTTTGCTGCATCTTGAGATTCTGCCTCTTCCTCTTCTCTTTAATGTTCCCAACAGGGCTTAAGAAGATCTAAACAGCTCTTTGATGAACTAATCTGATCCTAAATGATCCTAAAATGAGAATCTCAAGTCTCAGAGATCAGAAAGATGCCATTGCTGTTGGACCAAAACCTCATATCTCCAAAACGGTAACTTTAGAGGAGACAGGAAAACATACTTTACTTTTAATGTAAGTCAATGGAACCAGACATTTTCTCAGGTAATTCTAGGTCATTTCTTTTGGTCCATTCATTATGAAATTTGAACCTGATATAAAGGAGAGTAGTTTTTTTCATATTATCTTCAAACCTGAAAAACGACAAAAATGGACATACAAAGTTTTGGCCTGACAGCAGCGACAAGCAGTAGCAAATTTTACCGGTGGGCAGTCTTTTCAGTTATTTCTCCAAGAATTCCTCACTTCTGAAAGACAAAGTGAGATTTCTCAGGAGATTTGAATAAGACAGACGAGAAAAGCTCTTACATTTCAAACATTCTGGATTCTGCTTGTTCAAATTCACTCGCTCCCATTTACTCTCTCAGTCAGTGACATCTAGTAAGTGAGGGCCCTACAAAACATGGGTGGTGTATTGATTTCTCTGTCTTCCTGTATACACAGAAGGTTCTCATTACATCCAGAAGAGTCAGAACCAGAAACTGTGCATGGCTAAGGATGAATGGCCGGCTTGTGGCAGAGATGACCACAGAGAAATATACAACTGACCGCCTGATTGGGAAAAATAAGGCACCAAATGAGGAGCAATTCAACTGGTTTTGTCCAGCGATCATTATTCCACCTTATCAGCTCTCGGACAGAGATTTAATAATGTGAGCTTTTGTCTGCAGTGCACACACACACACACACACACGCACACGCACACACACACGCACACGCACACACACACACACGCACACACACGTTACACAAGCGCTCTACATTAACTTCCATGAATGGCCAGTTCATTCACATGCTCTCTGAAGGTCTTTCTGCATGAGGCCAGAGCAGAGCAGTGTAAATAAAGCAGATTAGAGTAAAGTGACTGGTGGGCTTCAGTCGTACCCCCTACCTTGATCTGCTGCCATATAAACACCACAATACCGTAACCTCAGAGTGGATGACACATCCAAAAATATGCTAGTAGTAAAGCACGAAAAAGACAGAGGGTGAGAGAACAAGAGCGAGAAGAAAAGAGTGAGAGCAAGAGAACGAGAGCGAGAGAGAGAGAGCAAGAGCAAGAGAGTGAGAGCGAGAGAGAGAAAGAGCGAGAGCGAGAGAGCGAGAGAGAAAGAGAGAGAGAAAGAGAGAGAGAAAGAGAGAGAAAGAGAGAGAGAAAGAGAGAGAGAAAGAGAGAGAAAGAGAGAGAGAAAGAGAGAGAGAAAGAGCGAGAGAGAGAGCGAGAGAGAGAGAGCGAGAGAGAAAGAGAGCGCGCGAGAGAAAGAGAGAGCGAGAGAGAAAGAGAGAGAGAAAGAGAGAGCGAGAGAGAAAGAGAGAGCGAGAGAGAAAGAGAGAGAGAAAGAGCGAGAGCGAGAGAGGGACAGAGAGAGAGAGAGCGAGCAAGAGATAGAGCGAGAGCAAACAATTCTTACCCATAATTGTTGGGAGACTAGGCAGAACATCCTGTTCTGCAATGTTCTTCTAGAATGTTCTTCCCTATTCACACAACATAATAATAATACAGTGTTCTCCAACATTCAGCGCAAAACAGTATTCTTCACTGTTCTAGAAAGATGGTGCTTCAAGGGTTCTTTAGTAAAGAAAATGGTTCCATATTGAACCGTGATCACTCAAAGAACCCTCTGTAGAATTAAAGGTTTCTTTGCATCATGAAAGGGTTCTGCTTCTTTAATGAAAAATGTGCTATAGATGGTTCCATATAGGACCTTTTTAAAAAGGGTTCTATACAGTACCAAAAAAAAATATTGTATTGGAATGGTGTCAAGCTTTTAACAGTAGAAGAACCCTTTAGGTGCTATATAGAACCTATTTCAAAAATATTCTAAATAGAACCATCTACAGCACATTGCTGCACATCAATCTGAAGAACCCTTTCATGAAGCAAAGATCCCTTTAATGATGCAAAGGGCTATTTGAGTGTTCATGGTTCTACATAGAATCATTCTTTACTAAAGAACCTTTAAAGCACCAGAATTAGTGTTCTTCTAGAATGTTCTACTGATTTGCAGTTTTAAAATGTGAACGTTCCACTGTTCTAGAATGCTTATTAAAGGGTCACACCCTTCATAATCCATTATAAAATATTCTCCCTATTCACAATGTTCTAGAATGACCTCCCCTATTCACCTCTTTCAGTGTCCTAGAATGATCTTCTAGAATGTCCTCCACTATTCACACTGCTCTAGAAATGTTCTCCTCCTTCAGTGTTTGACAATCTTCACTCTGTTAAAGATGCTTTCCTAGAATGTTCCCTCCTTAGAACGTGCTACCAATTCACAGTGTTCCAGAATGTCCTATACCATTTACACAGTTCTAGAATGCCAATGTTCTAAAATCTACAATATTTACAGTTCACACTTTTACAGAACGTCATTCTAGAATGTCCTCCCATTTTCACACTGTTCTTGATTGTTCTTCATTCACAAAGCTGTATAATATTCAATAACCTAAAATAAGGTCTTTCTTCATGCCGTTCAATATTGCTTTTCCTGAATGCTCTCCCCATTCTGTTTTAGAACATTCTTCTAGAATGATTCAAGCTTTCACAATGTTCTATGATGTGCTTTCATATTCACACTGCTCCGAAATGTTCTCATCAACTCACACGGTTCTATGGCATTCTCTGTAATAACACTATTCTTCAATGTTCTTCTAGAGTTTTCTCCCAGTGTTCACTGCTCAACAATATTCCCCATTCACACTATATTCTAGAACATTCCCCACTCGTTTACATTGTTCTTGAATGTTCTTCACCACTCAGTTGTCCTCCCTACTCAAATGTTCTCCCCTATTCGATTTGCAATATACAGGGCAGCCAATCAGAAAAGAGGTCATTTACATATATCAGCCGTAAAGGCGTACAGCCTTTTAACTCAACTGTTCTAGAATGTCCCAGTTCTAGAATCACAACGTTCTACAATCTACAATATTTCCCCTGTTTAAAACTTTACATAATGTTATCCCAGAATGCCCTCCCCCATTCTCTCTGTTCTAGAATGTCCTCCTCTTTCCACACTATTCTTGAACGTTCTCCTTCATATGTTCTATATTCAACAGTCTAAAACATTCTCCCTGTTCTTGCCGTTGACTCTGGTCTGAAGTAGATTTTCTGCAGTTGTTCCAGTGCTGGTGCCCTTGAGGTGACCCTCCACTGCCCATCAGCCATCTCAAATTATTGTGGAGGCTTTTAAGACCAGTAGAGGACACACCACGGTCCTAAAATAAGGGCGGGATTAGAGCCTGTCCTGTGGAACCCAGACACGCACAGAAGCATCAGAGCAGGAGGAGGCCGAGTCAGTTCACGGATTAACAGCGCGTCACTGTGATGAGTTTTTAGGTACCTGAGGGGAAACCTGGTCCAGGTTCAGCAATGAAGCCCTGCAGACAGAACCAAAACCTCCCCTTCCCTTCCATTACTTGAGGAGAAAACCTGTTCAGTAAAATGTACCTGTAGCTGAAATGTGCAGTAACCAGCTAAACAAGCCTCCCACTGTCTCTACCTAACCTAATGCAGACAGGAACCCGAGACTGGAGCAGCGCTGCATGCGATAGGGCTGACGGTTTAATAACATCAGCCCAAGACGATTAGGCCTCCTGCTCACCCCCCTCCCCCTTCGGTTGGTCGCATATGGATGCTATGAGGATGTTCTCTTTGAAATACAATTGAAATCAGGTCTTTCGAATTTACTATTGATGCAATTCATCAAAAAGTCAGCAAACAGTGTATTTAAAAAAAAAACAAAACAAAACAATTACATTTAAACTGGACAGGCTTTGGGGTTAGAGGGCAAGTTCATTAGCACTTGCAGTCAACATCTGGTCCTTTATAAGGATATAAACATAAATTATGCAAAAATATGCTAAATAGCTACCGTTAGCCTGTCTTCCATGGACAAGCAATGAAGCGAATACATTTGGACGATAAATCCCACACCATGCCTTCTGGTTGGGTTACCTCGGTCACAGGCCAGGTTTTATTACACACTTTTATAACCTAAGAATAGCTCTATCAGTTTGCACTGAAGTCCCTGTAGTTACTGAATAATAAGCTTTAGTATGTAAATAAGCTTGGAATCTTAAGGGGTTGAATGCAACGTCAATGTATCGGCTCCATGTTTTGCATAAATTTCAGCTTTGCTTGGCTTTTTGATGCAGGACAACAAATAAAAATGAAATGAACAATGACCAGGTAACGTGTACATATGCAGTATATGTGCAACTGAGATACCTCTCAGATCTGTGGTCTGGGTTTATAATACAGCAACAGCAAGACAGTGAGTGGCACGTTTGATATTTTTTTGGCTTACTGTGCATCATCAGGCTGACCCAGCCAGGATGTTGTCTATGTGGAAGTTTTTTGGGGTGTGGTTGGTGTTATTTTTCTAATATTTTTCAAATAAAACCTAATAAATATCAAATTGAACTGAAATCTCCATTTCTAGAGTATACAGTGTTTGAATACAAATGCACATTAAAGTTGGATAGGGGGCAGTCATGAGCTGGAGGCTGGGGAATCAGCCTTGTGACCAGAAGGTCGCTGGTTCGATCCCCTGAGCCAACATTACGTGATTGAAGTGCCCTTGAGCAAGGCACCTAACCCCCAACTGCTCCCCGGGCGCCGTGGATAGGGCTGCCCACCGCTCTGGGCAAGTGTGCTCACTGCCCCCTAGTGTGTGTGTGTTCACACACAGTGTGTATGTGGTGTTTCATTGCACGGATGGGTTGAAAGTGCGGGTGAAATTTCCCTGTGGTGGGACTAACAAGGGTCACTTAATCTCTCAATCTAAATTTCCTCACTGTATATAATCCTGAGCTACGGAAAGCTCTCAGCACACTGTCTCCATTATGAAATGTTATGTCGTTCACGTCAGAGTAGTAAGAGGAGATCTAGAACGAGGGACCCATTGATTTTCATATTCAGCGGGCATGCTATGTCGGTCTGCTATTCATTTGGGTGGCTATAGATTGCTGAATGGGTTCAGGGGCGGGCAGGGACAAAGTCATTCAAACCAACAGTGTGTTTCAGTGCATTCAATACGGTATTGAGGGGGGGGAGCAGATCAAATGCATACACAAATTCACTCACATTTTCTAAAGGCCTAATTTATTCAGTTCCACACAAAAGGAAATTTAATCAAAGGGATCCAGTATAAAGGGTCTAATAAAAGCAACCGATTCATTAGTGACATATAACTGCTTTACCAATTTATGGCTAAATAAGCATCTTTGCATCCAAACAGCTTATTCACTCACACAGATACTCAATCACACTCATAAATGCAGGTCACATCACCACAAACAAACAAACAAACAAACACATACGCAACAATGAATAGGTGTGAATGACCTCTGGGTGTGACAGCCCAGGGCCATTCATAGACAGACGAATCTGGTGCAACAAGGCCTCTGTAGTAGCTGTAATAGACCTGGCCTTCATTAGAGGAGCCTACATTGGGTATTTCCAGCATTTATCAGTAAAAAAGTGATTTAATTAGTAAAAAAAAATAATTTGTAACTTCACTGCGTCCAATAACGGCCACTAACAACAAATACCATGAAAACGTAAGCAAATCAGAGATGCCACCGATCCGATTGCGATCGTAAAAATAGCTCATTTAAAAGCTTTTGTTATTGAGAGGCTAGCAGAGCTGGACAAAGCCACTGTCAGCTTACAGACATGTAGTGACACACAGATTAGACCACCAGACAGCTTAAGGCAATCCACACTGAGGCCATTTAATTGAGATCTTGAGCAAAACCACCAGTGCGGGCGCCAGTCCATATGTAGCATACGCCACATATGTCATATGTTTGTGTGTGCAGACCGTGCAGGGCAGAATCAATAAAACAAGCCAAATCTTGACAGCAGGGAAAAGAGCACACACAGGATTTTGGCTCTTCCTCTACTGGTCACATGCCATTTTAACAGAACGGGTCCAGTTTGCAGGTAGACACTGGTGTCGTAACAGGACCTCTGAAAAGGCAACTTTATATGAGGAAAAAAGAGACATTCTTAACTTTTAAAACAAGTTTGTTATGTGACATTTGATTCCAAGAAAATACATTTTCTATTTGTTCCTTTGTTAAGCAGTGTTACATGTAATAGAGGAGCTGGCATTTTCAAATGGTGACAAAACAATCACATGTTTACATGATACTGTGTGAAAGTTTGAGGCATCTAAGCAAATTTTTAAACAGCTGAACTCAGCAGTGAGTTTAGCACAATATACATTAGAATAAAGTCGTATTCATAATTCAAATAAACATAAAAACAATTAAAAGTAACAAGAATTTCTTGGGTCCATATTTTTCCTGGACACCTTCACAGCCGCCACAGAGACTCGTTAATATCATCAATGACATCATGAGCTCAATTTACTGAGCACTGATTGGTCAAAGCAGGAGCTGCTTTTTAACTACATATAATACTGGACTTCCTCGAGGAGAGGCTTGGAGATGGTTAAACAAACACGCCAACATCCAGAAAATCACTATTCATTATATAATATATATATATCGCTGTTGTTGGGAGAAAACCTCGTATCTCCAAAATGGTCACTTTACAGGAGAAGGAAAAAACCTACTCTACTTTTAATGTAAGTCAATGGAACTAGAATTTTTTCCAAGTCATTTTTGGTCATTTCTTTTGGTGCATTCATCATGAACTTTACACACAATTTGAAGGAGAACAGGTATTTTCAAATTATGCCAAAAACGTCAAAAATGGAGATACAAGGTTTTCTTCTGACAACAGCGATATATTATAATTATTAATATTCTATCATTTTTGTTTATTCAAATATTAACACTTTTCTCAGCAAATAAACACAAACGACACAAATAAATATATTTTGAAAATGTGTCTTGGGTGTCTAAGACTTTCGCACAGTACTGTATAATAGCAGTGACTTAATGATTGTTATAAAACAGATGAACCATATTGGAAGCTGCTGTAACACACACAATATATGCACATCTATGGCCGCCTCACAACAACTGAATTGTGTATTACTACGCCATGGCAGCCCTTGTGCTGCTAATGGAATAATTGTTGACTCTTATTCTGAGCGCAGGGATCGCCGAGCATATTGATGAAGTAAGAACCTGTTTTATGTTTAAACTGAGGGGCTGGGAACTTAACTAGAACTAGGCTGGTTCTCATTAATATCACAGGCTGGTTATCGTTAATATCACAGGCTTGAATTTAAGCACTTACAATATAACTCACTGTGATAACACGCTTGAAATATCCATGTTTCAATCAGAAGTCATGTCAAACCCAGGCTGAATCCCTAAATAGTCAGCTAGCTATGAAAGTCTAGAAATTCTAGCCTCTACAGCCAAACAGTGCATCATTTATTGAGTGTGTCTGGATGTTTCTTAGCTGTATTTTACTCTGTTGGGCTGCAAGATCCAGTATTTAAACTCCTACGTAGTGCACTATGTAGGGAGCAGGGGGCCATCTGAGATTCAGCCCCAGCGTGAGAAGAGTGGCGCTGCTGGATTGGTGCTAAATAACACTCGCGGTGGTACTTTGGTGACCAAAAAGTGCTTATAAAGCAAGAGTTTAACATTAATCAGTGCTGTGTTATCATAGGCTCATGGTTAAACAACAAAAAGTTTAAAAATTCATGAAGTGACAACAATACACAGCGACGTTTGCTCGCCCATTCTCATCATTCAGAGGTCCCATGGTTGCTTGCCAATGATACCATACTCTGAAGGAACTACATTTCTTGGCAGAATACTTGTTTATGACGATTATTATTGAGAATAGCTTCAATTATTTTCAGAAAAATTGTGCATTTTATGTTGGTCACCGTTTTATACAAGCATTATACAAGCGATTTTATCACAGGGTAGGGAGAACATCCTTCCTGTGATAAAAAGGCAGTAATACATGGCCTCTCATGGCTTACTGCTTTAATAAAACATAAAAGGCCAGTTTTATAGGCTTAAAGTAAACCAACTCTTGGGCTACATTGCAATGCCAGTGGTGTTTCACATGCAAATACCACAAAGAGATGAAGATGACCGTAGCTAAATAACATCAGGGATGCTGTTGACATGCAAAGCTTCAGATCAGTGACACTGTGGGTCAGTTTCTCAGACCCAGATTACGTGTAGACTAAAAAAGGACTTCCATAGGTGATTCACCATTGGCACTGCAATTTAATCCAAGGCTTAATCCATGTCTGGGAAACTGTCCCTAAGTCTGATCTTGCTTAATGAAAGCAAGTTCATTCCATTAGACCATTCATAAGATGCAGCACTAGCTGTTCAGCAAGGCTGGCCTGAATGCTCATCTCTGGTGAAGTGAGCATTATAATGGTGCCGGGTGCTGGTGCTGCTCTGCTGGTTGGGAGGTGACCTGTTTTCAGGAGCTGACAGAGAGAGAACACTGAGGTCATTGTTTTTGGTTGGTCTTTCTGGGATTCTGCAAATGACCTCCTCCTTGAAAGGGCTCCCCAGTTTGAGCCCCTGCTGCCCACAAAACACACACACACCCGCGCCTGCTAACGGAGCCAAACAGACTACATCGTTGCCCTGTTTCCTGCTCCATGCATGCAAACCCTCTTAGATGTCTGCATGGAGACAAAAGCCAATATGGGGCCAAGAGAGAACACTTGGAAAAGCTCTTGTGGCTGAATACAATCAAATCCATCCTCACAGTAATGCTCCAACATCTTGACTTAGTTTTCCCAAGTAGTGTTAAAGCACATTCTAAAGCACCTTTTTTGAAGCAGGTTTCTATGTAATATGTTAAGTTTCCGAGAAAATATGTTAATTTATATTCATTTTTATTCAAATCCTCCAAGCTCAGTACTTACAGGAAAGGCTTCTCTGTCCGTCGGTGAGAAAAGCGCTGCAGGTTTGGCATGGATGCTAATATTAGCAGCGGTAAAGTCAGCTCTGCGTCCGTTCAGTCATCCATCCTGGTGATTAGAGAAACCTCAGGCCATGCCAATGTGACGTGAAGGACCACATGCTAAGCCCTGCTGTCACTACTCAGCCAAACACTCTTACAACAGACGACACTCCCGAGCCAGTCTATAGGCTTCTCTAGTGTAGGGAACTGTATTAGGCCACAGTGATGTTTAGCACTCAATCTAGTCTTGATTTGAATTGCAAAAACAACGGCCAATCATTTTTACACGGTTTTGTTAGTCTGTTCTTAAAATTGATGCAAATGATCCCTGCCCTGTATAGCACCTCGTTCTAAAAGCAGTCATTGCAAACATGTATGAACAAACTGTTACACTCAGACCGAAATTCTCAGAGAACAATGCTCCTTTCTAAAGGCATGTAATGATATATTCCTTCCTGACGGTCAGGAACAACACAGGTTCATCCATTTTCCTACATTGTCCACTCCAGTAACTCTTCTACAGACTGTCTGCAGTAACAACACTCCTCATAACTTCACTGGGAATGGGCGGGGCTAAAATGCTGCTGGCTGAAAAGGCAGCCTTAAGAAAACGCACTCATGGTTGTGACATCAAATCAACCACAGCTGCAGTTTCTCACTCAGGGAATGTATCGACCAGTGTTATCAAAGCCCAAGAGAGCGTGATGTAATTTCAGTTAGCAGTGTCATTTCATGAGCTCAGTTGATCCGATCTGAGCCCAGTCCAGCTTTGTGGGTGCTGATGAGCACCTGCCAAAAGCGCTCTCCAAGTGCTCTGTGATGATTTCATGTCCAGGCCTGAGCAGCGTAGCCCATGCCGGGCCCCCACCTGTGAACGGGAACGTAGGCCGTCAGATTAGACTTCAGACTTCTTTCACACATTCTAGCTCCGCTTGGCATGAGTGGCGCAACAGAGTTACTGCTAGAGCTTGTACACGCTGGCCGCTTCATACCCACTGCTTGTAATACACATCCTTTTCCAAACGGGTAGTCAAATCAGTCCTTATTCTTTACTTCATACAAACAATTTGTACCAACACTGGCAGAAAGTATGGAAAATATGCTACCGTAGTCGTGATATGTTCGTTGGATGTCTATATACATGGCCTACTTTAAAAAAAAAACTGTAAATACGAAGAACCTTTTAAAGGTTTATTGAACCTGAACAAAGGTTGCTTCACCAATTTGTGGTTCTTCCTTAGTGAAATTCTTCTATGGTATCGCAAAACCTTGCTTTGGTCTACCTGTTCATTTGTATTTTCGTTTTTTTATATTTATTTGATAATTAAATTTGATCTACATTTAAATAAACATCAATTACGGGACTGTTTTAACATTCATAGCTGGGGGACAGAAACAGACTCGATATCTGAACGCCAGATGCAGCAATAATTCTATGTGCTTGGGCTTCATGCCCATGTGTGAACACAATAGCTTGAAATGTAGGTCAGAACCGACTGATCATGTCCGCTTCGGACATCATTTCTCAGGTCACTTACAGTCTGAGTTAATGTTACTGAGAGAGCAGAGGGAACCACCAGACTCTCAGTGTAATGATAGCATTTAGCCTCGATTTAGCCTTTTGCATAGCAGCCTGCTAGCAGGGCCTGTGCGTCCACTAGCCCCACCTGCAGTGTGTCTCCGTCAGTCAGCTGTAGCACTCAGCAGTGGGGTCTCGCGGCCCGTCACTTCAACCACGCCAGAAAAAAAGACACTGATACCCACAGTGTGAACATGTTTATTACTAACTGTATATTAGTAAATACTAATACATGTACATGCATTAAACATATTCATGTTTAATGCAAGTCAGTGGAACCAGAGTGCTTTCCAAGTCATTTTGGGCCATTTCTTTTGGTCCATTCTTCATAAAATTGACATACATCGTAAAGGACAACAGGTATTTTTCAAATTATGTCAAAAACTGAAAAATGACAAAAATTGAGATACAAGGTTTTCTTCTGACAGCAGCAAAATATAAATATAACATATATATTTATATATATCTATATATAAAACATAGATCTTACCAAAATAACACATTTAAAAAATGCAAATAAAATATAATTATAATATAAATATAACATATATATTTATATATATCTATATATAAAACATAGATCTTACCAAAATAACACATTTAAAAAATGCAAATAAAATATAATTATAATATGTAATTATCAGGACTGAGTTAAGATAGACATCAGTACATTGTATTGGCGCTACTAACGGATCAGTTATTGGTATCAGAAGGGAAAATAGTAGTACTGGTGTGGAAAGTTCATTCTGCTCATTATTTGATGAATTCATTTGTTAAAGCAGCCTTTAAACTTAATATTGGATGGGTAATTATTTGATGATATTTTACATTGTTTTATATTTTCATTATATGCCTTCTAATTAGATCTATAATTGCGAGCACATGGTAACCGGCGCTGTGCCGTCAGGTTTTATTCTGCTATTTGGGTGATGGGCTGGTTCAGGTCAGCTTCGGGCCAATTTTGGCATACTGGGGTCCATTTTAGACCCAAAACGAGATGCAGCATGTTGGGACAGGCTTGGGCAGAAAGTTTTGGGCTGTATTCGAGTTTTGTATTAAAATAGCAATTACAGCTTTCTTGAATACAAACCTGTTAAAATGGACATCAAAAAGCAAAACTTTCTGCATCATTCATGCCGCACAGAGGAGGCTCGTGTAAAAGAGGCCTTAGGCCTCCATCAATTCAGCCCTGCACGGGCCGCTACAAGCTACATGACTCACTGTCTTTTCATTAGCAATGCATCAGATGAATATACAGCACCAACGTCTACAGCCTGTTTACAGCCAGTGGAAATCAATGCCTACAACAGCATGGCGTGGGAATCAGATTAGGCTTTGAGTACCTGTATTCAACTCAATCACCATCTCTCTCTCTCTCTCTCTCTCTCTCTCTCTCTCACACACACACACACACACCATCTCTCTCTCTCTCTCTCTCTCTCTCTCTCTCTCTCTCTCTCACACACACACACACACACCACCTCTCTCTCTCTCTCTCTCTCTCTCTCTCTCACACACACACACACACACCACCTCTCTCTCTCTCTCTCTCTCTCTCTCTCTCTCTCTCTCTCTCTCTCTCTCACACACACACACACACACCACCTCTCTCTCTCTCTCTCTCTCTCTCATTCTCTCGCTCTCTCTCTCACACACACACCACCTCTCTCTCTCATTCTCTCTCTCTCTCACACACACACACACCACCTCTCTCTCTCTCTCTCTCTCTCTCACACACACACACACCACCTCTCTCTCTCTCTCTCTCTCTCTCTCTCTCACACACACACACACACACCACCTCTCTCTCTCTCTCTCTCTCTCTCTCTCTCTCTCTCTCATTCTCTCGCTCTCTCTCTCACACACACACCACCTCTCTCTCTCATTCTCTCTCTCTCTCACACACACACACCACCTCTCTCTCTCTCTCTCTCTCTCTCTCTCACACACACACACACACACCACCTCTCTCTCTCTCTCTCTCTCTCTCTCTCATTCTCTCGCTCTCTCTCTCACACACACACCACCTCTCTCTCTCATTCTCTCTCTCTCTCACACACACACACCACCTCTCTCTCTCTCTCTCTCTCTCTCTCTCTCTCATTCTCTCGCTCTCTCTCTCACACACACACCACCTCTCTCTCTCATTCTCTCTCTCTCTCACACACACACACCACCTCTCTCTCTCTCTCTCTCTCTCACACACACACACCACCTCTCTCTCTCTCTCTCTCTCTCACACACACACACACACACACACACACCACCTCTCTCTCTCTCTCTCTCTCTCTCTCTCATTCTCTCGCTCACTCTCTCACACACACACCACCTCTCTCTCTCATTCTCTCTCTCTCTCTCACACACACCACCTCTCTCTCTCTCTCTCTCACACACACACACACCACCTCTCTCTCTCTCTCTCTCTCTCTCTCACACACACACACACACCACCTCTCTCTCTCTCACACACACACCACCTCTCTCTCTCTCTCTTACCCTCACCACCTCTCATTCTCTGTCTCTCTCTCTCTCTCATCCTCTCTCTCACACACCAGCTCTCATTCTCTCTCTCCCTCTCTCTCACACACACACACCACCTCTCTCTCTCTCTCACACACACACACCCCATCCTCTCTCTCTCTCTCACACACACACACCACCTCTCTCTCTCTCACACACACACCACCTCTCTCTCTCTCACACACACACACACACCACCTCTCTCTCTCTCACACACACACACACCACCTCTCTCTCTCTCTCACACACACACCACCTCTCTCTCTCTCTCTTACCCTCACCACCTCTCATTCTCTGTCTCTCTCTCTCTCTCTCTCACACACCACCTCTCTCTCTCTCTCTCTCACACCCTCACCACCTCTCATTCTCTGTCTCTCTCTCTCTCACACACCAGCTCTCATTCTCTCTCTCCCTCTCTTTCACACACACACACCACCTCTCTCTCTCTCTCACACACACACACACCACCTCTCTCTCTCTCACACACACACACACCACCTCTCTCTCGCTCACACACACACACCACCTCTCATTCTCTCGCTCTCGCTCTCTCTCTCTCTCTCTCTCTCTCTCTCTCTCTCTCTCTCTCTCTCTCTCTCTCTCACACACACACACACCACCTCTCTCCCCCCCTCTCATTCTCTCTCCCCTTCTCATTCTCTCCCTCTCTCTCACACACACACCACCTCTCATTCTCTCGCTCGCTCTCTCTCTCACAAACACACACACCACCTCTCTCTCCCCTTCTCATTCTCTCTCCCCTTCTCATTCTCTCTCTCTCACACACACACCACCTCTCATTCTCTCACTCTATCTCTCACAAACACACACACCACCTCTCTCTCCTCTTCTCATTCTCTCTCTCTCCTCTCCTCTTCTCATTCTCTCTCTCATTCTCTCCCTCTCATTCTCTCCCTCTCTCTCTCTCTCTCTCTCTCTCTCTCTCCCCCTCTCATTCTCTCTCCCCTTCTCATTCTCTCCCTCTCATTCTCTCCCTCTCTCTCTCTCTCTCTCTCTCCCCCTCTCATTCTCTCTCCCCTTCTCATTCTCTCCCTCTCATTCTCTCCCTCTCATTCTCTCTCTCTCTCTCTCTCTCTCTCCCCTTCTCATTCTCTCCCTCTCATTCTCTCTCTCTCTCTCCCTCTCATTCTCTCTCTCATTCTCTCTCTCATTCTCTCCCTCTCTCTCTCTCTCTCTCTCTCTCTCTCCCTCTCTCTCTCCCTCTCTCTCTCTCTCTCTCTCGGCTAGACTGCGGCAGCTCCAGTTCTGGCAGATATTGCAGGGTTTCTAACCTGGCTGTTCTAAAATGGAGGATACACAAGAGACCCTCAGTGTCCACACTGAGATTCAAGCACCTTTACAACAGATTTATTCAACGTGACCACTTCACTCAGACAGACGACCATGTGAGGGTGCACTCCAAGCTCATCTGAGAGCAAAATCTGCGACGCGAGGACAAAGCCGATTCACGTTCAAATGTCAACGCATTCATAGTCAGTGCTCAAGAGGAGGCTGAAGAACTGTACATACAATGGCTGTCATGTTGTAATTAGGCTCTTCTGTCAGGACACACATAAAAGGGTTGTCGTTTAGCCTCTCTATACACTGGAAACATACGGCGCTGCGCTAAAGTCTTAGGTCACATGAGTAAACGGTTTAAGTATTTATATGTAAAGCAAGTGCTTTTACAAATGCAGTAAGGTTATGTACAAATAAAGGGTTACGCACTCATGTCCTTACCTGAAACTCTACTGCCTTCGGTCCCTCTGTTCTCTGAGCTAGCTACAAATTTTGATCCAGGATTCAATTCCAAATCAATCAAATCATATGGCTAAAAAAAGTTTTTAATCACTTAATTAATTATGGTGAATTTAGTCTTTTGGTCACATGGTCACAATTTTCATTGGTAGGGGTATGGGGACGGGGAGGCAGGGCTGGTTCACTGGTAGGGGTATGGAGATGGTGAGGCAGGGCTGGTTCACTGGTAGGGGTAGGGGGACGGGGAGGCAGGGCTGGTTCACTGGTAGGGGTATGGGGACGGGGAGGCAGGGCTGGTTCACTGGTAGGGGTATGGGGATGGGGAGGCAGGGCTGGTTCACTGGTAGGGGTATGGAGATGGTGAGGCAGGGCTGGTTCACTGGTAGGGGTATGGGGATGGGGAGGCAGGGCTGGTTCACTGGTAGGGGTATGGGGATGGGGAGGCAGGGCTGGTTCACTGGTAGGGGTATGGGGATGGTGAGGCAGGGCTGGTTCACTGGTAGGGGTATGGGGATGGGGAGGCAGGGCTGGTTCACTGGTAGGGGTATGGGGATGGTGAGGCAGGGCTGGTTCACTGGTAGGGGTATGGGGATGGGGAGGCAGGGCTGGTTCACTGGTAGGGGTATGGGGATGGGGAGGCAGGGCTGGTTCACTGGTAGGGGTATGGGGATGGTGAGGCAGGGCTGGTTCACTGGTAGGGGTATGGGGATGGTGAGGCAGGGCTGGTTCACTGGTAGGGGTATGGGGATGGGGAGGCAGGGCTGGTTCACTAGCATGTATTTCTCTGAGTTTATTCTATAAGGACTCTCATTTTGAGAGCAGACTCACTGCTTTGCTCTGCTGGTTATGGTCATACAACGAGAGGAACTAGTCAGATGGAGCTGAGATGAAGGGAGAGTGCGCAGACGTGAGGCGAGGCCAAGGCAGCCGTTAGCCTTGCTCATCTGTATGCAGTGGCTCTGGCCGATACAGCCTTTAATAAAGCTCACGAATCATGCAGTAGACTGTGTGTCTCCTTTATCAGCATAGAAGGTTACAGTATGAATAGCTTGCTAAAAGTTTGCCCACACTGATTAAATGTCGGCTAAAAAGGAAATACAAAGACCCTCTGGATGTCTACTTTCTGCCAAACACAAGAACACATCGTAAATGAAATAACCCGTTAATGATGGAAGGTTAATTACTTAATATTGCAAAAATAATGACCTCAAAAAAGAAATGATCTAATGATTTTTTTCAGGCCTCTGTCAGTCACAGGCCCTTACATCTGTCCTAACCCTGGTCCCCCAGACGGCACCCCTACTTGTTGGGTGTGGGCTTTTCCCATCCAAGAAATCAGTGCTCTGTTACGAGTAATGCTACATAAATGTGTTTTCCATCATAAAGTCAGCTGTTATATTCAAAGTCATTACACATGGATGTACAGCACTGCTCCAGGTTGTCAATGTAAATAAAAAGTAGTTCTTAATGACTTGCCTGGTTAAATAAAGGTTAAATGATTAAGTATAATTTCAAAAATCAAATGTAGGTTTCTAAGAATAGGACAAACTCTCTTGTATATTAAACCCAGGGTATATATAATAAATAAACCCTTTAGTGGAGACTGAAGAGTTCTGCTGAAATGGGGGATGACTCAGCTTTGTGTTTCGCTGTTATGTAGCATTGGCATCTGTTTGTTGGGCGGGGGGGTGGGGGGGGCATTGGGGGTACCACTGCTTTAAAATTTTGCTGTTTTGGCCTGTTGGTTTCTCTGATATGTCAACACACCTGCCGGATGAAAGCACCGACGTTCAGATAACAGCTCCTTTATCTGACACGACCCACTCTGTGCACAATGCAACAGAACAACTGTGTCGTTAGTGATCAGACGCAGGAGCTCATGCTTTGGCACTTTCGACATGGGAACTGCGCAGACATCAGTCATCCCAGCCTGGCAGAGCTGCACTGAGCCTTTTTTCTTCTGCATGCTGCCACTGACTTGTGAAGAACCAGCTGATGCAACACTGTACGCTCCCACCAGCAATGCAGGGACGCATTCACAGTGTGATAATATGAATGAGATGATATGGAAACATAGGAGGCCACCATGACTGCACAGATTTGGACAAAGCCAGCTCATGTCAGCTCATGTCATATTCATGCACATCTGCTGGTTCGCCTAGAAAGCAAAGTAGAAGCATCTGCTTATTCGCTAAAACTCCTCACATGAGTTTAAAACAGCCCAATGCATGGCAGCAGAAAGGTAAAGGCATAAGAGAAGACGGGCTGGGCGGGTGGGCGTCTGAACGACGTTAAAATATGCAGAAGTTACCGGCAGGAATACAGAGAGACGCGTTTAAGCGCGCGTCCAGCAGAGGGCGCCAGAGAAACACGCGCTCAAGCAGCGCTGTTCTACATTGTGCAGGAACAAAACGTTATAGAGAGGATATTTATATAATCTACTGATGCTTTGCCGGACAATTAACCCTAACAGGTTCAGCCAAAGGAGGTCTAAGAGGAGAGAAAGAAATCTGGGTGTTAAATGATTCAAAACCGAGAATACATGTGAGAAAAATGAGATGAAAAGGAAGCCAAAAAACTGATCAGTGTTTCAGCATCACCAATGCAGATCTGTGTGTGTGTGTCTCTCTCTCTCTCTCTCTCTCTCTCTCTCTCTCTCTCTCTCACACACACACACACACACACACACACACACACACACACACAGAGAGACAGACACACCACACAGACAGACGTACACACCCTCCCTGGCCGGCTCCGCAACAAGCACAAAACACGCAACACACCGAGGTCCACAATCAGCAGAAGTCACGCCGTCTGCGTTTTCTTGCCTTAAAAAGAAAGATCACCTGAAAACAGGCAGAACATCAAACCTCAATGAATCAATATTCACTGGGATCCACCTCTATATCCTCTAAACTCACCAGCTCATCCAAAAAGTCTGACTAAAAGCTGCCTACAGCATGACAAGAGGAATAAAGCTGCTATTCCTGGCAGGAGCAGATATTCTGGGTTATTCTGGTCAGACAGAGGACGCAGAGGAACAATGCGTCCCTGCCGGGATTAACCGGCACATTTACAGCTTTACAAGCGTGGATTAGTGAGGAGAAAAACCCAGAACGCCGAGCCGCTCCGCTGAGCCTACACTCGCGCTAAAGCAGCTCCACAACCTCCCCGTCCCGCCTCGGAGCTGCGGCTCCTGCGTTTTTCTGGGAAAACAAGGCAAACAGCTGAGATCTTCGCCCTTACCTGCTCGGCGCGCTCACTCACTGCAGACTGGCTCGCAGCGCAGCGACACGAGGGCGGGGCGACGCAACATCCAGGCCACGCCCATCTGGCGGGATCTGTTTGCATAAACCCCGCCCCCAGTCCGTCTACCGTAAACAGCTGCTTAGGAGCTCAGTTATCTGGTAGGAAACAAAACACCTAAAACGTGCACTCGACATCTTTAATGACTGATTTTAACTGGAAGCCCATTCTCATCCTGTAGAGAAGAGAAACGGCCTCTTTCCTCCCCTGTTCTCTTCCTCCAGCGGTGGATGAAGGACACAAACCATGTACCTGAGTTAAAGTAGAGACCCCCAAGGTAAATATCACTCCAGTAAAAGTAGAAGTTCCTCCCTTTAGACCTCCACTTGAGTAAAAGTACTAAGTATTTACCCTCAAATGTACTTAAGTATAAAGTAAAAGTACTAAAAGAGTAATTCTGGCTCTGATCTGGTCCTGTTATCATTTTTATAACCAGACTGGCTTCATGAACTCATTTCAGGTGAAAGTCCTCCAGCGTCTCTCTTGGTAAACCAGTCTTTTAATAGAACGTCATTAATTAGTGACGCTGACGTCTATTAAAATGATCAGAAGCACAAAACACTGAAGGTAAACAGTTTCCATCAGGGAGAACCGAGTGGCTCTGAAATCACTTTTTACACACAAGCAAAGTTTCAGTTTCAGATTTATTTACAACTTAGTTCCAAGTTTAAGTTGAATAAAAACTGGCTTTAAACTCAGGATCACAGATGAGCTCCTTTACTATGTTGATCTGTAGGCGTCTGTTCATAAACATAAACCAGCCCAAACTCATTTACTATAAAATGAAATGGTGTTTGTAGAAATTCAGAAAAAAGCCGCGTCAGTCTCGACTGCATATGTGGACATATTTCTATATTGAGCTCTATTTACACAAAGTTAGGTTAGTTCATCATTTATGTTGAACAGACTCTCCCAAAGTTTTACGCTGCTGCGCTGACGTTGAACCGCGTGCTGCACTGGGTCGGTATGACCAACAGGTCAAAACCAGCTCTAAACAAAGTGACCGCTGGGCCCTGATTGGTGCTCTGGCTTTGCGCTTCTTTCGTTTTGACATGTTACGTTTTTATACACAGAAACCAATTTCGTTTCCACACCTTACTAAGTTGTGGCCACACATTAGGATCTCATCCCCATGCCTTTCTAAATCGTGGCTCTGACTTAATTATCTCATTCCCATGCCTTACTAAGTTGTGGTCACACATTATTTTTATATATTTATATAAATATCATAAGCAGCTTCAGTTTCTATTCAAAATTTCAGTGATGTAACAAACTCTAGAACTGATCGTCCATCATCAGTACCTGACCTCAGTAATGCTCAATCAAATCTGCACAGCAATGTTCCAACATCTGGTGTAAAGCCTTCCCAGAAGAACAGAGGCTGCTACTGCAGCAAAGAGGCACAAACTCCCTATTAACACCATTAATTTCAGAAGAAACGCTGGAGGAGCAGGTGTCCACAAACCTTTGGACACAATAGGTCTGATGTAACGCACTCAATCTGAAACACCATAACTTCACAGTAAGTAGGTGGAGCTAAACTGCTACAGGCTGATTTCAAAAGTTTGGCAGTTTAGTTTCCGTATACGAACTTGAGAATGAACCGTCGACTTAAGCATGTTTTCATCCTACATTTAACTCCTTTATTAGAAAAAGGATGAGAAAAACTCAGTTTTCCATAATTACACAGTCCGTTCTGCAGGGAGCTATTAGGCTGACCGGTGAATGTTGTTGGGCCATCCTGATCTGCATAATTGCTGGTTTCCCTTGCAGTTGACTTCAAAATGAAGGGCGCAGTTTAACTTCTCTCCAAAGCCACAAAGTGTTAGACAGTGATAGTGGCTTTAACGTTACTGTGTCCCTCGAAAGCACAAAAAATCAAGCACACGCCTCCAATCGTACTTCAGTAGAGGAGTGGATGTCCCTGCAGTGTTGATCCAGTGTAGTGTGTTTCTCACACTCGCGCTGCATGCTGAACAGCTGCTGGACTCCCAGACTCAGGAACACCCCACCAAAACATCACCCACACCCACCACTCTGAAGATGCTGTAATCCACTCGTGTGTCACCTCTTGAAAGAAGTCAGAACCATTAGCCGACTGTGTTTGCTCACAGAGGGACTAGACCTCCACAATTATCCCATCCGTGCAGTGAAACACCCCCATACATGCACACTAGTGAACACACACACTAGGGGGTGGTGAGCACGCTTGCCCGGAGTGGTGAGCAGCCCTATCCACAGCGCCTGGGGAGCAGTCGGGGGTTAGGTGTCTTGCTCAAGGGCACTTCAGTCACATACTGTCGGCTGAGGGGATCGAACCGGCGACCTTCCGGTCACAAGGGTGGTTCCCCAACCTCCAGCCCACTCACTCCAGCACACCCACCACACAGCACTCACACTGTGTTTAATCATCTGTTTTTACACAAAACTCAACCTTAAGAAAGCGGCGGCTATTGTCTAATTTTGTCTACTGTTCTTTGAATTTGAAAATCATGAGCACTATATATTCACTCAGGAAGAAAATGCGCTGTACAGATAAATTTTAGTCCCTCCAGGCATAAACGATGTAAATGCGCCCTTAAAAGGTACAAGGCTTACAAAAAGCAAACATAAGGCCCAATTATACACCTTAACTAAGAGATAAAAGCCCATTCCCGTCCTGTGGAGAGAAATATTCATCTTTTTTTTCTCCAGTTCTCTTTTTCTGATAAAATCAAATCTAATTTGGTAAAAAATTGTGGCCAGGAGGCGTCAAACAACGATTTACCTTCTCTAAACATTGTGTGCGTGTACATGCTCTCAATAATCCGATCATAATGGGATTTCTGTAGCTGTCCGATTATTCAAGCGGTCGTCTGAACACCACACTCCGATCTAGAAATCTGATTAAGAAATCTGATGAAGAGGCTGGATTGTAGGTCAGTAATCAGATTTCTCAGGACATGTGAGCTCTTACTCGGATTATTTTTGGATTTCTCAGTGGAAAACCGAGAAACCCAAGAGACTGCGGTACCTGGAATAAGCACTTTTGGAACGACGCTGAAATCAAACATGAAATAAAGGATTTAAATGTTCTTCGTCTTCTAGATGATGTGTGTTCATATCTTCAGGTAAAGCGACGCGATGTTTGAGAAAAGAAGCCGCTGGATGAAGTTTGAGTTTTACGTTACGTTTACGTCACGTCTCCTTCTGTGAGTTTATTGGCTGGTTGGAAAGCAGAAATCTGATTACTGTCTGACTGTCATGCATTCGGATCCTTCCATGAAGGTAATGGACTACATCTCCCAAGATCCTTTGGAGTCTCACGTGACTCCATACTCTCCACCTCGAACCTATCAGAGATCTCAGTCCTCTGATTATTGATGTTCCACACCTGCGTTCTAGCCAGGTGACAATTAAGTGATACTTTTTTAATCCCACAGATGGGAAAATTCCACCTCTGCATTTAACCCATCCGTGAAGTGAAACACCACATACACACTAGTGAATACACACACACTAGGGGGCAGTGAGCACACTTGCCCAGAGCGGTGGGCAGCCCTATCCACGGCGCCCGGGGAGCAATTGGGGGTTAGATGTCTTGCTCAAGGATCGGCACTGGGGATCGAACCGGCAACCTTCCGGTCACAGGGCCAGTTCCCCAACCTCCTGCCCACAACTGCCCAGGTTAGACTATCTAAGACCGGGCTTTAGGTAGTTACATTGCTAAGTTCTGTTTCATTGAGACTTACTGAGCGGTTTTCCTATGTACTGTTTGTTTTTGAGTTTTGATCTCTTGATCTGTTCTTTGACTCCTGGATTTTCGCCTTTTTCCTTTTGGTTGCGTTTTCTGATCTGTGGTTTTGACTCTGGCCTGGGTATTGACTACATTGCTGCTTTACCCTTTGGACATTCTGACCGCATCACACGGACTCATGTACACCTGGAGTTTTTCCCATTATCTGATTACTCAAGTGCTTGTAAATGTGTTGATCGGATTTTTGCAAATCTGTCAAAATAAATACCTGTAAATAAGAATGTTTTTGATGTAGTTATTTTTTCAGTTTTCGTTCAAAATTTCAAGAAATAAGGCCTTTATTTTGATACATAAACTTTTCTCAAAAACAGTGTAATTTGCCCTTAAAGGTACAAGCACACAAAAACTAAACATTAGGAGCAATTAAACACCTTAACTGAGTTAAGTCCACTACATCTCCAGCTCGCAGAGATGGTCACATCTCTTTATGCGAGTCTCGAGTCTCTGGTGTGCGAGTCTGAGCTGAGTCTCAAATCTATGAGGTGCACGAGTAAGTCGAGACTTGAGTCTCTGGTGCGCGAGTCTGAGCAGAGTCACACGTCCCTGTGAGTTTGATTGAGTTTCCGTTAAAGGCAATTCCAAACGAGTTGCCTCTCAGTTTGTGGGCAAGTCAGAATCAAGTAAGCTAAAGTAGAGTCCTAGGCAAGTCGCGAGTCAGAATAAGGTGAGTCTGAGTTAAGTCACAAGCCAGTTAAGAGCAAGTCTGAGTTGAGTTGCCTGTCAGTTGCAGACGAGTCCAAGTCGAGTCACAAATAAGTTAAAGATGAGTGCTAGTCAAGTCGTGAGTCAGTTGTGGGTGAGTCAGAGTCGAGTCACAAGTCACTGTGAGCTTGATTAGAGTCGCAGTTGAAGTCGGGTCTCTGAGTTGTGAATCCGAGTCTGGTTGTGAGTCAGTAAGGGCGAGTCTGAGTTGAGTTGTGAATAAGTTAAGGGCAATTCCAGTAAAGTTGCCTGACAGAGCTGAGTCATGAGTCAGTCAAGGAAGTCCTAGTTGAGTCTCACGCCAGTGTAGGGTGAGTCTGAGGCCCTGTTCACACTAGATATGAACAGTGCCGAGCGCGTCTGACGCAATGAGGCCTGATCTTCTGCGAAGGTGGTTTAAGTGATGTGTTCTCTGAGACACACCTGTACTTGGCACCATCCACTTACGATGGGCTCACCCAAGATGTGAAAACGAGTTATGAGTCAGTTGAGGGCGAGTGTGAGCCGACTCATTCTCCACCTCTGCTGTCTCTCATAGCTGTGAGTGTTTGGAGATGGCAGCTAGTAGCAGGTAGAAAGGCAGGTGGCCAGAGAACAGAGAACCAGACACACACACACACGCACACACACACAGCTTCCAGACCCTCTCACTGCTCATGATGACACGTGGCTTATTAGAGGTAACACCCTACAGCTGCAGCAGCTGCATGCGCACTTACTTTCTCACACACACTCCATCTCCTGAGTGTGGAGGAATGTGCGTCCATCATTTCCCCCTCATTAACATCTCCTGTAGCGTCTTAAAAGGAACCCTGAGTCTTAAAATATTACAACAATGACTGTATTTCATAAATATATTAGACTTATAGAACCATATACAGCACTAATATATATTATATTGGACTATATTTCAAACATATGTGATAAACCTGCATGCATAGATAGACGTAGTACTAAACTGGTAGTAAAATGTACTAGACTGTCACTGGGGTGGTACCCTCAAAGGAACGTCTTCAGTACCTTTAGTTACACACTTTAAAAAGATGGTTCTTCAATTGTTCAAAAATTCTTCAAATTGAACACCTGAATACTCAAAGAACCCTTTGCACTATTTAAGAGTCCTGTGGTCTATATAGAACCATTTTAAGAAGGGTTCTATTTAGCACCAAAAAGGGTTCTTCAGACTGATGGAGAATGATCTGTATATGGTTCCATACTACACCAAAAAGGGTTCTTTAGACCAATTGATAATGTGCTGTATATGGTTCCATATATAACATTTTTGAAAATTTTCAATATAGCACCAAAAATGGTTCTTCTATTGTGTCAAGCTTGACATCGTAACCAAAAAGGGTTCTTCAGCTTGATGCAGAGTTTGCTGTAGATGGTGCTAGAACCCTTTAATCATGCAAAGTGTTCTTTGAGTGTTCAAAGTTCTATATACACTTTTCTTTACTAAAGAACCCTGAAGAACCGTCATTTTTAAGAGTGTGGGGAACAGAACTGTAACATAATCCACTGAAATCATATTTGCAAATTGGACTGACTTGCTGGATAATAAGAGCAGCTACTCTGAGAAGAGAGGAGGAAAAAAGAGCTAAAGAGGGAGATAAATGAAGAGAAAAGAGGGAGAGAGTCAGAGAAAAAGGGGCAGATGGAACAACAGTGGGAGGGAGAGAGAGAGAGAGAGAGAGAGAGAGAGAGAGTCTGTGTCTGTCTAGGATCTTCTTTAACAGTAAGCTTATTAGTCCATCACACAGCCAGGCAAGTCATCCTCACACTGACCACGTAGAGGCTAATTGCAAGTGAGTAACAGTCAAGGTTATCTGCTGTATCAGAGTCAGAGAGAGAGAGAGAGGGGGAAGAGAGAGAGAAAAAGAGAGAGGAAGAGAGGGGGAGAGAGAGGGGGGGCAGCGAGCAAGCGAGCAAGAGAGGAAGAGAGAGAAAGAAAAAGAGTGAGAGCAAGAGAGAGAGCGAGAGAGGAAGTGAGAGAGGAGAGAGAAAGAAAGAAGGAGAGAGAAAGAGAAAGAGCGAGCAAGGGAGGGTAAGCGAGTGTGAGAGAGATAGCACGAGAGGGAGAGTGAGCGAGAGAGGAAGAGAGAAAAAAGAGCGAGAGAGAGCAAGAGGGAGAAAGAGAGTGAGAGAGAGGAAAAGAGCGAGAGCAAAAGAAGAAGAGAGAGAGAAAGCGAGAGAGAGAGGAAAAAGTGAGAGAGGAAGAGAGAGAGAGAGAAAGAGAGAGTGAGTGAGTGAGAAAGAGTGAGAGAGAGAGAGCGAGAGAGAGAGGGAAGAGAGGAGAGAGAAAGAAAGAAAGAGAGAGAAAAAGAAAGAGCGAGCGAGCGAGAGCGCAAGAGAGAAAGCGAGAGCAAGGGAGGGTAAGCGAGTGTGAACGAGATAGAGGGAGAGAGAGAGAGAGACAGAGAGAGAGAGGGAAGAGAGAGAGGAAGAGAGGGAGAGAGAGGGAGAGAGAGAGAGAGACAGAGAGAGAGAGGGAAGAGAGAGAGGAAGAGAGGGAGAGAGAGGGAGAGAGGGCCAGTGAGCAAGAGAGGAAGAGAGAGAAAGAAAAAGAGCGAGAGAGAGCAAGAGAGTCGAGAGCGAGAGCGAGAGAGAGAGAGAGAGAGAGAGGGAAGAGAGAGAGAGAGAGAGAGAGAGAGGGAAGAGAGAGAGGAAGAGAGAGGGACAGTGAGCAAGCGAGCGAGAGAGGAAGAGAGAGAAAGAAAAAGAGTGAGAGAGTGCAAGAGAGTGATGCAAATTAAAGATTCTCAAAATTAAAATGCCA
This sequence comes from Pygocentrus nattereri, assembly GCF_015220715.1. NCBI lineage: Eukaryota > Metazoa > Chordata > Actinopteri > Characiformes > Serrasalmidae > Pygocentrus > Pygocentrus nattereri. The sequence continues at coordinate 9,453,221 of NC_051216.1, read as the reverse complement.
TGTATTATGCAGGATAGATCATAAATAAAGGCCTAGCACACTGGAGCAAGTGCCCTAAAACAAGCTTCCTCAGTAGGGCGTAAGAGAGAAGACAGGCACTTTATAGGGAGCGAGTGAACTTGTGTTTTCAAGGTCAAAAGCCGAGATGGAAAAGTACCAGCATGCGCCTGGCACCATCTTCTTCTTCTTCTTCTTCTTCTTCTTCTTCTTCTTCTTCTTTCGGCTGCTCCCTTTAGGGGTCGCCACAGCGGATCATCTGCCTCCATCTTGCCCTATCTACTGCCTCCTCTACTTTTACACCAACCATCTCCATGTCCATCTTCACTCAATCTCAGCATCTTCATCTCCATCGCCACCTCCAGCTCAGCCTCCTGTCTTTTAGACAGAGCCAGAGTCTCCAAACCAGACATCATAGCAGCACTACTGTCTTCTAAACCTTCCCTTTCACTCTTGCTGCTATCCTTCTGTCACACATCAGCCCTGACACCCGTCTCCACCCACTCCATCCTGCCTGCACCCTCTTCTTTGGCGGTTCAGTGGTAGAATTCTCGCCTGCCACGCGGGAGGCCTGGGTTCGTTTCCCGGCCAATGCACGACGCATCCTTACGGGGGCAGTCGTGGGCTGGAGGTTAGGGATTCAGCCTCGTGACCGGAAGGTCGCCGGTTCGATCCCCAGAGCCGACAGCACGTGACTGAGGTGTCCTTGAGCAAGACGCCTATCCCCCAACTGCTCCCCGGGCGCTGCGGATTGGGCTGCCCACCACTCCGGGCAAGTGTGCTCACTGCCCCCTAGTGTGTGTGTGTGCTCACTAGTGTGTATGTGGTGTTTCACTTCACGGATGGGTTAAATGCGGAGGTGAAATTTCCCCGTTGTGGGAATAATAAGGGTCACTTAATCTTCACCTCTTTTCTACACTGTCCATTGCTCTGGATGGTTGACCCAAGATATTTGAAGTCATCCAGCTTTACGACCTCTACTCCTTGCATCTTCACCTTTCCACCTGCCTCCCTCTCATTCACACACATGTATTCCGTCTTGTCTCTACTGACCTTCATTCCTCTCCTCTCCAGTGCAAACCTCCACCTCTCCAGATTCTCTTCCACCTGCTCTCTACTCTCACCACAGATTACAATGTCATCTGCAAACATCATGGTCTATGGAGCCTCCTGCCTGACCTCACCGAGGGTATAAAACGTGTACAAACGCTGTGTATTTGTGAGTGTTGTCTGAAGGCCTTTGGAAGAACATTCTCCATGCTTAAGAAAAGGACCTGCACTTCTGAATTCTGAAGAGTCTTCTCGCATTTTTTAGTTTGTTCAATTCTTTTTATTTTCTTTCAACAAACAATTGAATTTGTTTTATTTTACAAACCATAAATAGTACTTAAGCTTGGTGGTCAAAGAAGTGTCGAGTCACGACAAGAGCGAGAGCGAGAGAGGAAGCGAGAGCGAGAGCGAGAGAGAGAGAGAGAGAGAGAGAGAGAGAGGGAAGAGAGAGAGGAAAAGAGAGGAAGAGAGAGAGGGGGGAGAGAGGAAAAGAGAGAGGAAGAGAGGAATAGAGAGAGAGGGACAGCGGGAGAGTGAGAGAGGAAGAGAGAGAAAAGAGCGAGAGAGAGCAAGAGGGAGAAAGAGAGTGAGAGAGAGGAAGAGAGAGAAAGAGAGTGAGAGCAAGAGAAGAAGAGAGAGAGAAAGAGAGAGAAAGCGAGAGCGAGAGAGAAAAAGCGAGAGAGGAAGAGAGAGAGAGAGAGAATGAGAGAAAGTGAGAGTGAGTGAGTGAGAGAGAGAGAGGGAAGAGAGAGGAAAAGAGAGGAAGAGAGAGAGGGGGGAGAGAGGAAAAGAGAGAGGAAGAGAGAGGAATAGAGAGAGAGGAAGAGCGAGAAAGAGAGTGAGAGCAAGAGAAAAAGCGAGAGAGGAAGAGAGAGAGAGAGAATGAGAGAAAGAGTGAGCGAGAGGGAGCAAGAGTGAGAGAGAAAGAGAAAGAAAGAGCGACAGCGAGCGAGCAAAAGAGCAAGGGAAAGCACGCAAGAGAGAGCAAGCGAGAGAAAGCGAGAGAGAGAAAGAGAAAGAGAGAAAGAGTGAGAGCGAACGAGAGAAAAAGCGAGAGCGAGAGAGAGTGAGAGAGATAGAAAGAGAAAGAGAGCGAGCAAGAGAAAGCGCGAGCGAGAGAGAGAGAGAGAGAAAGAGAGAGAGAGAGAGAGAGAGCGAGAGAGAAAGAGAGAGAGAGAGAGAGAGAGAGAGAGAGAGAGAGAGAGAGAGAGAGAAAGCGCGAGAGCTAATGAGCTCTCAAATCAGTACAGATCGATAGTGCAGCTCTTTGCCAGCCCCATTACTGCTTTCACTGTCACTACATCAGCACAGCTGTGGAGGCAGCCAACCAAAGAACAAGGTCACCACCACTCAGTGTGGCATTACTGTACAGACGAACGTCCTCAGTGCAAATTAGCAGGGAAAGTGCCTTTATCAATGGGCCTTATCCATTCTCTGCCTACACACGTGCTCTTTCACAGCTACTGTTGCTAGGTTTGACAAGCTTTATAGAAAACTGACAAAAGTCTCATTCAATATAATGAGAAACTCTAGAAATAAAGGAACTAAACTGGACCCCTCTTGTCACTGGGGTGGGACCCTCAAGGGTACATCTCAGTACCTTTAGTCAGGGAATATACTTGTACCATAATCCACTGAAATTATATTTTCCAAACTGTACTGACTCCACACACCCCGAAGTGGACGGAGAACTGAAACCATGTACTTGAGTTAAAGTAGAGACACGCAAGGTAAAATATTACTCCAGTAAAAGTAGAAGTTCCTCCCTTTAGAGCTCCACTTGAGTAAAAGTACAAAAGTATTTGCCTTCAAATGTACTTAAGTATCAAAAGTAAAAGTACTAAAACATTAATTAACTTAATGCAACTTAGTTCCAAGTTTAAGTTGAATAAAAACTGGCTTTAAACTCAGGATCACAGATGAGCTCCTTTACTATGTTGATCTGTAGGCGTCTGTTCATTAACATAAACCAGCCCAAACTCATTTACTATAAAATGAAATGGTGTTTGTAGAAATTCAGAAAAAAGCCGCGTCAGTCTCGACTGCATATGTGGACATATTTCTATATTGAGCTCTATTTACACAAAGTTAGGTTAGTTCATCATTTATGTTGAACAGACTCTCCCAAAGTTTTACGCTGCTGCGCTGACGTTGAACCGCGTGCTGCACTGGGTCGGTATGACCAACAGGTCAAAACCAGCTCTAAACAAAGTGACCGCTGGGCCCTGATTGGTGCTCTGGCTTTGCGCTTCTTTCGTTTTGACATGTTACATTTTTATACACACAGAAACCAAAAGGAACCACAGATTTCTCAAAAAAGGAAAAAGTCAGATATTAGACTCTGAAATGTAGTGGAGTGAAAGTTCAGTACAGATACACCAAAAAATACTAAAGTACAGAAACTAATTACATTTACTGTCCACCACTGACAGTTGCTGGGGGGGAGCATGGATAGGAAAATTTGAGGGTGAAATTAAAACGTCTCCAGAGAAAAAAGCAGCTTTGTCTAGATTACAGGAGTGATTTACTAAAACGCCTCTCTCTCTCTCTTCCTCCTCCTCTCTCTCTCTCTCTCTCTCTCTCTCTCTCTCTGACTCTGATACAGCAGATAACCTTGACCGCTACTCACTTGCAATTAGCCTCTACGTGGTCAGTGTGAGGATGACTTGCCTGGCTGTGTGATGGACGAATAAGCTTACTGTTAAAGATCCTAGACAGACACAGACTAGAAGTTTAAATGGGCTGTACAGTGTGATGTTTTGTGATAAAGCCAGCAGCATATATTCACAGGAATACTTACAACTGCTGAACACACTACTGAAAGCATACAAGAAGCCCAGCAGGGTATAGACACCCATGTGACATGAGGACCAATCACAGTCCCTGGGAGCTCTGGAAAATACAATGTGATGATTGGGACCAAATCACAGTCGGGGGAGGTCTCAAAACAAACTCCTCAGTGATTAGGACCAATCACAGTCATGCGGAGGTCTCAAAACAAACTCCTCAGTGATTAGGACCAATCACAGTCATGCGGAGGTCTCAAAACAAACTACTCAGTGATTAGGACCAATCTCAGTCATGGGGAGGTCTCAAAACAAACTACAGAGTGATTAGGACCAATCACAGGCATGGGGAGGTCTCAAAACAAACTACTCAGTGATTAGGACCAATCTCAGTCATGGGGAGGTCTCAAAACAAACTCCTCAGTGATTAGGACCAATCACAGTCATGCGGAGGTCTCAAAACAAACTACTCAGTGATTAGGACCATTCACAGGCATGGGGAGGTCTCAAAACAAACTACTCAGTGATTAGGACCAATCACAGGCATGGGGAGGTCTCAGAACAAACTCCTCAGTGATTAGGACCAATCTCAGTCATGGGGAGGTCTCAAAACAAACTACTCAGTGATTAGGACCAATCACAGGCATGGGGAGGTCTCAAAACAAACTACTCAGTGATTAGGACCTTTCACAGGCATGGGGAGGTCTCAAAACAAACTACAGAGTGATTTGGACCAATCTCAGTCATGGGGAGGTCTCAAAACAAACTCCTCAGTGATTAGGACCAATCACAGTCATGCGGAGGTCTCAAAACAAACTACTCAGTGATTAGGACCTTTCACAGGCATGGGGAGGTCTCAAAACAAACTACAGAGTGATTAGGACCAATCACAGTCATGGGGAGGTCTCAGAACAAACAATGCAAAGCTCAGGACCAATCACAGTCAGTTGGAACACCTGTTATGTACCTGTTTGGTGAGCTCACCTTGTCTCATGTCTTCAGCTGCATCAGAAAAGGAATAGGTACTGGTCTCTCTTTCTCAGTGACATCTGGAACAGGGGCATTTTACAGGTGGGCTGCTGGGCTGAGGATGAACTTCGCTGGGTTATGATCCCAAAAACAATGTCTCTTACAATAATCACTAATAAAATGTTTACAGTCTGCACTGAATCAAATTCGGCCATTTTATCCGTTTGTGCTTGCTGTGAATTGTTTACACTGTTAGATATGAAGCTTCTGTGCAGCTGCATTTTTAATTTATCAAGGTACAAACAGTGTAAATGTTCCCTCAAAAGGTACAGCAGTGGTTTTAAGGTCTGAATGTGTACCTTAAAGAAGTTTTCCAGGTGAAAAGTTTATTATACCTTTTCATAACTGAATGTTTTAAAACAGAGCAGTAGAGTAAAAGCCTGGAGGCGAGGCGGGGTGAGTGGAGTCGGTACAGCTTGGAACATCATTTCAGTGGATTATGGTTCAGTTATGATCCCTGACTAAAGGTGCTGAGATGATACTAGTTAGGAAGCTATCTTACTTTACTATTTACAACACCGTGCAATTACCTGTTTACCATGACAGATAGGTGAGTAGGTAGGTAGTTAGATAGACAGATAAATAGACAGACAGACAGACAGACAGATGAAGAGATGAGATAGACAGACAGATTCACAGATTGATAGATAGATAGATAGATAGATAGATAGATAGATAGATAGATAGATAGATAGATAGATAGATAGATAGAGGCAGACAAGAGATAGACAGACAGATTCACTGAAAGACAGACAGGCAGACAGAATTTTTGGCCAAAACCTTCTCAAAACTATCATGAAACGATGTATGAGGAATCCGGTTTTATACACTCTAAAAACCTCATGAAGTAATTATTGCGGTTGATCTGTCGAGCCATTTTTACAGGACGTTTATAACCATTTCCTGTAATATCTTTCTGTGAGGGAGCTTTAGAGGCATTAAACTCTTCAGACGTCTGGTTCCCATCACCACCACTATGAACAACTCTGACCAACTTTCTCTAGAATTAAACATTTCACAACAACCCGCTCTGACTGACTTTGCTTACATTGTAACCATTTATTTATGCTGATAATGTAAAGACTGAGTGGAATTCCTCTTTCAGTCAACAGAGTAAATGTGTCATTTTTGGCCGACTCTCACCGGCTGTCCCTGAGACTTGATGTTTCTTCTGTTTTTTAATAATTTAAGTCACTTCGTCTAAGCCTGTGATCACCAGCTCTTGTCCTGCAGATCTACTTTTCTGCAGAGATCAGTTACAACCTGCATCTCATGTGCTCCAAGGATGCAAACAGGTAAAAAAAAAGGGTGAGAACACTGCGTGGACAGAGAAACAGCTGAAAACACTCCTGGGCCACTCTGCATCAGCCCAGACCCTCGCTGTGATCTTTGAAGGAACATGTATTGATGTCACAAAACCCAGCATGTTGAGATTCGACAGCCCAGTCCCATTTCTTATCTTTACCCCTACCCCTTGTTTTCAAGTGTCACCCTAAACCCTTGGAACTGAGTGACAACAGATAGTGGTTGAAATCTTCCCCTATAAAATGGGACCCTCATATAAAAAGAGCATCACTTCATTAACAACTGCTACCGCTGGTCTGTAGGCGACCCTGTCCGTCTGCAGTGACGGCAGAGGAGGGGAAAGTTCAGCTCCTCATTGTTGGGGTTAAGGTAAATTTAGGGCATCATCTGCCTTCAAAGAGGTCATTATCACCCACATCTAATTCTTTGGTGATACATTCAAAATACATTGAAACGACATTAAACTAAGACAAAATAATGGTTATCGAAATTTTTTAACAGAGAAAATATTTACACTTGTGGGATTCTCTGGGCGCTCGCTCAGCCATCTTTCCAGTTTTTCAGAGTGTGTCTCTGAAAAACGTCCATTTGGAGGGTCATGTAGCCCTAACACTTCTCCCTACCCCTCTATCCCAACAAATATTGGGACACCCTACCCCTAGACCTGAACACTCAAAACGGAGGGCTAAGGGCTAAGTGATAGGGGAGAGGGGTGAAATGGGACTGGATCAACGTTTTTACATTTTTCTACCATGTCACCTTTGAAAAACTGGGCTACACAGCTGGCTAGCTAACTTAAGCTACCTACCTACCTCTCTACCACCTATGTTGACCAACACACAACTGCCACACCTTTATTTAACATTATAGATCATTGTTAACAGGGCTGGTTCTGACCTCCCTGGGGTCCTAAGCAAAATTCTACAAAGGGTTCTCCTACCTGACCAGTGAGCCACGCAAACCCCACAGTCACACCTGACATCCCAGTGCTCCCACTACAATCCTCCCTCCTTTAAAAGTTTGTTCTGTCTGTCTATCTAAGTAGAGGCTGACTGGCTCTCACGACTATAATCAATTTGGTTTGCTGGAGTTAGTAGAATAAGCTCAGCTGACCTCACATTCAGCAGACTCCTCATCCTTTTCGTCTCCTCAGCTCAGGAGAACGAAGACACTGATGCTGAGGCCCTAGGGCAGTCGTGGGCTGGAGGTTAGGGAACTGGCCCTGTGACTGGAAGGTTACCGGTTCAATACCCCAGTGCTGACAGTCCTTGAGCAAGTCACCTAACCCCCAACTGCTCCCCGGGTGCTGCGGATAGGGCTGCCCACCGCTCTGGGCAAGTATGCTCACTGCCCCCTAGTGTGTGTGTGTGTGTGTGTGTGTGTGTGTGTGTGTGGGTGTGTGTGTGTGTGGGTGGTTGTGTGGGTGTGTGTGTGTGGTGTGTCTCACTTCATGAATGGGTTAAATGCGGAGGTGAAATTTCCCCATTGTGGCACTTATAAGTATCACTTAACTTTCCTACTGGCATTCTGTGAAGACTTGCCTCTGCCTGGCTAGTTCTCATTGCCTTCTGTAGCAGTGAGATGGTCAGAGTATGAATATCGAGGTCTGTGTCGATCTCATCAGAGGTACAGTAGAACAGGTCTTTGCAAAATGCGGGTGGAAAAAAATGCAGTCCAGAGAAAGTAAATAAGTCTTTCTGAACTTCTGTCATCTAAACGACTGTCCTCTACCTCCAAAAAACTCGGATCTGCAGGAATCTCATAGGTGACCTATTTCAAAGTCCTATAGGAAAGTCTTTTCACTTGGCGTCTCTGCAATGCTGCTGGGTAGCTATACACAGCCATTCAAGACCAAATATTTGAACATTGCTGAAATTACTGATAAAATCAGTCAAAAACCTCCATTTGTAGCCAAAAAAACATGATCTTTTTCAGATCTCCACAATAAGTGAGAGCTCTCCAGGCACGCTCCACAACCAGCAACCTGATTTTTCTTGAAGGGCGTGACTTTCTCTGTAAACAGATGCCATGTGCAGCGTTATGAGCTTTTTCAGTCATATCTTGACCAGTGACCGGTCTCCTCATTTATAACGTCTCCACCTATTTTGATCTCAAAACGGCGAATTTCGCCAAAAAGTGAGGAGTTTGCATCTCAGGTGCTCCCCAACGCTACTGCAGCCAATCAAGAACTTCTGAAGAAGTCAGTTAGCTGGAGCAGGTGTGGCAGATTGCGGACAGAACTAGAAGGTGGCTCTCCAGGACCAGGGCTGGAAACCACTGCAATACACATACATACAAGGGATATTATATCGCCTTCATCTCCTCGTCATTACAGGGAGGATTATGAATGCAAGGGAAGGAAAGGAAGCCGGGCAATTAAAGATATGAGATGCTTGCCAATCTCATACCCACCTTGCTAGCTAGGCTAGCTCTTTGTTTGGGCAGATAACAGCTAAAAGTTACACAAAGCTTTACTTTGTGTCTTGACTATCATCTCTCATCATCGTAGGGCTTTAAGGATGCTCTAATACCTCAATTTGAGAACTGAAGGCTGAAGAAATTAGACTGTTTACTCCAGAAGTGAGCTGGTCTTCAAACAAGGCCCTGAACAAGAGAAAAGGGGCGGGGCAGAACGACGTTCCATAATCGTGAGGCACTTCCCATTGCGCCCACCCTTAAGTTCTGCTTTATTTTTGAAACCTTTGCATTAATTAAGACCCCAATGATGGAATATCACAGTTTCAGTTGTGGTTCCACTGACAAAAATCTATAAATCCTGATGATTCATGGGCAGGATTATTTTCATTAATGCATGAGATCAACAAAGCATGATTAGACGAGCAATATATCTGAAAGGAACTGAAATGTGATATTCAGATTTCATATTTAAAAGGCTATTAGACCTGACTGGTACACTCTGGATAAGATAGTGATTCTAGAAATCTTATATACAGGAATCTTGATCCTAATGACTGCACTACCAAGTGTCACTTATTACACTGGTATACTGTACGCTTATTTCTAGGAATATTAAAAGTACCATCGCAAACATTTTGGTAGAGTACTCATAATTGCATGTGGTACCAGCCAATATATGAGGCCATGCTCTTAAGACCCCCTATCCATAGATATGGAGGCCCCTGATCTGGTGACATAACATGACAAAGCTTCATGCTTCACAGTGAAAAAGCTCTGACCTAGCAGAGCCTCCCTGTGGCCTCTCTAAGTATTACACCAGTGGTCTCCAGACCTGGTCCTGGAGATATACCTTCCTACAGGGCCTAGTTCCAAACACCGTTTCCCACACCTGCTCCAGCAAATCAACCTCTTCCTAAGTCCCTGATTGGCTGGATCAGATTAATTAACTAAGGGGTGGTGCAGCTTACTGGATACAGGGTGGAACTGAGCTCTGCAGGAAAGTATATCTCCACAAGGAAGGCTGGTGACCACTGTATTACACTCATTATTCATGCCTAATAAAAATGGCAAGAACTCATGGTGGACTCTGATATCCTGATCAGCTCACAAAGCTGGAAAACTGTCGTGGCACCAGAGGGTAGCTGCGCTCAGACACTCGCTGCAAAACAGTGGAAGCCAGGCAGAGAAGCCAGCTTGGTCTCCTGCAGTTGTCAGCACACCTCTTCTTACAGATCTGACTTTTCAAGGGCTCCTGAAGGTGATATTTAGATGGATCAGGTGGGGTCCTGAAGATTTTGACCGGAATTACCAAGTTCACATGGTGTTGGACTAGGGTGCGTATTTGGAGTGGCACTAGTTGAAGATTATGGTGATATTTTTTTGTAGGTACACCTCAAAGACAACATTACATTCATGGACTCTTTTGATCATTCTGCATTAAGACCCATACCATGCGTTTGATTTTCAACTCATCACTGTGAACTTGGTGAAATGGTTGGTTGGTCTGTACTTTCAGTGCAAAAGTAAATTCATTGGATAACTTTTGTGTACAAAGTGATTATTGGTCAGCTCTCTTCATATATGCCTGCATTCACACCAACAAACAAGTCTTGGTACAATTTACATTGTAATAGTTATATTCAGCTGGAAGTTCTAATAGTACAGTCTGAATATGCCTAAGCAGATTGCAGTTACAGTGCTCCATCTGCATTAAACGATCTGCAAAAACAGTTGAAATTGGACCAATTTAGTTCCTTGAGTGATTTTAAGATAATTATTAAAGAACTGTATTAGGGGTGCGGGAAAAAAATCGATTCTTAGATTCATCGTGATGCGGACGTGAAAGATTCTGAATCAATTCATAGATGTCAAAAAATTGACTTTAATTTATCATTTTAATTTATAACGTAATGTTGACGGAACGCAAAGGCGGAAATTGGAAGTGGGCAAGTGCAGCGCTTGGACAGTCTGTGGCGGTACATAACAAAAACACAGCTGGATGAGCGAGAAATCCAACCGGCTCTGCATTAAAGCCAGGTTAAGTCAGGAGTCGCAACCCAAATGTTAAGAGACATTTTGTCCTATCAACAAAAATCAGACATTAATTTTTACGTTTAATTTGGTTTTGACACTGATTTGATTTTGTGGTGTTTCTTTGCTGCCTTCTTGGCCAGGGCTCACTTGTCAAAGAGATTACCCTGGTTAAATAAAGGTAAAATAAATTGGAGGGGTTGAAGAGGACCCTCTATGGGGTCTGACGGCATGTAGTCCCATGAAAGAAATCTAAAACTAAGAAATCCTGAACCCTAAGCGGCTTTTGAAATATGTGAAAAGTTACAATCTAATCTCACCACACGAATTCCAACCTAAGCGTGGAGTAGTTTGGAGAAAGTTCTGGCTGGCGATACGTCACGACTCGCAATCTAAGATAACATGGAACTTTTCAGCCTTTTCATTGTGGTAAACCCAGAAATGTATTACAGTTTACATGGATCATTAAAATTCCTCAGTATTAGACAAAATGATGATCTGGTCTACTTGCAGAATTCAATGGAAATGCGCACAGACACCCACACAATCTTCTAAGCTGCTTGTCCTTCTGGGTCACAGGGGGTACTGGAGCCTATCCCAGTGGTCATCGGGTGGAAGGCAGGATGCACCCTGGACAGGTCGCCAGTCCATCGCAGGGCAGACAGACAGACAGACAGACAGACAGACACATTCACTCACACCCAGGGGCAATTTAGCATGTCCAATTAGTTTAACTGCATGTCTTTTGACTGTGATGGGGGAACCGGAGAACCCGGAGGAAACCTACGCAGACACGGGGAGAACATGCAAACCCCACACAGAAAGGACCCCGGTCACCCGGCCGGGGAATCGAACCCACACCCTACTTACTGTGAGGCAACAGCGCTTCTATGGAAACAGTGAGTCTCTAATATTAAAAGTCAGAAACTTCTTAATGGTAAAAGAAATCTAGGTTTACTTCACAAGACTAAACACAGTGTGTCGTTTAACAGAAGGAAAAACAAACAAACATGTATCTGTTTATTACAATTGAGTACAGAGGCTAAAACACAGGACTACGAGTTGGTAAAACCATAAAATAGTACTGCATGTTCAAAATAATTTATAAAAATAAATATTTTACGTTATAATGAGCTATTAGCTAATATCTCTAGCTTGGAGAGCTGTTCACACACGTAGAGGTCCTGCTCTTAGTATTAAAATCAAAGATCAGTATATTTAACTATTGTGCCAGAGAAAATTAAATGATAAAATGTATCTCTATTGATGATCAGATTATTCTGATTTTTCAGTGTGACGTCTTCGTGGGCGGCTGGTCCGGTAGTACTGAACAGGTGGGCTGTTTTCTGTATGAACAGAGAAGACAGAGCTAAAAAAGGGAAGTGCAGAGCAATAATGTTACAAAAGAAAAAATGAATTAACATTTTAAATGTGAAGCGGTGCAATAATCAGCTATCAAAATCAAGAGCTGCAACATTTTTCAATTTGACATTCAATCATTTCATTATAGCACTGCAACGCTTATTTGAAAAGAGTGCTCAGTCTGTTTATCTTGTGCTTAAACCCACATGCTTTCTACATCCAACTCAGGCCACTTATTTACATATTCAACATTTCTTTATTACACTATAATCATTTGTTGACTGGAAAAGTGCTGCAAAGTGATATAATGTAATCTCCTTTTTTCTTGTTCAGTCACATTTATTGTGATTATAATATTTTGCTAAAATACACTGTATGTCCAAATGTATCTAGACACCATCTCTAATTAGTGAACTCAGCTACTTTAAGGTACACCCCCTACTGACCCAGGCGTTTAACTGCACACACACAGCTTGTTTACAGAATGGGACACTCTGCATTCAGCAGCTGCACATGAGCCACCATGTCCAACGTCAAGCAATAGCTAGAGGAGTACAAAGCCCCCCAGCATTGGGCTGTGAAGCGCTGGAGCTGCAATCTTAGGAGTGATGGAGCTCCCATCCAGTACTTTTGGGATGAGTTGGAGTGACCCAGAACTGACCATCCAACATCAGTACCTGACCTCACTGATGCTCTTGAGGTTCAAAGCCTGACAGCAATTTTCCAAAATCTACTGTAAAGCCTTCCCAGAAGAGCAGAGGCTGCTACTGAAGCAAAGGGGGACAAACTCCCAATTAATACCCTTAATTTCAGAAGAAACGCTGGGTGTCTACAAACTTTTGGACACAGTGTATTTATTGCAATGATTTTTTCTCCATATCGCCTAGCTCCATTTAAAACCTGTCAATATCATTGAACAGTGCTTGGTCTATGCAGAGACAGAGAGAGGTGTACCGGTCAGCTGCTTCCAGTGGTAAACCCAACATGGCCATTCCCCGTGTGTCCAGCAGGGCTGGGAGTGACAGCACAGCAGAAAGAGGAAAGACGGTTCTCACAGCTGCCATCTGACAGACTTAACTCCATCTCCTCTCTCTTTGCCCAGAGGGCATCCACTGCCTTACCGGCCTCTTCTTCACATATCAGAACACCCTCTTGCTCCTTAGACAACGGGAACGCGCGCTTCTCCCACGGCAGCCGGGGCTTCACAGACACAAACGAGAAAGCAAAATCTGGGTCATACAAGTGTTCATAAGAGCTACTGTATACGGTGGAGAGTTCGGCTGCATGACAGACAAAATACTAGTACTGTGGTTATACTGCTACCTATTGCCACTTCAGTATATTAAAATGCATGGATAAATAAATAATATTACACGAGTAAAGACTGACCAGCACTATTTTTAACAAAATAACTGACCTTTGCTTGATTACATGAATATCTTGATTCATAAAACGTCCGTCTGAAACTGTAATTGGTCACAGCACATTAAGGCTGTATGATATGGACAGGAAATGCAATATATGATAAAGTTGCTGGACACTAAGCCAGTGATGTGAGATTTAATAAATTATAATTAAAATATACACTCCCTGGCCACTTTATTAGGTCTTATTATGTTCATTTGCTTGTTAACACAAATAGCTAATCAGCCAATCACATGGCTGCAACTCAGTGCATTTAGGCATGTAGAGGTGGTCAAGACGACTTGCTGAAGTGCAGACCGAGCATCAGAACGGGGAAGAAAGGGGATTTAAGGGACTTTGAACGTGGCGTGGTTGTTGGTGCCAGACGGGCTGGTCTGAGTATTTCAGAAACTGCTGATCTGCTGGGATTTTCACGCACAACCATCTCTAGGGTTTACAGAGAACGGTCCGAAAAAGGGGAAATATCCAGTGAGCGCTCAGTTGTGTGGATGAAAATGCCTTGTTGATGTGAGAGGTCAGAGGAGAATGGCCAGACTGGTTCCAGATGATAGAAAGGCAACAGGAACTCAAATAACCAACCAACATCTCTGAGGAACGTTTCCAACACCTTGTTGGAAGTCTGCCACGAAGAATTAAAGCAGTTCTGAAGGCAAAAGGGGTCCAACCTTTTACTAGCAAGGTGTACCTAATAAAGTGGCCTGTGTGTGTGTGTATTATATATATATATATATATATATATATATATACATACACACACACACACACACACACACCCCATTCCATTATTTTTTTTTTTTTTGTAAAAGCAGTTTTCTGTGTCACATATAAAAGTTAATAAGCTTGAATATATGGCCTTTACCGACTAGATAACTTCACATTTTAGTGTTTTTAGAGCTATGAAATGTAGTTGTGATCTTTAGCCTGTTTTACTTTTAAATGCAAAATTAAATCTGATGTACTGAAACCATTGCTGGTTGTGCATCCAGCATTTTTACTACTGATTGTCTCAAGCGAGAAATAATCCCACACTGCTGACATGTTGCTTTGCTCAAGCTCCATCTACTGGCAGGATCACTCAGTAGTGCACATGCTTCAGAAATTGCCAGTATTGGGGCTGACTCTGATAGGCTGTTACTGACTGATCAACCACAGATAAAAACAGGATTAACCAAGCAGCCCTGCAGCACACAGTGAAAAACATTATGATTGGACTTAAAGGGCTAATTTGCATACCACAACCTCTTGCAATATCAGGCCAACGTCGCAACAACAGTTAACAAACAATACACTCTGCGGCCTACTTCAGAGTCCTGCCAGCTTTCAACCAGCATCAGCTAAGCCGCAAGGTAAGGAGGGTAGAGGTGACTCGTAGAGCAAAACCTGTCAGTGCAAAAGTCACACATTACAGTGTAATACAAGTGGATGTGTGTCACATACTAAACAGATCACGCCACCAGACGCAGTGACCTTCACAGCATACAGAGATACTGTCACCTTTCAGCTACAGCAACCTTTGCTACTGCACGACCAAGATAAAGGAGCTCATTCTAGCCTATAAAAATAGATCTGACACTACAGAGGCTGCAGGTGTACTAGTGTGTGTGTGTGTGTGTGTGTGTGAGATAACCTCAGACATAAGGTAAAATACTGGACTGCAGTATCAGTGCACACACAGTGCAACGGGCTGTTTTTTTAGCTGTTATAGCCATAAAAGAAATCAAATAGTTGTTCATTACCTTGGTTCAATGCTAGGCAGATGTTTAACAGCTGGCAACCAAGTTTTTCTTCCTGTGATGAATCAACTTAATGTGCAGTAAAACATGCATTTGTTATCCTGCAGCTTGAATGAGCCATAAAAAAAAATAAGCCTAAAAACTAGTGGCTACAAACTGATTACCACATCAGCTTAATCGCTGCGTGCTCCAATATAGTGACAGTAAATAAAAACATAATGTGGCCCTGGTTAACCTCTAGAAGTGTAAAGTTAGTATTCTTGTTTTAGGTTATTCTTCAGATGTAATTATATAATTAATTACATACACACTCAAGATGGTTCCTTTATTAAGGAAAATAGTTCTGTATAGAACCATGCATGCTCAAAGAACCCTTTCCATGGTCTTTGCATGGGGAACGTGTTCAGATGGATGGAGAATGTTTTATATGGTTCTATATAGTGAACATTAGTACCTGACTATATAGAACCTGACTATACAGAATAAGGGTTCTATATAGCACCATAAAGGGTTCTTCTATAGCCCATGTGTCAAATACAAAGCCCACGGGCCAGTTCAGACCCGCAACACAATCCTGGAAAGGTGTTTTAATGTTCTATTAATATTCCCATCTGTGATGGACTGGCGACCTGTCCACGGTGTATCCTGCCTTCCGCCCGAAGACTGCTGGGATAGGCTCCAGCACCCCCCGCGACCCTGACGGAGAAGCGGCTTAGAAAATGGATGGATGGATGGATGGATAATATTCCCATTTCACAGTGTGCAGCACTACAGTCCCCAGCATGCACTGCAGTGTAATGTGCGCTCTGACTCTTTTACCCCAACAGCAGTCCATGGGACAGCGGTAACACCTTAATTCTACACAATTCCACACCAGTCACATCACCAAATACTTTAACTGCATTTCAGCTGCAGTTCAACCAACATGAACACTTAACGTCAGCTCAGCAGCTCAGAAACTGAGCCCAAGTCTTAATAATTTATGCCAGGCGTCTAGCTTAAGCAAAGAGGTAGGTTTAAAAGAAAGGGCACCTGGGGACATTTAAATTTTGAAGATGTCAAATATTCATGTAATATTTCAAAGTTGACTAAAAGTGCCTATATTTTACGGCTGAAGTTTTTACGTATTTTAAATAAACAATGGCCAGTAGGTGTTCCAAATCATTTGTTTTTCTCAGGCCCATGGATTTGTTGAGATGTTTTAATGTGGTTGAGTTTGACACCCCTGTATTATAGTTACGATGTCAGGTCTGTAACAATAGAGGTTCTATATGGAACCATCTACAGCACACTCTCCATCAATCTGAAGAACCCTTCAATCATGCAAAGGGTTCTTTGAGTGTTCATGGTGGCATTTTCTTCATAATGGAACCCTTGAGAAACCATCACTTTTAAGAGTGTCGTTAACTAATTATTTATGTTTGTGTCACTGATTATTTTCCTATTCAATTATTTAATACATGCATAACATATTACATTATATGCAGGTACATTTTCAGTGAAGCAGAGCAAAATTCATTTTAGGCATTTATGGTTCCCAAAGCCTAAAAATGTCACACAAATGTCTCCCTAAAGGCCTCCGAAACATTTCGGAATGCCATTCCTTCTCAGGCTGTGCAGATAGTATGACTGGTTCCAAGGGCAGTACATGCATTATTGATTCAGGAGCTGACAGAGTCTCTAACTGTTTTACGGTACACCTCCTGTATTGATGTGGTCTAAACTGAGCAGAAGGCTGACCCTGTCATCAGTCTCTGTGTATGCGCGTGGGTGCATGGACAGAGGTGATGCTACGGAAACTGCTTCGGCCTGATTGAGGCTCTGAGTGGAGTCTGAGTGGAACCAGTCAAGCGTCCTTGCCAGACAGACACTACATAATCATGCAGTGCTGTTAAAGAGCCATTCAAAGCACACAAAAATACAGACTGGTTACAGCACTACACACATAATACATTAAACTACACGATACACACACTATTCACAACAATACACACTCACAGGTTTGTTTTCATACAATGTCAGGATTTTGTAAGGTAGGGTGGTATGAGGTGTACTTTCCTTTTATTCTTATATACAGTGATAATATGAATGATAAAATAAATCAACACTATAATAAGTAATATCAATCCATCCATCCATCCATCCATCCATTTTCTAAGCCGCTTCTCCGTCAGGGTCGCGGGGGGTGCTGGAGCCTATCCCAGCAGTCCTCGGGCGGAAGGCAGGATACACCCTGGACAGGTCGCCAGTCCATCACAGGGCAGACAGACAGACAGACACTCACACACTCACACACTCACACCCAGGGGCAATTTAGCATGTCCAATCGGCCAGACTGCATGTCTTTGGACTGTGGAAACCCACGCAGACACAGGGAGAACATGCAAACTCCACACAGAGAGGACCCTGGTTGCCCGGACGGGGAATCTACCCCAGGCCCTCCTTGCTGTGAGGCGACAGCACTGAAGAGGGTGCAGGAGCAAACGTGGCATGAGTGAAAGTTTACTGTTAGCAAAATGCATATCGCTGCTATCGGACGAAAACCTTCCATCTCCAAAATGATAACTTTACAGGAAAAAGGCCGTATAACTTTTGGGCTGTTTCTTTTGCTGCATTCATCATGAAATTAACACACAATATAAAGGACAACAGGCAATTAAGCCAAAAACTGCCTTATCTTCCGACAGAAGATAAAAAAGTGCAGTTTGGTAAAAGTGGTGATCGTAGTATACTGTCACCTTATATAACATAAAGAACAGAATTCAGAACGTTACACAAAGTTTGTTTTCATGTGTTTTTGCCATAAGCTGAAGCTGTTTTGTGCAAAAGCCGACAGTGTGGTCTGAGAATGTCCAGAAATGTGTATCGCACCACAAAGACGGCTCTTTGCACAGGCATGATCGGGGCTGTGAATCATGTTAAATGTTTCGATATCGATCTGATACATTTAAAAAATATTTTAAAATATTTTATTTGAAATATTAAAAATATTTTATTTGAAATATTAAAAATATTTTATTTGAAACCTTTTTCTAATTGGTACAAAAAAGGCAAGTAAGTAAGAATGATTATTTATTAACAATAATTCCCTCTTTCCATCTTTTCCCCTCTTCCTGGCACTCAATTGCTGTTCAAAGACAATCAATTGACCTGGATGCTGTAGTTAAAAAAACAAAAAGAAATATAAAGATGGAAAAAAATACATCTCCAGTGGTGAGGTATAGTGTTAATCATTACCACTGATCTGACAATAACCAGACTGAACAACTAAATATAGTAATGAATTTTTAAATACTTCAAATAACCTTTTATCATGTAAATTTCATCCAAAGTGTTAAAAACAGGGCCTTTTCTGTGACGTTTTGGTACATGGTAGTACCGAGATTTGGTTGGTGCCTTGCCCTAGGCAGTACCAAGCATGTTCAACCAGCTTAGCTCAACAGCCACATTTCTAGAACAATAGCTTCTATATTAGGAACACTAAATGCATTATTGATGTAGGGTACTGTAGCACCGCATGTGCTTCCCCAGGCTCAATGAGGACGCTGGAGGCAGGGTTCAAGGCTGCACCAGCCTGTCACGATTGGCCCCTCCCAGTCCTGTCCATGTGTTGTGTTTTGGTTTAGTCCATGTGCGTTTGTTTTGGTATCTGTAGTCCTGCCCCTCGTTTTGTAACTCCGCCCCTGATTGTTTTCACCTGTTTCTCGTTTTCCCTGTATACTTAAGCCCTGTGTTTGCCGGTCTTCGTTTGTTGTGTTGATTCTGGTTTTTGTCATGTCTGTTCCCCGATCTGTCCGTGTTGGCTATATGAACCTGGACTGTTTTGACCACGACCCTGGATTTGCCCCTAATAAATCAGCTCAGCTCAGCTCTTTTTAAAGGTGTTCACGCTGCCGGCCAGATGAGAATCGGCTAGCTCTCATTAAGATAGCACCAGAGTCAAGAGGGAATGAGAGCTCGCCGCTCTGCCTCCCCATTACCACCCCCAGCTGGCAGCTCAGCTCAGGACTCACGCCTTGCACTGGTGCCTCTCACGGTTGGCACCAGCGTTGTCCTACTCCTCCTGCCGCACGTCGGGAGAGCTCGGGCTTGGCGCTCCACCCCCTCCACACTTGCGGCTCTCTCCCCAGTGTCCTCGCTGAGGTGCATCACTGCATCATTGCTGAGTGTTCGGGGGGGCGGGCGTATGCCACAGGTATCACATCACCCAACAGATTTAAATCAGTTATGTTCACGTGTGGGAATCAATGTGTTGTCTTATGATTTGCATGAAATAATCAATAAATGAACAATGGGTTTTAAAACTGGCAGTAGATTAGTTTTTAACATAATTGGGGCTGTTGCCGCTATAAGATGGTTAACTGTCATCAAGGATAGGCCTAATCAGAGATTATCTCTAGCACAGCCTCAAGGAGACTCACCCATCTTTCCTTCAGCCTGAGCTCAGGTGGAGCTCCAAGTGTGCTGTGGGCCCATGACTGATCATCACACACCTGTTCAGGACCATGGACATTAGCTGAAAAGTGTCTATCAGATCCATTCATGCAGTCGCTGCTGGAAAACCTGCATGAAACATGAGAGATGAGCAGACAAAGGGAAGTAAAGTCAAATCACATTGTTTACTTCCTGACATGTAATTAGAACAATCCTTTTAAGCCTCCATTGTGTTTATACTAGATTTGCTTTGATTGGAGAAAAAAAAAAAAAGATTAGTGAAGTTACATGAGAGAAATCTACATGCAGTAAATTTGTTCTAATCTTTAACTTATACAAAACACACACTCACACAACTGATCTGGTCCTACGTGTGTATCTCCTGCCCTCTTCCCAGGAGCTCCAGCGGAGTTTCTCCCTGTTTTCATATCTCTGGTGCCTCTGAGAAAACATCTCATCTGATAGCAGTTCCACCTGAGACAGCAGAAAGAGACAGAGTGCATCAATCTTAAAGCATTACATATTAGCAAAGATGTACAGTTGAGACCCAAATTTCAAATAGTGTAACTCAGGTTTATGGACACACTTTGTTCAGTTTACAAATTTTCGATGGGATACAGGTCAGCACTTTGTGATGGCTACTCCAATAGTCCCATACTTTCACTCTGTTGTCTTAAGCCAACTACATGGAGGAATGCTTGGAATGGCTGTCCTGCTGGAAGACCCAACTCTGACCAGGTTTGAACTTTCTGGCTAATGTCTTGAGATGTTGTTTCAGTATTTTCTAGATCATCCTCCTACTTCATGTATTTTCTGATGTGCAGCAGTCCCTTCTCCAGCAAAGCACACCTACAACATAATGCTGCCACCACCATGCTTCACAGTTGAGATGACATTCTCTGGATTAAAAGCCTCATGCCTTTTTATCCATACATAGTGGGGCTCACTATGGCCAAACAGTTACATTTTTATTTCACCTGACCATACAGTGCTGCATCAGAATGACCACACTCAATGGGCATTATTTGCAGGGCATGCTTTGTTGAGATGAGACGGAATGGAAGGTGAATCTAAAGATAATTAAAAAATTATTCCTGTTATTCCTAGTTAACTTTGTTCAGCCTGAGTTTCTTGAATTTTGACCAATGCATTTTTAACAACTCAACACAATTTGAGGCAAGCGTCCAAAGTCTGAGCCATGCAGTTAGAACACTGCTAATTAGTGTAGATAAGCTTACATTACTTGCTCACCACAAAACTAAAACTATGGTAAAATTCAGTGAAAAAAGTCAGACTCAGACACCAACCATGCATTTTGGGCACAACTAAATTTAATTAAACTTGATTTTATATTTTATATTTTTTAACTACTCTATTAAACCAGGTTTGGGAGTATAAAGCAGTGTCCCCACCTCATCAGCAGATTCCTCTTCTATTTCTTCTTTCTTTACCAGGGGAACAATGTCCACTATTCTCCAGCTGATGAAAAGCAGTGGGACAGAAATCAGAAAAAGATGTCATGACCACTTTGTAACCCAATTCTGACAATGCTCAGTCAAAGAAGTAAAACTATTAATTACTCACACAGGAACTAAAGCATGGGTACACTGTACCTGGGTGTGAGAATGTCCTTATACTGAGGCTTCTCCACTTTGGCAGAGGCAGCCAAGGCCATGGGGATGACTATATTGTTTATACTGTAGACACTTTCACCATTTCTCCTTCGCACTGGAAACTAGAAAAAAAAATGACATGAAGTCTCCATCTCTAGAAGTGAAACAGACAGTTTCTTTAATATTAGACATAATGAAATGAGTAAAAGCTGTTAAAATCTTGTGAAATTAACAAGTGCTTTATGTCAGCAATTAACTATTACTTAGTATCCCTTCTGGGGGTCTGCTGGCCTTCAGAGTTTAGCTCCACCTCTGATCTTACACACACCAGGCCCTGATAATTTAGATGCTCCTTAAGACCCTCATTATTTAGTGTAGATGTGCTAGAATACAATACACACCAAACAACAGATCTTCAGGAATAAATCAACTGTTAAAATGTGACTGAATTGTTGTATAATATAATTAATGTCTCTTAACATCACATTCAGAATGACACCATGACAGCAATCAACCTAAAATGCCTCACTATTTGCACTTTTATACATAATTTCTAAGATAAACTAAAGCAGCAGAAGGTGGAGTGCTTTGCAATGGCAAAATACAGTTTAGTAGAAGTAGCACAGCCAGTTTCAGTGAAGCCTGGCGACTTCCTAGTTCTCCAATTATACCAAAAACATGTCTGCGATACACTAGAGGGCGCCCACGAGTGAGGCCTGAATTAATGGGGTTGAATGGAGTTAGATGCCATCTTAAAACAAAAAATGAAACGTCTCTACTGACTGGAACGTCTTCAATTTTGGAAAGTATAAGGATATATTGTAAGAAAATCTGTTAGAAAGTCTGGAGTTCACAGCTGTGCAGAAATATTTTAAGCTGTTGTGCGTCGACTGAGAAAACAAGGCCACTTTTGTGTACATAAATGATTAAACACTTACAAATAATTTTGCACAAAAGCTCCATAGAAACCCATTCATTTTGGACTTACTCAGGAGCGCCCTCTAGTGCAGAGGTCTTTAATTAAAATTCTATAAGGAATAGGGAATATCAGGAATATCAACATCTTATACAGTCAACAACTGAATGTCAAACCAAATAAAGTCCAGTTCAGTGAGATTTCAACAACATTTCTTGCCAGTTTTCTCTTTTTGAGCACATCATGTAAAATTCTCAGCCTGCTGTCTCGCCTCGTCCCTCCCCTGTGTGTGCATCACTCGCTTGAGTCTCAGTGCTCATCGTAATACACAGATCTGATTGGCTGATTAGCGTCACGTGTGTTTTTTACAACGTATGAGATTGGTCTATAAGTCTCCCGCGCCGCTAAAGCTTTGATAATGACTAGAAATGATATGCTGATTAAAACAGGCCCACTCTGTCAAAATTAAACAATTCTCCATAGTTTATCGATTATATATCCAGGTCCGCATAGGGCAGCGTTTGGGTCCGGACTCGGACCATGGTTCGCCTATTAGTGACCTCCGCTGTAGTGCATGACAGATCTGGAAGAACTGACTGAGTGGCGGTTCACCACACTAGGAATTCTCAGGTAGCAGTAGTAATAATTGTGTACCTGTGAGTTTCTCCGCTGTGTGCGTGTGTTGTTAGGTGTGGACGCCTCCTCCGCACTGTCCTCAGGGCTCGGACAGCGAACTCCAGATTGGTATAGACACACATCTACAGTACAGCAAAATATATCACATATTTCAGCCACAGGAAACTTGAATATTATAATATTATAATATATTATGACTTTACAAATTCAGTTGTCCCCCTTATCCCAAACATAGATAATCAGCAAACACATTAGTTTTGCAGTGGTGCAACAAGGCTAATATTGCTAGTAAGTAATGGAAGCTTACAGCAAACAGGTTAGCATTGTGCAAACTACATATTTAAATCATGATCGATGTCAAACTCCTCTGAGTTATGTATTCAAATAGACTTAATTGTGGTTTCTGCCATGACATACTGTTATTTCTAAACATGGACAAAAATATAGTGTAGTTAAAGCAGTTGTATCAGCTGTGTTGAAAACAGAAGTCTGAATTAACAGCTTGATGCAATCTGAGACGTGTGTGACACGGGTCATTTAACTGGCAAACTGAGGTCCGGATGCAAAGCGCTTCAGCCAAATAGAGCAAAATTCTGTAGTAAAAAGCAAAAAAAAAAAAGTCCTCTCAGTCCTTTTTTTTCCCTGTCCTGACCCCTTGTTTCTTGACTCCGCCCCTGATGTAGCCATCTGTTTTCCACCTGTGTCATGTTAACTGTCACTATCCCTGTGTTTTCCCTAGTCCCTTGCTGGTCTTTGTTTGAAATGCTACGTTTGGTCTTTGTATTGCATTCTTGTGCTGTATGGTTTATGTTTGAGGTGTTAGTATTGTTTGAATTTGTCTTGGATTGTTTGTTTATTCTGTGTTTACTTAAGTCATGTCTGTTCCCCGTTCCATCCGTGTTGGCTCTCTAACCCTGGACCGTTTCGACCCTGATTCTGGATTTGCCCTTGTTAAATCTTGCTCATCTCTGCATATGCGTCCGCCTCATCATCCCTCCCCAAAGTTACAGCATTCACATGAACGCGTTACATGAAGGTGGCAAATCAGAACTGAAGCAACAGAGCAGGATATCAGCATAAAAAGCAAATCATTTCATATATTTTCATGGATTTTTTTTTATCTTATTTACTATTTCTGGTCTGAATAGTGAAGCAGCAACATGGCTTGTTAAAAAAGGAAAGTCGATGACAAAAGCAACATTTAAAATGAATGAACAAGGAAGTTTCTTGCTGTTTCACATCTGACGTGTCTGATCTGCTCAAAGTCTGTGCCGCTAAAGTGGAAACGTTAAGCGCCACTGAGAAACAAATCATGTCAAATTAACCTACTGACAAACATTCAGTTCTGAAGACAAATAAAATAAACCCAGAACTCAACTTTAAAGATCCACCAAAGTGCTCAACCATTCCCTGACAAAGCAAAAGCATGAAATGCTCATTAGAATAACTATATTTTTAAATATTTATCATTTCTATTTATAATAAGGTGTTTTTAAGGCTTTTTTCTTTAATATGTTGTTTTTTTTCCCCAAACAATAGCAAATGGCCAGTTTTGCCCGTTATATTCTAAAAGTATGTATAAAATAAACCAATTTTATCAAAATATATTTGTCTTATTTTATGTTACCAGTTTTCTTAACTAATCATTACAGTTAAACTTTTAAAGGTAATCGTTATCGGCATTTCACTTCACTTGACAATTCACCTGTTAGTAATCTTATTTGACAGAAATGTGATGTATGTGAACCTCAGCAAGTTTAAGCTGAACATCTCTTACTTAGGCGTTCTGTTTGGTGTATATAAGCCTTCATTACACGTTAGCTACACTCTCTAAAAAGATAAGGGTTCATTAGAAAAAAAGTGGTTCTACATAGAACTATGAACACTCAAAGAATCCCTTGCATTTTAAAGCGTTCTTTGCATCATGAAAGGGTTCTTCAGATTAATGGAGAAGGTGTTGTACATGCTTTTATACAGAACCTTGTTAAAAATCATAACACATTCTCAGTCAGTCTGAGGACTCTTTTCATGATGAAAAGAACCCTTTAATCATGCAAAAGGTTCTTTGATTGTTCATTTTCTTTACTAATGAACCCTTAAAGCACCATCTTTTTAAGAGTGTATATTAGCTTTGTAGCTCCAGCGCAAAACCAGAGAAGCAACCTCAGACACCAAGCTTGTCCTGGCTGATTGACTGCACTGGGCTGATGGGGAAAATGTGTAAAGGAACCAGCAGGGAGCAGCAGAGAGTCAGCAGTACTTGTGTCGGCCTGGTGGTGCGTCCTCTTTAGAGCCCGTCTGTGGGTTCGTCTGGGCGGCTTCTGGCATGCATGTGCCCACCGGATTGGAGTGCTCTCTCTCCTGTGGGTCCGAGAATGCTTGGCAGCTTGCAGCTGGTGTTTGCAATCTGTAACCCAGAAAGCTTTCCCATAACAGGGTCCAGAAACAGGAATTTCCTTACACATTAAAGAAGTTTAAAGCAAACAGCAGAGCAGTGTTTCAGTACATATTAACCACAGTAGGAAGTCATCCCTCGAACTACATTAACTCATTACAGATCCTGCCTGTCTAAAAAAAATACTGCTCAGCAGGTTCCGTACTTTGGTTACTATTGTGTAGAGGCTGTCAAATGTTTAGTGACACCTAATTTAACAAGCAAGCATGTTTTCTTTGCCGCCGTTTTCCAAAAAAAAGATATGAACACATTTTATTACAACTTTTCAGATTTTTAAAACTGGAAAAAATGACTAAAGCAAACATATTTTCTCGCCTTGCTGTGATGTCAGCTCTCATCAGCAGGCAAATCTTTCTCGCGACCGTGAAGCTGAGTGTTGGAGCGAACTGAAAACAGGGATTGAGATCTGGTGGTTTTGCTGGTCAGCCGAACAGTCCCAGTGGTCCATTATGTCCACTGAACCAGTCACACACAGACACCCTACTGGTGTTATCCTGGAATGTGGGAATCACACTGTAAACCCCGACACTGACATTCATTAACTAGACTGAGTGAAGAAATATTAAAATATGTTTAACAGTTACACTAAAGTGTGTTCAACAATGGGTTCATGAAACTGGCAACTTCTGGTTTAGCAGAATCCCATTTGCAGTCATAAGTAAAAAGGTGAATAAGCTTGATGCTTGAATGACATGAGTTTTATGTCTGATGTCAGATTAGCACACAGAAAGCCAGCTGGTAGGCAGAGCTTCCCAACATGTGAATCATTTTGTTGGTTTCTGTCTATAATTCTTTTATTTTTCAATTGTTGTCAAATAACATTTTGGGTTATAACTGTACTTTCGTTTACAGCGCACGGCCGCTCGTTTTTTACTATCGTTTACAGCGCACGGCCGCTCGTTTTTTACTATCGTTTACAGCGCACGGCCGCTCGTTTTTTTACTATAGTTTACAGCGCACGGCCGCTCGTTTTTTACTATCGTTTACAGCGCACGGCCGCTCGTTTTTTTACTATAGTTTACAGCGCACGGCCGCTCGTTTTTTACTATCGTTTACAGCGCACGGCCGCTCGTTTTTTTACTATAGTTTACAGCGCACGGCCACTCGTTTTTTACTATCGTTTACAGCGCACGGCCGCTCGTTTTTTTACTATAGTTTACAGCGCACGGCCGCTCGTTTTTTACTATCGTTTACAGCGCACGGCCGCTCGTTTTTTACTATAGTTTACAGCGCACGGCCGCTCGTTTTTTACTATAGTTTACAGCGCACGGCCGCTCGTTTTTTACTATCGTTTACAGCGCACGGCCGCTCGTTTTTTACTATCGTTTACAGCGCACGGCCACTCGTTTTTTTACTATAGTTTACAGCGCACGGCCGCTCGTTTTTTACTATCGTTTACAGCGCACGGCCGCTCGTTTTTTTACTATAGTTTACAGCGCACGGCCGCTCGTTTTTTACTATCGTTTACAGCGCACGGCCACTCGTTTTTTTACTATAGTTTACAGCGCACGGCCGCTCGTTTTTTACTATCGTTTACAGCGCACGGCCGCTCGTTTTTTTACTATAGTTTACAGCGCACGGCCGCTCGTTTTTTTACTATAGTTTACAGCGCACGGCCGCTCGTTTTTTACTATCGTTTACAGCGCACGGCCACTCGTTTTTTTTACTATAGTTTACAGCGCACGGCCGCTCGTTTTTTTACTATAGTTTACAGCGCACGGCCGCTCGTTTTTTACTATCGTTTACAGCGCACGGCCGCTCGTTTTTTTACTATCGTTTACAGCGCACGGCCGCTCGTTTTTTACTATAGTTTACAGCGCACGGCCGCTCGTTTTTTACTATCGTTTACAGCGCACGGCCGCTCGTTTTTTACTATCGTTTACAGCGCACGGCCACTCGTTTTTTTACTATCGTTTACAGCGCACGGCCGCTCGTTTTTTACTATCGTTTACAGCGCACGGCCACTCGTTTTTTTACTATCGTTTACAGCGCACGGCCGCTCGTTTTTTACTATAGTTTACAGCGCACGGCCGCTCGTTTTTTACTATAGTTTACAGCGCACGGCCGCTCGTTTTTTTACTATAGTTTACAGCGCACGGCCGCTCGTTTTTTACTATCGTTTACAGCGCACGGCCACTCGTTTTTTACTATCGTTTACAGCGCACGGCCACTCGTTTTTTTACTATCGTTTACAGCGCACGGCCGCTCGTTTTTTACTATAGTTTACAGCGCACGGCCGCTCGTTTTTTACTATAGTTTACAGCGCACGGCCGCTCGTTTTTTTACTATAGTTTACAGCGCACGGCCGCTCGTTTTTTACTATCGTTTACAGCGCACGGCCACTCGTTTTTTTACTATAGTTTACAGCGCACGGCCGCTCGTTTTTTACTATCGTTTACAGCGCACGGCCGCTCGTTTTTTTACTATAGTTTACAGCGCACGGCCGCTCGTTTTTTTACTATAGTTTACAGCGCACGGCCGCTCGTTTTTTACTATCGTTTACAGCGCACGGCCACTCGTTTTTTTACTATAGTTTACAGCGCACGGCCGCTCGTTTTTTTACTATAGTTTACAGCGCACGGCCGCTCGTTTTTTACTATCGTTTACAGCGCACGGCCGCTCGTTTTTTACTATCGTTTACAGCGCACGGCCACTCGTTTTTTTACTATAGTTTACAGCGCACGGCCGCTCGTTTTTTACTATCGTTTACAGCGCACGGCCGCTCGTTTTTTTACTATAGTTTACAGCGCACGGCCGCTCGTTTTTTACTATCGTTTACAGCGCACGGCCACTCGTTTTTTTACTATAGTTTACAGCGCACGGCCGCTCGTTTTTTACTATCGTTTACAGCGCACGGCCGCTCGTTTTTTTACTATCGTTTACAGCGCACGGCCGCTCGTTTTTTACTATAGTTTACAGCGCACGGCCGCTCGTTTTTTACTATCGTTTACAGCGCACGGCCGCTCGTTTTTTACTATCGTTTACAGCGCACGGCCACTCGTTTTTTTACTATCGTTTACAGCGCACGGCCGCTCGTTTTTTACTATCGTTTACAGCGCACGGCCACTCGTTTTTTTACTATCGTTTACAGCGCACGGCCGCTCGTTTTTTACTATAGTTTACAGCGCACGGCCGCTCGTTTTTTACTATAGTTTACAGCGCACGGCCGCTCGTTTTTTTACTATAGTTTACAGCGCACGGCCGCTCGTTTTTTACTATCGTTTACAGCGCACGGCCACTCGTTTTTTACTATCGTTTACAGCGCACGGCCACTCGTTTTTTTACTATCGTTTACAGCGCACGGCCGCTCGTTTTTTACTATAGTTTACAGCGCACGGCCGCTCGTTTTTTACTATAGTTTACAGCGCACGGCCGCTCGTTTTTTTACTATAGTTTACAGCGCACGGCCGCTCGTTTTTTACTATAGTTTACAGCGCACGGCCGCTCGTTTTTTACTATAGTTTACAGCGCACGGCCGCTCGTTTTTTTACTATAGTTTACAGCGCACGGCCGCTCGTTTTTTACTATCGTTTACAGCGCACGGCCACTCGTTTTTTTACTATAGTTTACAGCGCACGGCCGCTCGTTTTTTTACTATAGTTTACAGCGCACGGCCGCTCGTTTTTTACTATCGTTTACAGCGCACGGCCGCTCGTTTTTTTACTATAGTTTACAGCGCACGGCCGCTCGTTTTTTACTATCGTTTACAGCGCACGGCCACTCGTTTTTTTACTATCGTTTACAGCGCACGGCCGCTCGTTTTTTACTATCGTTTACAGCGCACGGCCACTCGTTTTTTTACTATCGTTTACAGCGCACGGCCGCTCGTTTTTTACTATAGTTTACAGCGCACGGCCGCTCGTTTTTTACTATAGTTTACAGCGCACGGCCACTCATTTTTTTACTATCGTTTACAGCGCATTAATTAGTGACGCTGACGTCTATTAAAATGATCATAAGCACAAAACACTGAAGGTAAACAGGTTCCATCAGGGAGAACCGAGTGGCTCTGAAATCACAAGCAAAGTTTCAGTTTCAGATTTATTCACAACTTAGTTCCAAGTTTAAGTTGAATAAAAACTGGCTTTAAACTCAGGATCACAGATGAGCTCCTTTACTATGTTGATCTGTAGGCGTCTGTTCATAAACATAAACCAGCCCAAACTCATTTACTATAAAATGAAATGGTGTTTGTAGAAATTCAGAAAAAAGCCGCGTCAGTCTCGACTGCATATGTGGACATATTTCTATATTGAGCTCTATTTACACAAAGTTAGGTTAGTTCATCATTTATGTTGAACAGACTCTCCCAAAGTTTTACGCTGCTGCGCTGACGTTGAACCGCGTGCTGCACTGGGTCGGTCTGACCAACAGGTCAAAACCAACTCTAAACAAAGTGACCGCTGGGCCCTGATTGGTGTTCCTGCTTTGCGCTTCTTTCGTTTCGATGTTACATTTTTATACACACAGAAACTCAAAGGACAGATTTCACAAAATGTAGTGAAGTAAAAAGTAAGATATTGGACTTTGAAATGTAGTGGAGTGAAAGTTAAAAGTCACTCAAAATGGAAAACCTTAGTAAAGTACAGTTGCTGTTTTATGTTTAAAACCATTGCAGGCTTCTGTTCTTGATTATTTAATTGAAAATTAACAGTGAAAATCTAATGTTATTCTGTAAACCTCAAAAGCAGGTAAGGTGTCCCCAGACTTCTGACAGGTTGTGTATGCGTGTGTGGAGGCTGACAGATGAGCAGGCTATTTGTTGG
This sequence comes from Pygocentrus nattereri, assembly GCF_015220715.1. Classification (NCBI taxonomy): domain Eukaryota; kingdom Metazoa; phylum Chordata; class Actinopteri; order Characiformes; family Serrasalmidae; genus Pygocentrus; species Pygocentrus nattereri. The sequence continues at coordinate 9,423,265 of NC_051216.1, read as the reverse complement.
TAATCTCTGCTGTAGCTCTGGAGGCTGTAGAGTTGCAGACACATGGCCTGAGAGGCTCAGATAAGCCGAGATTCTTCACTCTGCTTAGCACTATCTCACACCCAGCTGCCCGCCTACAAAACACCACTGACAGCCATCCTTTCACTCACACACACAAAGGACTTCAGAGCAGGCCGAAGAGGCACAGTCAAAACATAAATCCTGAGATGTGGGCCCAGAGTGATAGAGAAGAACAGGGAGGGACAGTCGTGCGTCACAGTGACGTGGCCATTTAAAAGGCCAACATCATGGAAACTTGCATTTTTGAAGTTAAACGTACAAAAGGTAGTTTACTCCCCAGTCCATATAAGGAAACTAACCAGTTCTGAGCAAAGCTTTTACATACAGCCACAGAGTTACTTGAGGAGAAAACTTGGGAAAAAGATTCAACGCTGTGCTGTTGGTCGCTGTCAGGAAGCAAATATATCACTGCAGTCTTTTAAGGAATCTACACATCTGTTTCCTCACAAGTTGATTTCTGATTGAGGTGCAATTCAAAGTATTCAATTGCATCATTAAGAAGACCATGTTGCCATATTGGTAGGTGAGCAACAACTCTGATATGCTCTGATAGAGCTTGTCTCGTCACCGTTACTGCAGCTACATCCCTGCAGGTGGATAAAAACCAAGCAAAATAGGCCAGAATTACGGCAAAAAGATGAAAAGCTATGTACACACTTTAGATGCAGTCTCCAGAAAAGGCTACGCGGAGAACAGCAGCAGGATTAGTAGGCTGGATCTGTATAGCCTGCATTCAGAACATTCCAATGTGTGCAGGATTTACAAAAACTAATAAAAGTGGCTACCAAAACTGCAAGAGCTCTAAGAGAAAAGAAAGAAAGAGAAATAAATAACTCTTACATACACATTCATATACATAAGCTCAGCTTCTTATCTGCCAGCTTCTCATTTCAACTGAAAACATCAGCTTACTTCAATACATGCATCCTTCATCAAAAAAAAAACCTTAAAGCCTTGCTTGGAGATGTTTACTGAGCAGCTAATGGGCAGCAAAGCACAGCTATAATCAGCCACTGGGGCAGCTGAAAGACCACTGCCTGATCTAATGCAGCGTTCCAAACTAGACACTTCTGTACTTCACCTGTTACACTACGGAGTGCACTTCTAATGGCATATGCAGTATTTTTTGCATACTATGAAGTGTGCTAGTATGCAGTTTGGGATGTGGAAATAATAAGGGGAGCAAATCTCAGCACTTTAGATTTTAGCATTATCACTACAGCAACAAATCAAATGAAATCAAGGCGATACACTCGAATATAGCTTTAAAATGTGATTTAACTGCCTTTGCTGGATCGGCTACATTACAGACTGCCGCAGCACTGCTGAATGAACCTGATGTTGCCAACATGGTAACAGCGCGATTGTAACATCAAACTATACGACTACTACTTTCAGTACAGAACAGTCCACCTAATTATTTATATACAGTATGAGTCAGGCACAGTAATTACATTTAATTCTAAAGGAATAAGAGGTTTGAAAATCACACAAACATGAGAGAACTGCAGGGAGAAAAAAAAATCTAAGACCCAGGATAAATGTAGCATTAAGCCCATTTAAAGCAGCAGCCTGAACTGACTCCTCTGCCACATCAGAACCCTCTGCTCATCCCTGCATATGGCATTGATCTATAAATAAAAGTGAGTCAGAATATTCCTGGGGTTCATCTTCTATCTAGTGTGTTGATTTGTACCTCACTCACTGACAGTAAATCAACAAAACAGCATGAGGTGTGATGCCCTTTCTGCGTGAGTCTGCAATTGTGCACATTCATTTTCATAACATATTCTCTCTTTCACTCTCTCTCTCTCTCGCTCTCTCTCCGTCTCTGGATTAAGAACACTAGTGATTTGATGGGTCATTGGTCCTTCATCAGAAACAGCTAGCCGAGCAGAGAGAATCAGTGTGCGATTAATGATTAGAGTGGCTGAGTCAGTGAGTGAGTGCGTGTTTAAGTGTGTGACTCCTCTGCTGCCAGGCCAAACAGAGCAGCTGCCAAATCAGCTCACTTACAGCAGGCCTGCATTAGGTTTAGCGGCAGCGGGCAGCGGGTTTATCTTGACCGGGAAAAGCCACTTCTATAAGGAAGCATAATCAAAGCTCAAACGCGCCGATTCTGTCTGAACCCATAAAAGAAACCATCAAAACAGATCATGCAGAAGAAACAATGCTATAAGAGTGTAGATGAGGCAAAAACAACGTTAAATAGTGTTAAAGTCTTTAGATTCACTCCGACATAGAACCAATAGACTTCAGATTCTCCGAGTAATGGTATTAATGAAGTGAGAAGGCTGTCAAATAGGTGGTTTTACCCAATTAACAAAAAACAAGGGCTAAAATGCAAATATTCTGCATATAAGAGGCAAAATTGTAATTAAACACAAATCAAACCGTATTATATGTTGGATGCTGATCATTTTGTGTCTTCTCATGTCATTAACCCTACTTGCTATAAAATTTGTCATAGGATTTCTCTGCTTCTGTCAGCTGTGAGTGAGAAATAATTAACAAAATACAGTCGTATACAAACCAGGTGCCCCTGGTCAAATGACGTGTTCCTGATTTTCGTAAAAGTAAGTTAACACATCCTCAGCAAAGAACACACTTCTGCACATTTTAATGCACAGTTACTGTCTATTTGCTGAATGTACAGAATTAATAACCGTGGGGGTTATGGTATATATATTTAATGTTTTATTTTCCAATATGATACGAGTCAGCAAATAAATATTTGTATTAGAAAGAATCTAATATGGAGAGATAATTGGAAGTGAGCATATAATTATTAATGTTATTGTGTAGTTACATTTAAAATCGGTAGCAAAATGGCAGTTATCACTTGACTTCTAAGGGTTAATGACATTAAGAAGACTTAAAACGATCAGAGAAATATCAGTTGTATATATTTTTGTACACTATAGTAGTGTTTTTAGTTTTGATTTGTATTGATAATCCTGTAGAATGTGCATTTTAGCCCTTGTTTGTTGAATAACATGTAAAAGAACCTGTTTGACAGCTCTCCCACTGGTAGTATCATTACTTGGAAACTGCACTAAAATTTGACGAAAGACGCCTTCTTCAAGTTTGTTCAGGATATGTTTCACTTGGAAACCAAATAAATTGAGAGACTAAATAATTGTGGGGGATGTTCAAACTTTTGCATATGAATGTACACCACATGTTTGTTATTACGGGCAATAATTGCAAATTCTAATGACCCTCCACCCTGTTTAATTTTAAATATGATGCTTACTGAATAAGGAGCGAAATGTCTTCCCTGCAGAGGTGAAGCTGTATGAGGGACTGGTCTGCCGGAGCCAGTCCTCTCTAGCCAGACCCATCTGGAGGTGGAAGGACAGGGAGCTCTCTGTGAAACAGAGCAAACATGGCAGACTCCAATAGGTAAGACACTTACACAAACTCACAAGCTCTAGTGATACTGACATACAACAATACAGTTAGTTTAGTTTTAGCAATGTATTTGATAGATGGCCCATGATATGCTGCCTATAAAATAGTGGTGTCCCTGGTGCCAAGAAGTGTACTATTGGGTTTATTTAGTTTTATATTGGCCATACCATATTCAAAATTTCTCACTTCTGCAGGACAGAGAAATGCATAAGAAACCTAAGTGCATCACATAATTCCCATGTATGAAATCAGGTAAAATCACATAGCCACTGGAAGTAAACAGAGTAGCTTCCTCTAAGCTTGCTGTAAGTCTCAGTTCTGGGAAGCAACTACTATATACACTATATTTCCAAAAGTATTGACTCGCCCATGGAATGGGTTTCCATGGCCGAGCAGCTGCATCCAAGCCTTACATCACCAAGTGCAATGCAAAGCATTGAATGCAGTGGTGTAAAGCGCTGCCACTGGACTCTAGAGCAGTGGAGACGTGTTCTCTGGAGTGACCAATCACGCTTCTCTGTCTGGCAATCTGATGTATGAGTTTTGGTTTGGCAGTTGCCAGGAGACGGTACTTGTCTGACTTCATTGTGCCAAGTGTAAAGTTTGGTGGAGGGGGGATTATGGTGTGGGGTTGTTTTTCAGGAGTTGGGCTCGGCCCCTTAGTTCCAGTGAAAGGAACTCTTAATGCTTCAGCACCAAGAGATTTGGGCAATTTCATGCTGGACAAATTTCATGCTGGACAAAAATGGACAATTTCATGCTCCCAACTTTGTGGGAACAGTTTGGGGACGGCCCCTTCCTGTTCCAACATGACTGCGCACCAGTGCACAAAGCAGGTCCATAAAGACACGGATGAGTGAGTTTGTTGTGGAAGAACTTGACTGGCCTGACCTCAACCTGATAGAACACCTTTGGGATGAATTAGATTGGAGACTGTGAGCCAGGCCTTCTCATCCAACATCAGTGTCTGACCTCACAAATGCGCTTCTGGAAGAACGGTCAAAAATTCCCACTCCTAAACCTTGTGGAAAGCCTTCCCAGAAGAGTTGAAACTGGTGTAGCTGCAAAGGGTGGGCCAACATCATATTAAACCCTATGGATTAAGAATGGGACGTCACTCAATTTCACATGCGTGTGAAGCCAGACAAGCGAATACTTTTGAAAATATAGTGTGATTTGATGCTATTTTAGGATTGAACGATATAGCAAAAATATTGTATCAAGATACTTCAAGACATTTTCACAATAGATGATATATGTATATCACAATACTTTGTCTGAGATTGAATAAGTTGGAGCACACTAACAGAACCTGTAGTGCCACATATACAAATATTATAATATTAATAATAAACCTATAACTAAAATTATATTTAATCAGTTTTACAAACTACACTGCACTAAATGCAAGTAAACAGGCCTAGTCAGGCTCATTTTGTGATGAAACATGTTGTTAGTCAGTGCTCTTTGAGTACTTGTGATATCCACAATATGCTCAGAAAAGCACATAGTGGCAAAATGTATCAAAATATTGACAAAATATCATCATATTGCCCACTTCTATGTGATTTGCCTTCTTTTAGCCAAGTACATGAGAAATAAAAGTAAGAAAGATAAGATAACCACATCATGCACTTTTAGACTTTGTAGTGTGCAACATGTTCTATGAAATTTTACCAACAATATACATTTGGTGGTCATTTGTTTTCTGTCTTTTAGGAGCGAAAAAAAATGTCCAACGAACGTCCAATATAAAATCAACTTTTCAGAACAACAGCGACATCCATAAAAATGCCACAATATCAGGTTCAGCTCAGCTTTTTCAAAACTTCAGTACTTGCCAGATTAACTTTCCAGTCAGTCTATGAAGTATTTCACAGCCCATCTTGTTTGCTGATACTGCGGTGAATTTGTTTAGATGTTCTATCACAGCTGCTCAGTGAAAAACAAGCACTGGGAATCAACAACAGGTTGAGAATTTGATGAAGCTCTGCAGTCACTCTCCTCTTCTTGTGTGTGCTAAAATATACATGTAGTAATGGTTATACGCAAAGCAGTCGGTACTTAGCAACCAGTGCTAAGTAACCGTTGATGTGAAAACATATGCATGGCTAGAACCCTTCTCAACGAATTAGATTAGCAGTCGAACATGTTATGTTTACTAGGTTACATTTGTAAGATATTCTTGTAGTACAGAGCAGCAGCACTCAGGATGAACGGGCTCATTAACTTTATCAACGCAAACTTAAATGTCATCTTATAGAGTGATACAGCATATTTGGAAAATATTATGATTGATATTTTAGTGTTATCAGCACTGCCCAGCCTCATCTGGTTCTAATCTTCATATTAACCTAATTAGCCTTTATAAATACAGTGATCTGAGTGACATTTCTTATATCCACCATATGATGAGATTAGTGAACAGAGGAACACAGTTAATGGTGCTTTTTCTCAAGGACGTAACATCATTCAGCAAACTCAGCCATTCTAAGACTGCCTTTACTTTATAAGACTCAGAATTGGAACTGCTGTGCAAAAAGAGTTTCTGCGAATAAAGGAAAAAGGTTCTCAACATTTCCCAGAACCATACCAAGGCCAACTCAATGTTTTTGTTTGTGCAGTATCTGGATCATGTGATGTATGAATCCATAATGCAGCTAAAGCACTTAAACATCTGCAGCACTAAATTTAGAGCCCCAAACTATAATGTGTGGGTAGGAAAGATTGCAGAGCTGCACACACAAGTGCCCCAGGCTAATAATAATGCCTGCATTTCTACTGTGTACATTCCTGGAGCTTAAATTCTCACACAGTCACGACGCTGTTTCAGCACAAGAGCCCGCAGACCGTATTAACCCCTAGAATTCAGGGTTTTAACCAGTGAAAACAAAATGGTACAATTTTACATTTTTCTCAGTTCTAACTCATCGAAACAGAGTAATTCTTATTTTGTTGAAAGTAAAAAACAACAAAAAATTTTTTTTTTTTGTAATTTCTTAGACGTCGTAAAAGTACAGACTCAAACCTGGCGATACAGAAAGAAAATGTAATCCATTATTATTACACAACTAATAATGCACTTTTTCAAAAACATAATTAGATCATGTTAACAAATGAAAGGCTAAAAGAGTTCTTAAGATTAAAGCAGTGCAAAAAGCTCCAGCAAAGGGACGACAGATACACTTGCGCATATTGTAAAGTAGGCCAGATGTCTGCCCATATAACTATTCTGCCCCAGATGTGTTTTTCCACTTTCCCTCCCTCCTTCTCTTTCATTCTGTTTTCATTCAATTTCCTCTTGCCCTCCGTCTCTGACACACTCACTTATTCTCTGCCCTACCTGAGGAGAGAGAGAGCACGGGATGAGCTCTGTTGGCTGTGCTCCTGACAGTGCTGGAGCAGGCTGGGTCTGAGCATTCACTCACAGGATCGCAGGACGCACAGCTAGCACAGAGGTAAGTTGAGGAATCTGGTCCCTGAGAGAAAGAGACAGAGAGAGAGAGAAGAAAAATCAAAAGAAAAAACACTTCAGCTATTACAAATAGATTCATTCATTATCGAATAAAATGGTAAACGAGACTGAAGCACTGTTGGAGCTGGACTTGCTTCACTTGTCTGAAGTTGTGTACGGTATTTGACTGGCCTATTAATAACTGCACTACTATTAGCGATATAGCTTATAAACTACACACGCTGCAGATTCATACTGGATTAAAATCACTCCACAATTATTACCGTCAGACTGTAAAACTACACACACTGCAGATTCATACTGGATTAAAATCACTCCACAATTATTACCGTCAGACTGTAAAACTACACACACTGCAGATTCATACTGGATTAAAATCACTCCACAATTATTACCGTCAGACTGTAAAACTACACGCTGCAGATTCATACTGGATTAAAATCACTCCACAATTATTACCGTCAGACTGTAAAACTACACACGCTGCAGATTCATACTGGATTAAAATCACTCCACAATTATTACAATCAGACTGTAAAACTACACACGCTGCAGATTCATACTGGATTAAAATCACTCCACAATTATTACAGTCAGACTGTAAAACTACACACACTGCAGATTCATACTGGATTAAAATCACTCCACAATTATTACCGTCAGACTGTAAAACTACACACACTGCAGATTCATACTGGATTAAAATCACTCCACAATTATTACCGTCAGACTGTAAAACTACACACTGCAGATTCATACTGGATTGAAATCACTCCACAATTATTACCGTCAGACTGTAAAACTACACACTGCAGATTCATGCTGGATTAAAATCACTCCACAATTATTACAGTCAGACTGTAAAACTACACACACTGCAGATTCATACTGGATTAAAATCACTCCACAATTATTACAGTCAGACTGTAAAACTGCACACACTGCAGATTCATACTGGATTAAAATCACTCCACAATTATTACAGTCAGACTGTAAAACTACACACACTGCAGATTCATACTGGATTAAAATCGCTCCACAATTATTACAGTCAGACTGTAAAACTACACACGCTGCAGATTCATACTGGATTAAAATCACTCCACAATTATTACCATCAGACTGTAAAACTACACACTGCAGATTCATGCTGGATTGAAATCACTCCACAATTATTACAGTCAGACTGTAAAACTACACACTGCAGATTCATACTGGATTAAAATCCCTCCACAATTATTACCGTCAGACTGTAAAACTACACACACTGCAGATTCATACTGGATTAAAATCACTCCACAATTATTACCGTCAGACTGTAAAACTGCACACACTGCAGATTCATACTGGATTAAAATCACTCCACAATTATTACCGTCAGACTGTAAAACTACACGCTGCAGATTCATACTGGATTAAAATCACTCCACAATTATTATAGTCAGACTGTAAAACTACACACACTGCAGATTCATACTGGATTAAAATCACTTCACAATTATTACAGTCAGACTGTAAAACTACATGCTGCAGATTCATACTGGATTAAAATCACTCCACAATTATTACAATCAGACTGTAAAACTACATGCTGCAGATTCATACTGGATTAAAATCACTCCACAATTATTACAATCAGACTGTAAAACTACACACACTGCAGATTCATACTGCATTAAAATCACTCCACAATTATTACCGTCAGACTGTAAAACTACACACGCTGCAGATTCATACTGGATTAAAATCCCTCCACAATTATTACCGTCAGACTGTAAAACTACACACGCTGCAGATTGATATTGGATTAAAATCACTCCACAATTATTACCGTCAGACTGTAAAACTACACACGCTGCAGATTCATACTGGATTAAAATCACTCCACAATTATTACCGTCAGACTGTAAAACTACACGCTGCAGATTCATACTGGATTAAAATCACTCCACAATTATTACAGTCAGACTGTAAAACTACACACGCTGCAGATTCATACCGGATTAAAATCACTCCACAATTATTACAGTCAGACTGTAAAACTACACACGCTGCAGATTCATACCGGATTAAAATCACTCCACAATTATTACAGTCAGACTGTAAAACTACACACGCTGCAGATTCATACTGGATTAAAATCACTCCACAATTATTACAGTCAGACTGTAAAACTACACACTGCAGATTCACACTGGATTAAAATCCCTCCACAATTATTACAGTCAGACTGTAAAACTACACGCTGCAGATTGATATTGGATTAAAATCCCTCCACAATTATTACCGTCAGACTGTAAAACTACACACACTGCAGATTCATGCTGGATTAAAATCACTCCACAATTATTACAGTCAGACTGTAAAACTACACACTGCAGATTCACACTGGATTAAAATCCCTCCACAATTATTACAGTCAGACTGTAAAACTACACGCTGCAGATTGATATTGGATTAAAATCCCTCCACAATTATTACCGTCAGACTGTAAAACTACACACACTGCAGATTCATGCTGGATTAAAATCACTCCACAATTATTACAGTCAGACTGTAAAACTACACACACTGCAGATTCATACTGGATTGAAATCACTCCACAATTATTACAGTCAGACTGTAAAACTACACACACTGCAGATTCATACTGGATTAAAATCACTCCACAATTATTACCGTCAGACTGTAAAACTACACGCTGCAGATTGATATTGGATTAAAATCCCTCCACAATTATTACCGTCAGACTGTAAAACTACACACACTGCAGATTCATGCTGGATTAAAATCACTCCACAATTATTACAGTCAGACTGTAAAACTACACGCATTTCAGATTCATACTGGATTAAAATCACTCCACAATTATTACAGTCAGACTGTAAAACTACACACTGCAGATTCACACTGGATTAAAATCCCTCCACAATTATTACAGTCAGACTGTAAAACTACACGCTGCAGATTGATATTGGATTAAAATCCCTCCACAATTATTACCGTCAGACTGTAAAACTACACACACTGCAGATTCATGCTGGATTAAAATCACTCCACAATTATTACAGTCAGACTGTAAAACTACACACACTGCAGATTCATACTGGATTGAAATCACTCCACAATTATTACAGTCAGACTGTAAAACTACACACACTGCAGATTCATACTGGATTAAAATCACTCCACAATTATTACCGTCAGACTGTAAAACTACACACACTGCAGATTCATACTGGATTAAAATCACTGCACAATTATTACAGTCAGACTGTAAAACTGCACACACTGCAGATTCATACTGGATTAAAATCACTCCACAATTATTACCGTCAGACTGTAAAACTACACGCTGCAGATTCATACTGGATTAAAATCACTCCACAATTATTATAGTCAGACTGTAAAACTACACACGCTGCAGATTCATACTGGATTAAAATCACTTCACAATTATTACAGTCAGACTGTAAAACTACACACGCTGCAGATTCATACTGGATTAAAATCACTTCACAATTATTACCGTCAGACTGTAAAACTACATGCTGCAGATTCATACTGGATTAAAATCACTCCACAATTATTACAATCAGACTGTAAAACTACACACACTGCAGATTCATACAGGATTAAAATCACTCCACAATTATTACCGTCAGACTGTAAAACTACACACACTGCAGATTCATACTGGATTAAAATCACTCCACAATTATTACCGTCAGACTGTAAAACTACACACACTGCAGATTGATATTGGATTAAAATCACTCCACAATTATTACTGTCAGACTGTAAAACTACACACTGCAGATTCATGCTGGATTAAAATCACTCCACAATTATTACTGTCAGACTGTAAAACTACACACTGCAGATTCATGCTGGATTAAAATCACTCCACAATTATTACCGTCAGACTGTAAAACTACACACTGCAGATTCATACTGGATTAAAATCACTCCACAATTATTACAGTCAGACTGTAAAACTACACACACTGCAGATTCATACTGGATTAAAATCACTCCACAATTATTACAGTCAGACTGTAAAACTACACACTGCAGATTCATACTGGATTAAAATCACTCCACAATTATTACAGTCAGACTGTAAAACTACACACTACAGATTCATACTGGATTAAAATCGCTCCACAATTATTACCGTCAGACTGTAAAACTACACACACTGCAGATTCATACTGGATTAAAATCACTCCACAATTATTACCGTCAGACTGTAAAACTACACGCTGCAGATTCATACTGGATTAAAATCACTCCACAATTATTACAGTCAGACTGTAAAACTACACACGCTGCAGATTCATACTGGATTAAAATCACTCCACAATTATTACAGTCAGACTGTAAAACTACACAAACTGCAGATTGATATTGGATTAAAATCCCTCCACAATTATTACAGTCAGACTGTAAAACTACACACACTGCAGATTCATACTGGATTAAATCACTCCACAATTATTACAGTCAGACTGTAAAACTACACACACTGCAGATTGATATTGGATTAAAATCCCTCCACAATTATTACTGTCAGACTGTAAAACTACACACACTGCAGATTCATACTGGATTAAAATCACTCCACAATTATTACAGTCAGACTGTAAAACTACACACGCTGCAGATTCATACTGGATTAAAATCACTCCACAATTATTACAGTGAGACTGTAAAACTACACACACTGCAGATTCATACTGGATTAAAATCCCTCCACAATTATTACAGTCAGACTGTAAAACTACACACACTGCAGATTCATACTGGATTAAAATCACTCCACAATTATTACAGTCAGACTGTAAAACTACACACACTGCAGATTCATACTGGATTAAAATCCCTCCACAATTATTACAGTCAGACTGTAAAACTACACACGCTGCAGATTCATTCTGGATTATACTGACAACTTTATTCTGAGGGTGCAGAATAAAGTTTGTTAGGCTGGACGATCCACCGAAGCAAGACCGGACTAAAAACATTAAAGGACAACCTCCTCTTTGCTCTTCTCGACCCATCTGCCCCTGCACTGATTAACTCTACAAGAGCAACCATGGTCTCCTTTACCTGCACCTGACCATGATGAAGGACCATGAATAAAGTAATATATGTCAATGCATTCCGTATGTACAGACAGTAGTATGAGGCATCTAACCTGCTGTGTGAGTAATGACTGGCCCATGCTGAAGAGACCAGGCTTGTGATAGGTCAGCAGAGGGCGAGTACGTGCACACACACAAGTCACGTCCACCTGTGGGGGGCGCTGTCTCCGATGACACAGTCGCCTCTTCTTCTGCCCTGCCTCTCCGAAACACGTGGAATTGGCACAGGGGAACACATCACTGAAGCTACAGGAGACAGAGAGAATAAAATAACAAAGAGAGAGAGTTAGGGGAGTGAGAAAGCAAGAGAGAGAGAGAGAGAGAGAGAGAGAGAGAGAGAGTATATGAGAGAGAGATAAATTACTATTTATTAATTTCTATCTATTTTGCTCTTTCAGAGCTGTTATCTACATTTTTGTTGTTTATCTAGATTTCTAAAACTGCTAATTAATCTGCCATTAAAATAAAGTTCACCAGTATAGACAATATAGACTATATAGGCCTAAACAATTTGGGAAAATGATCTAATTGCGACTTTCTGACAAAATACTGCATTTGTGCTTTGGGTATGAATGCGCAGTTTCCCAGAGCGTCAAAACAGAATCCATAGCTTTTCTTAAACTAACACTGGACATGTTAAGAGTACAGGGCCTGTTTAGTAATACAGTAAATGCAGAGGTGCGGAAGGTGATTCTTCAACAGATCGTGCTGAAGAGTGACAGTGTCACAGTATTTTTCATGACCAATTTGTTATTCCTGGACACAAAACAGGAGCTGATTAATCCTCTCCCCACATTCCTCTCCCAGTTGTGACCCAATAAAGTCTCATTTCTAACCTTATCAAATGAGACTGGCAGAAAAGGGAAAATAACTGGGCTGCAGTCTCCAGTTTTCCACTATTACAGCAGCATCCAGAAATGGGTGAAGCCTATAGCTGGACAAAGAAATTACGAAACTGAGCAAACTCCAATGCTCCACGGTTTACTTTTAGCCTAGTCAGTGGAAAAAGGGGGAAAGTAAGTTCACTGAATAAAAGGAATGCTTCTGTATTTGAAGATCAAGCCTTCCTTACTGATCTTAAAAGTCTCAAAGTCAGTTTCCCAGTCACAGATTAAGTCCGCCGTGAAACTAATTCACACTGTCAACATGGAATTTACATCTGAGGGAGAAAAGAGAGAGAGGCTAGGAGAAAGAGAAATAGAGTGACAGAGAGAAAGAGAGGGAGATGCGGGTCCAACCTGCTGAAGGGTCTTTTCTGCTGGCCTCTCCAGCGGCTGCAAATGCCTTTAGTCACAGGCGATGAGGAGGGGGACACGCTCAGTGGAGCCATCAGATTTTTCACCATGTGACTCAGCTGGGCACTCTGTAAATACACACACACACACACACACACACACACACATACATAAACACACATACACACACACAAAGGTACTGCAGTTTAGACATGTATTCTAATACATCTGGCCTAGGGGTCTCAACCCAAATGTTAAGAAAAGCCATTTTGTCCTTTCAACAAAAATCAAACCACCTTGGGAGCCACAACACTTTATGTCCATTTTACCATCTTGGCTGTGAATTTATTTCAGTATGTGCTGATGTACTAGTATAAGCTAAAATATATAACACAAATAAAAACGCAGACTTACTTTACGCTGCTTTAAGTTTTAGTTCAGCTATAGTCTCTTTTCTCACATCTCCGGCAGGAACGTTTCCGCAAAAGTAGAACAGTTACTTTTAAAATGAGGCTGAAGTCGCTTCTCATTCTCTAGCTTCCTGCTTGAATTTTCCTGTCCCCCCTTAAATGAAGAATGTAACTGCTGCACCACTTTTAAGGTGGAACATGAGAATTCGAACAAGAAGCTGACCTCAGCTTTGCAACTTTCTTTTTAGTTTTGACAGCTTCTTGTTGCAGATTAAATGTATCAGAAAATCAGTAGGAGTGATTATCAATGTCAAATCAGTCTGTCTACAAATTATCACTGCTCGTCTTTCTCTTTGCCTTTTTATTAGCTGGTGAGACTATTGTCTGTGTTGCTATGTGACTAGCGGTGTGCGCACCAATCTTCAAGGTCAAAAGGTTGGTGAATCAGCAGTTATAGGCCACATTAACCCCAGTGTTTAAGACCATTTATTCCCAAATCTTTGTTAGAACAATCAGCAGAGCTTTATTTTACTACAAAGGAGAATTATTACATTTTTACATAAAAATCTAATCCTGCTGTGGAGCCTCAACAGGGCATTAAAAGAATCGCATGGGGCTCTGGAGACCCCTGACCTAGACTAACTGGTAGCATAAGAGACAAAATCTGCAATGCAGGTTCACCTGTTAAATCTAGCAGGGCTGGTGAACAGGCTGCAAAATTAAAACTCAATCATCCTAAAGATTTGTGACTTGATTATTAACCACAGCTAATGTCATATCTGAAAAAGTCAGTCTAAAACAAAATATGAAAGTGACAGGTTAGAAAAACTCAACTTTAATGCCTTATCAGGACTCTCTTGGTGTTTCAGAGCATACTGTGGTTAACAGTAACTACATCAATGTAAACAACCCAACGTCAAGAGACTTTTTTTTTCGATTTTTTAAAGCTTTTATTTTCTGGTAGAGGTCAAAGTCTAATCTGCAGTAGGTAATGGATTAAAGAGGTAAAGTTACACTCAACTGGGGCTGACAACAGTAACTACTGTGGTGACAAATGCAAGTAGGAATTTGGCCAAGTACAGTTATCATTTGCTAAAGTACACTACTGTGCTTAAGTGGCTATAAACGGTGACAAATTATTGAAGCCAATGTGAGCCTAGCAGCTCAGACATCAGAGACAGCAGACAGAGACCTCTGTCACCAAGCCACTCTCCAAGGCCCAGTTTCACTTGTATGAAATTGTTTAGCAGATCTTTCCTACCACCACCCTTGGCCACTCAATGAGCACACTCTTTTGTGAAGTAGGTGTTCTGGCATTTTTTACTAAAGGCATGTGTTGTGGGCATTTTCCCACAGATTGAGCACAACAAAGAGACTTTGGTTTGTGGGGGCAGGGCACAAAATCTGCCCTAAGTGCCATCACGGTCTTTCAATTCACTCCTGCCCAACTCAAACACAACCAGGGAAACACAAAAGGCCAAGAGCACTGTTCTTCATTTGACTGTCGCTGGTATATTTATCCAGAAACACACAGAAAAAGCTTAAACAGATTAACAAAATAAGTTGACATCATTTTCCAGGAACATATTCTACAGAAACGACCAGACCCATGTGTTTGCCCATCTATTCACAAATTAATTCATAAACCTCTCCTGCTGCCACTTGCACAGCACCTGCTCCAGAGCCCCAGAGGCCCTAATCTGATTTGAAGTGGGGCTTTGTGCCTTTACTGCATTGGTCAAGTACAAAAACACAGCTAGGGCGAAGAGGTCTGGATTCTGGATTTACTAGTTAGGGATGTACCTGGATGAATTTAGTTGAAGCCGGTCTGAGCCCACTTCCATATAACTCTTTTTAATGGACAAATCTATGTTTACACATCACAGTGTGTCACACAATCTGAGAAACACTGAGATTGCTTACAAACTTGACATGGTCTGAGGTATGTGTGATGATTAGCGCCAGAATTTGAGGCACAGCACAATGACGACTAACTCCTGTGCCAAACTAAAGAAGCAAACTTCAGACACCAAATATGTCTTGGCTGACCAACTACAAATTAATTTCAAACAGACTGTGATCATGAAAATAGTTCAACATTTGCACATGAATAAGTTGTGTTACATAATACAACTGAATACTTTTAAGTGCTTCTTTTGTCAAAAACTGGTGACGTAACACATTTTATTCATGTCGAACCGCTTGACACATTTAATCAATTCTATTAATCCTAATCACAATCTTTCACTTGTTAGATCATAGAATTATTATAATAAAATGTACAGCATCATCTGTACGATCGCACAGATGCTCACCTGTCTCTCTATGTTCCAGAGGAGGCGTGCGGGGCTGCTGGGCTCCGTGTCCAGCTCAGCAGGCATGTCATGCATGTTCCCCGCTGTGAGCGCCAAACCAGCAGTCTCTGTCAGCAACATCTGCTGGATCTGCCTGTCTGTCAGGGGCCGCGACTCAGCCAGGACTACATTTCCCTGCAGCAAACGACAACAGAGCCGTGGATTGACTGTGACAGAACTAGCCCACGATTTCTGAAGCGCTCAGGCTTAGCTACAGATAATGCGATTAGCAGCAGAGTGAAATCAAATCCACACCATCACACCGCCAGGCAGATTAATTAGGTCCTAATCTGCGACAAGACCATCCAACACACGCACAGATGCATCACAGTAAGACGACAGCAGTAAAATGAGCGCTCACATCACAGGCTTCACCACGATTTGATACGATGTTGATTCTTAAGGAAATTATTCAAATTAATTCAATTATTATTTCTTTTTCTCGTATGAATTTTAACCACATAATATATAGGCTCGGTGTTTGAGAGCAATTCTTTAGTTACCACAAAACCACAAACCATAAAAATTACGACTACTGCGACAACCATAATGATAATTATTATTATAGTTACTGTTATTATTATTATTATTGTAAACACATGACAGGCCATGTGAAGCTGTGTCGTGGGCTGGTACTTTGAGACCCCTGGTTTGCACAGCAGCAGGATACAGTGAACATTAGCAGTCAATTAGCAGTCTTACGGTAAACGTAAAGTATGTGTTTTCCTTCTCCTGTAAAGGTTATCATTTTGGAGACATAAGGTTTTGGTCCGACAGCAGCGATATACTTTATAAATTATTATTATAATTGAATAAACATTAAAATATTCCAACATGTATGACCTACAGATCAACATTCCAACATAAGGTGCGACAGTTCATTACCTTGGAGTCAAGGATGTGCTGATGGAGCTCTCCGAGTTGCCGGATCCTGCAGTCCAGTTCAGACAGCCTGAGCTGCAGCCACGTCCAGCAGCTAGCCAGCTCTGCTCTCTCACACTGCCACCTCCACTCACAGCCCAGACATCTGAGAAAGAGTGAGAGAGAGAGAATTATAAATGATTTTCCACATTATAATCTTTTTTTTTTATTATTCAGATAAACTTGAAATTAGCACTATTCCTATTACCCATAGCGCTTTCCTGGATAACTCCTGGATAAAACTGGCAATGCTGTGTGAATAACCATATTGTATTTAGTCTTATATCAGGCACAAAGTCACAGAACACTTCTGAAGTGGCTGGCAAACAAGCGGGACCCAGACAGACTCAGAGACGCACTGCCCAGCTAGGTTAGTGAGAGAGACAGACTAGAGAGAGATGCACCAACTGCTCCCCGGGTGCTGTGGATAGGGCTGCCCACCACCCTGGGCAAGTGTGCTCACTGCCCCCTAGAGTGTGTGTTCACTAGTGTGTATGTGGGTCTTTCACTGCACAGATGGGTTAAATGTGGAGGTGCATTTCTAGCACTAATAAAGGGTGACTTATCATATCTGCTGATATCAACCTTGAGGAGAGAACACACAATTCCCAGAATGTTTTTCCCACAATTCACTCTTCTCATGGTGTTTTTTTTGTAACGAGATGGATAGCTCTGCTTCATCCTTTGATCGAGGTTGTAAACAATAAGCAATCCTTGCGTAAATGTAGGGCCCTACATTAGTAACCTTTCTGCACATATATGGGCTGGAGGTCAGGGAACCGGCCCTGTGACCAGAAGGTCGCCGGTTCGATCCCCAGAGCTGACAGTTCATGCGGATAGGGCTGCCCATCGCTCAGGGCAAGTGTGCTCACTGCCCCCTAGTGTTTGTGTGTGCCGACAGTGCATGATTGAGGTGTCCTTGAGCAAGACACCTAACCCCCAACTGCTCCCTGGGTGCTGCGGATAGGGCTGCCCACCGCTGCGGGCAAGTGAGCTCACTGCCCCCTAGTGTGTGTGTGTGTGTGTGTGTGTGTGTGTGTGTGTGCGCGCCCACTAGTGTGTATGTGGTATTTCACTTCACGGATGGGTTAAACACGGAGGTGAAATTTCCCCGTTGTGGGACTAATAAAGGTCTCTTAATATAACTGTTAGCTAAGTGATTTCATCTAGTAAATTGTCTGCTAGCCTTTATTCTTGCTAAGTTTTTTATTTATAAGTTCACAATAAACTTTTTTCAAGGTTTGAGAAGCAAATGTCTAAAGCTTTGTGAAAGTTTATCTGGAGACGTGATGCTGTTTCCTGTACATCTGTGCCGAGCAGTTTTCATGGTTCATTACGGCCTAGCGCACTGAAAATGGCCGAAAATGTCTGGCTCCCTGGGCAGAACTCTGACTACTGACCGAGGGAGCTCCTTGAGACGCGCCCTATGACTGTACAGCTGTAAACCTGCAGTATGCTTGCCTGTCTCCCCCACACATATACAATGGCCCAGTCTGCCTCCAGACTAATAGGAAAATTCCATGAATACTTACGGCGCAATGGAGCAGCAGTGAACATACTGTATACACACACACGGTGGGAGTCTGATGTCTCCTGCTGAGACACCAGCCCTCCTGGTCACCGCATAACCAAGCATACCCCCTCAAGCAGCAATAAGACAACAACAACACAAGGCTCTCTGCTGAATTATAACATGTGGCCAACATTTCCCTCACTGCCTAGGTCAGATATTAATTCTCAGTGCCACAGCAGTGCTTTTCCTCTAATGAATAGCTGCACACAAGTTTCAGATTTATTTACAACTTAGTTCCAAGTTTAAGTTGAATAAAAACTGGCTTTAAACTCAGGATCACAGATGAGCTCCTTTACTATGTTGATCTGTAGGCGTCTGTTCATAAACATAAACCAGCCCAAACGCATTTACTATAAAATTAAATGCTGTTTGTAGAAATTCAGAAAAAAAGCCACGTCAGTCTCGACTGCATATGTGGACATATTTCTATATTGCGTTTTATTCTTTATCTATATTTCTGTACAACTGTACATTGGAATAGTGCACATGTACTAGCGTACATTGTGTATATGTGTATATTCAGAGTTGGTGCATTTCTTTTTCTTCTTAGAATTTTATGCATTTTTTGCATTGTATTGTATTTTTTGTGTTACATGTCATTATATTCAGTATTGCTTGAGTCTGTACTGTAACTGCATGTAGAACATTCTTCTGCCTATTCTTGTTTATCCCTACATGGTCATGTCTTTCTCACCTGTCACTTGTCATGTATTGGCTAAGCCTAATCCTGGCATAAGTCCTGCTATAAAAGCTGCAACAGCCCAGTGTCTTAAGGGCTGGCTAGATGTCTGGTACCTGCGTACAAACAAATACACTTCTTTTCTCCAGACATACGGCTGGTCCCCTGGTTAAGTTAGGGTTTGTATTCTTCACTAGGCACCTACGATTTTCACTCACTTTCCACCTGTGTAAATGTGATGTGACAATATACGTGATTTGATTTGATTTATTGTGCTCTATTTACACAAAGTTAGGTTAGTTCATCATTTATGTTGAACAGACTCTCCCAAAGTTTTACGCTGCTGCGCTGACGTTGAACCGCGTGCTGCACTGGGTCGGTATGACCAACAGGTCAAAACCAGCTCTAAACAAAGTGACCGCTGGGCCCTGATTGGTGCTCTGGCTTTGCACTTCCTTCATTTTGACGTTACGTTTTTATACACACAGAAACCAAAAGGAACGACAGATTTCTCAAAATGTAGTGGAGGAAAAAGTCGGATATTAGACTTTGAAATGTAGTGGAGTGAAAGGAGAAAGTCGCCCAGAAATGGAGAAAATTCAGTACAGATACACCAAAAACTACTTAAATACAGTAATGAATTACATTTACTTAATTACTGTCCACCACTGTTTCCAACTCCCACAGTAATGCACCTTTGTTCAATTTTAACAAAACATTTCTTACATAGTGTAGCTTTGCATGTTGTTATCCTTAGACTGATCTCAAATAAACTTAATGTGGATTCTGACAATAATAAACACAAACATGGACTAAAAGACCTACTAACAAATGTATCCCATGAATTTGAAGGTGCAGGTTTGAAGGCCATGTCATATAACAGTTCTCTTCTCATCTCATCTCATCAATGACCAATTTTTTTCACAGTGAACGGTCAATCCTTCTGACACAACAAGGGTCAGCAATACTAAAAGAAGGGACGACACAACCGAAACCTGTTCTGCAGTAAAAGCTGTGTGTGAGACCTTTAAAGACTGCATGAAACGGTCCTGCCACAGCTTGAGACGAAGGTTCCAACAAAGACAGTCTGAAGCTCGCCAAACAAAGCATGTACACCCCAGGGACGCATCTCTTTGTTCTCAGAGCTCATAAAGCAACAGCCTTTTGACTTTCTGCTCCCTGTTTATTGGACAGCCGTGGCTTCACAAAAGACATCCTGAGTTCATCGCTCCAGCTCTCCACACATGGCCCTATTCCACCTTCCTGTTCCTGCATTCCAGGCCATGTCTGCAGGTAACCAGGCAGTGAGCTGTCAACTGTCAACTTGCAGGAGAAAGCAGGTTATCCTGGTAGTCCAACACAGGCCCAATACCAGCCAAGCCAAAACCAACTATCCCCAACATCATAAACCTAACAATTCCCTCAGAAATGTTCAGGAAAAAGGACTAAAATCCACAAGAACCGGTGTGAATAAAGAAGAACGTTCTAGACGGCCCTCCTGGAATTACACCAACCTACACGTTTAAAAAAGATGGTTCTTCGAGGGTCGTTTAACGAAAATGGTTCTATATAGCACCAAAAAGTGTTTGGCTACTGTTACGATACAAGACTGTAGCAACAGCAGAACCCTTTTCAAAAAGGTTCTAGATAAAACCATCTACAGCACATTCTGTATCAATCTGAAGAACGATTTTACAATGAAAAAAAAAATCATGTGTTCATGGTTCTATATATGGTTCTACACACTTAAAAACAGATGGGTCTTTGAGGATCCTTTAGTAAAGAAAATGGTTCTATACAGAGTTCAATTAAGCGCACTTTTCGTCATAAAAGGGGTCTTCAGACTGACAGAGAATGCCGTAGATGGTTCAACACACAACCTTTTTGAAAAGGGTTCTGCTGTTGCTACAATCTCCTATTATAACAGTAGCAGAATCATTTTTGGTGTTATACAGAACCTTTTAAAAAAGGCACTACATAGAACCATCTACAACAAATTCTCTATCAATCTGAAGAACGCTTTCATGATGAAAAGGACCGCTGAATCATGCAAAGGGTTCTATGAGTGTTCACAGTTCTATATATGGTTCTACACACTTAATAAAAGCTCCTCAAGGGTTCTTTAGTAAAGAAAATGGTTCTATATAGAGTTCTATTATGCGTTCTTTTAATATCGTAAAAAGATCCTTCAGACTGACAGAGAATGCTGTAGATGTTTCTATATAGAACCTTTTTGAAAAGGGTTCTGCTGTTGCTACTATCACGTATTACAACAACAGTAGAACCCTTTTTCCTTTTCAAAAGGGCTCTATATAGAACCGTCTACAGCACTGACCACCAATCTGAAGAATGCTTTCATGATGAAAAGAACCCTTTAATCTTGTAAAGGGTTCTTTGAGTCTTCATGGTTTTATATATGGTTCTACACACTTCAAATAGATCTTAGGCTCTTCAAGGGTTCTTCCGTAAAGAAAATTGCTTTATATAGTGTTCTATTAAATGTTCTTTTCATCGTGAAAGGGTTCTTCAGATTGATGGAGAATGTGCTGTAGATGGTTATATAGAACCTATTTGAAAAGAGTTCTGCTACTGCTACAATCTAGTATCTTGACTATACAGAACACTTTTCAAATGGTCTCCACATAGAACCATTCTCTATCAGTCGGAAGAACCCTTTCATGATGAAAAGAACACTTAAATCATGCGAAGTGATCACGGTTCTATACAGAAAAAAAGATGGCTCTGTAAGAGTTCTTTAGTAAAGAAAGCGGATCTATACCGAGTTCTATTAAGCGTTCTTTCATCGTGAAAGGGTTCCTCAGACCGATAGAGAAGGAAATAAGGTAATGGGATGTTCCTTAGGATGGCGCTCGGGATTCCCAGGGGAAAAATGGTGAGGCCAAGTGGGTGAGTACATTAAACCCAGCACCGAAACAGGCGTCTGGACGAGTAACGTTCACCGGTGCGTTTCAGCTGACATGGGAACGAGACGACGAGCTCACACTGCATAGAGAGCTGAGTAAACCAGATAAAGTGTCAACACCTGTGTGTGTGTGTGTGTGTGTGTGTGTGTGTGTGTGTGTGTGTGTGTGTGTGTGTGTGTGTGTGTGTGTGTGTGTTCAAGCGGCTGCAAGACAATTTGTGCTTATGGCTACACACTGTGGCTCTAACACATGACTCAACAGCCACAACATCCCTGATTACAAGACTGTGTGAACATGACACTGTCAGAGTGCTGACAGCACATTCAGCGCAAATATGTCAGGGCACTAAGTGGTCATTAGCACTCTTATAACAGCGACTAAAAATAGTGTACACTACAGGTCAAAAGTATAGAGGCCAGCAGTGATTTTACATCTTGCCAGTTTGCTGACAACCACCACAACACATTTATTGATGTCTAGTTCAGTTACGTTGAAACTATGTTCTTTTACTGTAATGTACGTCCTGAGAAGGCATATAAAATACTGTCAGTGTCATAAGAAGACCTTGTAAGGCTCAATCCCATCTCAGCCCTCGCCCCTACCACTTAGCCCTTACTCCATTCTGCATGTTCACGATTAGGGGTAGATTAGGGGGATTTCTGTTGAGATAGAGGGATAGTGTGAAGTGTTAGGAGTACATGACCCTCCAAACTGAGGTATTTCAGAGGCTCTCCAAACAGGGTGTTATGAAAAAAAAAAACAAGCAAGATAGCTAAACAAATGGAAACACACAAGTGTGAGTGTTTGTAAGTGGATTTTTTAAAATTACAATAACGATTGTATTATCTTTAATTTCAGTTTAATGTCATTTCCATGTATTATGGTCCTTTCTTCAAGCATGAAAACCCTAGCAGCGTTCTGATGTCTTGGGAGCTAGCTACATTTCTCATTCCACCTTAAATGGTGCAGCAGTTACAGTCTGACGCCTGGGAAATCAGAACGTCTGCGCTATTTAATGTGGAACGGGAAAATTCGAACAAGAAGCTGATCAATATCTGACTTCAGCTTCATATCACTGAAGAATTAGGGGTGGGTGATAATAACTAGTTGTCCATCCTCCTCTCCGCAGGCATATGATGCCCTAAATGTAACAAAAGCCCAGCAGTGAGGAGCTGAACTTTGCCCTCCTCTGCTGTCACTGCAGGCTGGCAGGGTCGCCTACAGAGCAGCGCTGGTAGCGGTTAATGAAATAGTGTCCTTTTTAATTTGAGGGTCCCATTTCGTAGGGCACGGTTTAAAACACTACCCCCTGTAATTCAGTTCCAAGGAGCAGGGTGACACTCAAAAACAAGGGGTAGGGGTGAAATAAGAAGTGGGACTGGGCCTTAATCAGTTGAAAATCCAAGATATTGCCTACATTGTATGAAAAATTCATGCTGAATAAACTCATAAAAACAGTCCAAAACTACTTATAATTTACTGTATTCTACATCATTGTTGTCTTTTTTTCCTCTGAGGTCCACGTATGACATTTGTGTAGTTTTATGTACCAAAAACAGACATAATTCATTTTCACAAGGCCGTTTTCCAACCTCCCTTTACCCTTTACAATTAAACAGGTGGTTGTTACTATGCTTTTAATACTAGGGTATGTAAATGACCTCTGTTCTGTATGGCTGCCCTGCCTTGCGACAATCCAAATGCATTGCATGGTGAAACATTATGACTTCAGTGAAGGGGCGGTGCTAAGCTGGTGTAAGCAGAATATGTGACATCACAAAAACGGTGAATTTAAAACAGACTGATTTTGCAGTTTAGCTGTCGTACATGATGTTTTAAACTCATTCTTTTTCAGAGGTCACTAAATCAAAGGCAAGTACATTTGTCTGCCTATTTAGCCTTCAGCAGGAGTGCTTCAGCCTGGGCTACTTTCTGAGAGCAAAACACAGGGCTGCCAATCAGAAGACAACTCATTTACATATCTCAATCACATAAAAATGCACAAACATCAAAAGTGGACCTCAGGGAAAAAATAAACCACATGGAAAAATGCATGACATGGCTCTTTTGAGTCATTCTTAACATTTTGACAGCAATGTTATAAAACATGTAAGTGGAAGAAATCAGCTTTATATTATACTCACTCTGAGGCAGCGCTGATTGCCCGGGTTTCTTGGTGGTCCCACTCCTCATCTGAGCTGCTGGCTGTGGCGTCCGAGTCTAGAGCCTTCTGGACTCCCCGAAGTATAGGCTGCCCGCACCGTGCTAAACTCTGCATGTCTTTGTTTTTCTGCACAGACTGGGGACAACTTTGACTTGAAGAGCAATCAGGAAGACTGCTGAGCCCATTCTGCTCCACTGGAGCATCAGAGGCTTTGGTTTCAGGTGAGCTAGAAGAACCAGTGGCCAGAAAGGAAGATCTGAGTGAGGAGCCCTCCTGATGGAGTTTCCTACCCAGACCTTCCAGTTGGCTGGAACAATGCTGCATGGCATGTTCACCCAGCAGCACATGCAGCCTCCGATTTGCACGGTCAGCTCGAGCCACTAGTGACCCATGCCAAGAAGCAAGCCACTCAGTCCGAGCCTTCAGCGTGTCCTGCATTGCTGAGGGCCCCATCTGGGAAGAAGAGTGCCAAATGTGCATTAAGGTATCTGCCTCATGCTGCTTGATGTGGTTGGCTTCTTGTGGTCTCGCTGCAGGATGTCTGAGCCGAGCAGCATTATCTGAAGATCTGCTTTCCACTTGGGGGCAATGCTGTGGTGGAAGGGATTGGGTAACACCTTGATAATGTTCTGTGGAACAGTCAGGCTGCTCAGATGTAGGTTTCTCCACTGCTGTGATCCTGCTGTCGTCATAAACAGGAAAATGCACATCAGGAGAGACTGTAGTTGAGACGACAGAGTCTGCAGCGTTTTTGTCCAGTGAAAGACAATCAAGTAAAGATCCTTGATTGGACAGCAGTACAGTTTTAAAAGACTCTGTGTTATGGAACAGAGATGGTAGGAGCATCTCAGTCAGCTCTAAAGGATCCTTGGAGCTGTAGGAGTCCAGAAAAGGCAGGGAGGAGAGGTTCAGCCAAAACCTGTGAGTAGAAGAGCACAATGTATCAGCAGCCAATATAATATTTGGGGAAAAAAAACATGGCCTCATTCACCAATATCATCCTCTATTTGATATCATACCATGTAAACTTTACTGTCCATATATGGAAACGGAACTAAGCTGCAGAAAAAGGCCTGTTTTGAATTTGTCCAAGTTGTGATATCAGAACCATGAACTTATTTACATATTAAAACTCATTTAGCCTACGGCTGTTCAGCCCTGCCCTGCCCATTCATGCTGAAGTGATGTGAAGTGTTGTTTCTGCAGACAGTCTATAGGAGAGTTATTGGAGTGGAAGAGGAAGATTTGGGAAAACAATTCAAAGTTGTGCTGTTCCTGGCTGTCAGAAAGCAAGAGATCATTACAGACTTCCAAAGACTCCAGGTTGTCCCTCAGGATTTCCGTCTGAAATGAACAACTTCTTCTGACTGAATAGTTTAATGCCTTACTTAAATAAATATAAGTTTTTTCTTAACTTTGTTCTGAGAAAGGTCGTAAGAAAACTTAACTTCCCAAACTGCAGAGGTTTTCACAACTTTGTGCTTATGGCTGTGCGTAGATTCTGTTCTTACCCACGAACAAATCCCAAATAAGAAAAGATTGGTCAATGTCAGGATTTTGGTGAAAACTGCTTAAGTGGGTTTTAACAAATTTCTTCTTAAGAACAGTTGGAGAATGAGGCCCATTGTTATTACTGGTGGCTGCGAAATGACAATATTTTGCTATTATCCGGATAAATTCTATCACAATATGGTTTTCTGAGTATTGGAGGGGAATTCCACCAAGTTTCTGCATAATTAAATGGTTTAAACAAAGTCGCTCAGAGTGGTTTGGCGTGAAATATTCCATTGTAGTGAAACGTACAGAGTCAGAAGTGTTCACAGCGGTGGTGATAGGAACAACT
The DNA here is from genome assembly GCF_015220715.1 of Pygocentrus nattereri. Classification (NCBI taxonomy): domain Eukaryota; kingdom Metazoa; phylum Chordata; class Actinopteri; order Characiformes; family Serrasalmidae; genus Pygocentrus; species Pygocentrus nattereri. The sequence continues at coordinate 9,397,066 of NC_051216.1, read as the reverse complement.
GGTGATAGGAGCCTGTAAAAGCTCTAATTATAAGATTAAAATTATTATGAATACGCTGCCTGCATACTTAGTCCTGTTTAACTGGATTTAGTGCAGCATAGTGCGTGAAAGCTACAAGTCACTGTAATTATAGTTTTTAACACAGTATTTTGATTAATATTGCATATCATTAAAATGTCTTCAAGTATCATAATGCTGTATTTTTACTACATTGTCCTTCCCTGATTTTTACCATCTCATATTGAAGTTACTTTTATATCACTACCTCTGTAACCGATACAACTTTCTGTCTACTAAACACGACTACACTTCAAACATGGATTACACTGTAAACTTGGCAACCAGGAGGACTGAAAAAAGTAGGCTCATCAGTTATTATACCGATAATCAGCCACAACGGTGTGTTAATTACCAGTTATCATTTTGGCTCAGAAATATTCCACATTGTTGTATCCTTACCTGTGAGTGTAACTGTCGTCCAGCAGTTTAAGTGGAAGGTCTACATCCATGCCTAGTACACTACCGTTGGACTCCATGTGGCCAGTAAAAACTGAAGAGGAAATCCGAACTCTGCTGACTTTGTTTGATGACTTGCTGAGGGCCGGAGTCATTCCCGTTGAACAAACCTCCCACCAAAACGAGGCGAGGAGATGCAGGTCCTCCAATACCCTGAGTTATCACAGAGAGCACAACTTATCACCTTCATGCCCTACAGCCTACATGATCAGTCAACAGCTGGAAATCTGAGCTTAAATCTGGGAACTCCGAGCTCTCACATTGGTTTAACAGACCATCATACTTTAGCGAGGGCTCACTGTTAAGCCCCTGAGGCGTTACACACTGCTGAGCTCAACTGTACATAATATTTCAAAGGTTTCACGGTTTCATATTTACCAGACGTCTTCAGTGACACATGCTGGTAAACACTAAATGGGCACTTGGCCCAGCTTGAAAATTTTACCATAATTAAATCTGTTGTAAACATGCTTCTTGGCCTCGTACAGTTGTGCCACAGCAGTATCTACAGGAAGATTTCCTGATCTTTGCACCGGAAAAAAACACTTCTGATGATGTGTGTGGGAGGTTGGATGAACTTTGGAAAAACTACAAGGGCTTCAGAGTGGAGGGCAGAGTATCCGATTTTTTTTATTATTATTTTACCAATAATTCGCAAACACAGAAGGAAGCCAGACAGCTAATATTACTATTTGGTAGGCAGATATCACATTTGTTTATTAACCTTTAGTTCAGTGGCCATGCTAGCAGTTAGGATTTCTTTATTGCCGTGGAGGAGATTCCCAATGGCTGTGCGATGTATCTGCGTAATGCAGAATATCACGTGATGTATTAAATGCTAGTTTAGGGCACAAGGCCCATTTAGCCCCTGTGTGGTGCTGATGTGTTTGTGACTCAGTGGTCTGGTGGACCCACCACATTATTGGTTTTTCAAATCAATAACAGCCATAACAATTTATCTAAAAATACCAGATGTTAAAATACCACAAGTTCTACTTTAGCAGCTGTAGCCAGTCAGCAGCCTGTCCATGTTGTCCACATACATATGCAAACACACACACACACACACACACACTAACAGCAGGACATGTAGGAGGAGAACAGAGTGAAGGGACACAACACCTCCACACTCTTATTCCTCGCCGGTTGACCCCAACACCACATCATTCACCATGCAAGGAAGCACTTCAGCGTGGAATTGTTCTATATAACTCATGGTTCCATGTAGATTCGTGCCCTTGAAGAACCAACTACTTTAGGTGTGTTTGTCTCAGAAATATCATGTCCAAGAATCCAGAGATCTTTTCCTCCTGACCCCATGCTCGTCTGCTCTACTTGGTTCCTTGTCTTGCTTATTATTTCTAAAGAAAGAAAATCTTCCCATTTGGTGGATCATGGATGAAATGGCTGTAGCTATGATGACTGGACTACAGAAATCAGGCACCTGCTATGGCTAGTTAGCGTAAACTAGCTAACAACAGATACAAAAACAGCGGTGTACGTTTTCGTACATGGCTTTTTCTAAAGTTAACCACAATCCTGAGCGACATTTCTGGAGCGATAGTTCACAGCTTCACTTTAACTCAAGATAACCTGTCCTGTAGGCAAAGGTGCTAAACTCGAGTCCAGAAAGTAAAAACCCTGTCCAGGATTTTGTTCCAACTGTCTGGACACAACCACTTCCCCCACCCCCCCCCACCCCGCTAGTTCGAGCAAACCGCACAAGCCAGGCGGTTGGAACAAAATCCTGGGGAGGATTTTTACCTTCTGGACCGGGATTTACCACCGCTGCCTGTAGACACTGGCTGTACTGCCTTTCCCCCACTGACGGGGGTCGTGTTAGCTAAACGGTCAGCAGCTGCGGAAAAAAACCAGCATGAAGCTGGTCAGACTCCTATTCGCCAGCTTCTTGGTCGAATTTTCTCGTTCCACCTTAAATGGCACAGCGGTTACAGTCTGGCGCCCGACGCGTTATTACAGTAACTGCTGCATAATTTAAGGTGGAACTGGAAAATTCGAACAACGAAGCCAACTTTAGCCTTGTTAGGACCGTTAACGCTGGCTAAGTCCACTAGAGACTCCACGATAGAGAAAAATGTGTTAAAGTGAAAAACCATGAAGACTTTTAAAACACAGAGGCTGATTTATCGCACATGCAGGTCTAACGTTACGACTTTCTATCATCTCTCACCGACCAGCGCGATCGCCTTGACCGTCCTAACGTTTCCGTTAACCGCCTTAACTGACAGCGCTGGACGTCCGGCTGAAAAGCTGCTCACTCACGGTTCAAACTCACTCCGATGTGATCAGAAACGGTCTAACCGGACAGACCCGAGACAGAAACAGGGCGCTTTCTCCGTGTTAAGGCACAGGACAGTGTATCAGACTGACCAGTCTTACCGGGCGCCGGCTTCTCTGAGCTTTGCCTCCCGGAGTCTGAAACAGCCGTTAAACCGCCGCGCAGCTCGGAGCTCCGAGCGCTGCCCCGCTCAGAACGCTCGCGTACGCGGTTTGGAATCCTCGGAGCTCCGAGCTGCGCGTCCGCGGACTCCACTCACTGCGCGGTTTGGAACGTTCTCTGCGCGGTTTGGAGTCCTCACAGCTCCGCGCTGCGCGTCCGCACTCCGTCCCCTCTGCGCTCGAACATACTGAGCAGATCTGCGCGCGGCAGTGTTCGCGGGAGAGTTTACGCATGTAAATTTTTGACCAATCAAAACGCGGCTCGGACGTCGGTGAACGCCCACTGGACAAAAATAAACAAACAAACAAACAAAAAAAAAACAGAAATCAAATTCACTACTCATCACGGCCACAAACAAACAAACAAATAAATAAACAAATAAATAAATAAATAACAAGCGTTTATACCCTGACTATTTACATATATATATATGTGTGTGTGTGTGTGTGTGGGTGTGTGTGTGTATATATATATATATATATATATATATATATATATATATATATATATATATATATATATATACATACATACATGAACAAAATCTCGCATCTCCAATTTTTGATGTTTTTCAGTTTTTGACATATTTAAAAACGCCTTTCGCCCTTTTACATTGTGTGTAAATTTCACAATGAATGGACCAACATAAACGGCCCAAAAGGACTTGGCAATAATTCTGGTTCCATTGACTTACATTAAAAGCAAAGTAGGTTTTTTCCTTCTCCTGTAAAGTTACCATTTTGGAGATACGAGGTTTTGTTCTGACAACAGTGATATGTAGTCACATAAAGTTGCGATATATTGCAGAAATGCTGCAATGTTGTGTCTTTAGTCCAGTAAATTCAGTCATTAGTCTCGTTGTCATCCGCAGGTCCGACCTGTGTGAGAATCTGTGCTTTCATTAAACGCCACTGAACGACACGCTGTTTGTGTAATGCTGCCATCTTGTGGCCATAACCGAGCTGTGCAGAGAGGGAGCTGATCTCAGGCGGCTGTCTACAGAGGCCTGGAAATCTGGGTTAGGTAGAAATGAATCAGTGGTTGATTAGGTAACGCATAGTATGTTATATCTTATAATTAGTATATTGTATATTGTTATAATTAATTAGTGTGTTATAATTTGCAAAGACAGCCATCAAATCGCCATAATGTGATTATTCTAACAGACATCAGAACCACAACACAAAGCGTGACGAAAGGCGTTTTCCCATGGTGCTGATAGGAACCAGGGGTCACCGTGTCTACAACACAAATATAGACATTTTATTTACTGTCCTAGATGAGCAGTGAACCTACACGTGTATCTCTTTGCCATAGAAGGATAAAAAAATAATACATTTTAGATCAAAACTTTCTTAGAAAGCTATTGTAAAACAATGTTCGGGTGTTTGTTAATACATTCATAACCATTTCATGTTATAACTTTCTGTGAGGAGCTTTCAGAGGCATCAAACACTTCAGATGTCTGGTTCCTATCGCCACCACTATAAACGATTCTGACTCAGCAAGTTTATTTAGAAAAGGATTTCATACACAGGAGCAATTCAAGTGCTTTACAAATGTAAAATATATAAATTAATGAATAAACGACAATTACTGCTACTAAAATTCATATAAAAGCTTAATATAACAAATGAAAAGTCCATTAGTACTGAATTACTGCTTGTGAGCATTCATTAAGGTGGCGTAACTAGATGTAACTTAACGTTGAGGAATGTACTGATCTCAGCAGAACAGGTCAGAGTTAGAGTCACTCTCTGTCACCAAGCAGGCTGCACATACATGGAGTTAGTATTGGTGACCAGACACAGGCTATGAATAGATCTAGTCAAGTGAAGAGGCTTTTATTGTCAGTCCATCTATGTGCAGGTCAGAGGTGGACGAAGTACACAAATCATCTACCTGAGTTAAAGTCGAGACCCCCAAGGTAAATATCACTCCAGTAAAAGTAGAAGTTCCTCCCTTTAGACCTCCACTTGAGTAAAAGTACTAAAGTATTTACCTTCAAATGTACTTAAGTATAAAGTAAAAGTACTAAAAGAGTAATTCTGGCTCTGATCTGGTCCTGTTATCATTTTTATAACCAGACTGGCTTCATGAACTCATTTCAGGTGAAAGTCCTCCAGCGTCTCTCTTGGTAAACCAGTCTTTTAATAGAACGTCATTAATTAGTGACGCTGACGTCTATTAAAATGATCAGAAGCACAAAACACTGAAGGTAAACAGTTTCCATCAGGGAGAACCGAGTGGCTCTGAAATCACTTTTTACACACAAGCAAAGTTTCAGTTTCAGATTTATTTACAACTTAGTTCCAAGTTTAAGTTTAATAAAAACTGGCTTTAAACTCAGGATCACAGATGAGCTCCTTTACTATGTTGATCTGTAGGCGTCTGTTCATAAACATAAACCAGCCCAAACTCATTTACTATAAAATGAAATGGTGTTTGTAGAAATTCAGAAAAAAGCCGCGTCAGTCTCGACTGCACCCAGCGTTGGCTCTGATCAGTTGCTCGGTTGCCTCACTTTCATTAATTGGTTCTGGTAAAAAGCACCATTCCTAGCGAGCGGAAATCTGAATTTCCTCCCTCATTTAAAACACGGCTTTCTGAAATGTTTTCTTCCATAAAGCTGGAGAAATTACACTGTATGGCAATAGCATGGCTACCGTGCTGCGAGCTCCCTTACCTTCCGCTCGTTTGTTCTTCATTGTAACTACTTTTGCACTAAATGCTGGTACATTGGATTTGTGCAATACTAGTGTATATTGTGTATGTGTGTATTTGCAGTCTGTGTATTTACACTCACCTGCCCCTTTATTAGGTACCCCTTGCTAGTAAAAGGTTGGACCCCCTTTTGCCTTCAGAACTGCTTTAATTCTTCATGGCAGACTTTCAACAAGGTGTTGGAAACGTTCCTCAGAGATTCTGGTTGGTTATTTGAGTTCCTGTTGTCTTTCTATCATCTGGAACCAGTCTGCCCATTTTCCTCTGACCTCTCACATCAACAAGGCATTTTCGTCCACACAACTGACCGCTCACTGGATACTTTCGGACCGTTCTCTGTAAACCCTAGAGATGGTTGTGCGTGAAAATCCCAGCAGATCAGCAGTTTCTGAAATACTCAGACCAGCCCGTCTGGCTCCAACAACCATGACATGTTCTCTTAGTCTCTTAGATCCCCTTTCTTCCCCGTTCTGATGCTCGGTCTGCACTTCAGCAGGTTGTCTCCTGGTAATTTAACTCCAGTGTTTGCTGAAGATTATAACCCCTGTGTTTTTGTACTTATTGATATTGTCTGTCTTTGTTTTTTTGTTTGTTTGTCACTGAGGGGGCACATATTTCTATACTGTGTTCATGTTTTTACACACAAAGTCAGGAAGAACACGTTCCATCAGTTCACCAGTGCTTTTACACGTGATGGTCAGTCAGTGTTGGCATGAACTCTGTCCTGCTTTACCTGCCATAGAGACCTGAGCATGTACATACAGAGTGAGGCAAAAGTCACAGGACACGTTTTATTGTATTCTTTATTTTATTATGGACTTTTATTTCTGGGGTCATCTCAAACAAACTGTGCATGCTGAGAAAATCTGCAACAAACAGCACCTTCAGCGCCGCTTCGTGGAGGCTTGCGACAGCATAAGGTGTCCTGTGACTTTTGACTCACCCTGTATAACCGTGTACTCCTGCACACATAAACCAAAAGGAACGACATGATTTCACACAATGTAGTGGAGTAAAATATAAGACATGTGACTTTGACATGTGGTGGAGTTAAAGTGAAAAATGAATAGAAATACTTCAATAAAGATAAATGAAAAAAATAATTAAGTACAGTTAAGTAATGAATTAAGTACAGTTAAGTAATGAATTAAGTACAGTTAAGTAAAACAATGTTTGAAACAATGAATCAATAGTTATAATGTATCTGAAATAAGAAATTAGGTGATATTATCTTCCCACTTCCCGCGTGCCTGAAGAGTGAGTAACGCCCTTTTTGCACTTTTTTTCCATTGGCTCATTCATTAAACGAGATGGAGGTCATTCACACTTGTGATTGGCCAATCCAAGTTTTGAGTGTCGGGCCATCTGTTATATGATTGGCCGATGCAAGAACTGATTGACAGTGTCTCCGCCCATTCCTAACGCCCACTGGTTCTCCGGGCTGAAGACACGTATACTTGCGCTGGTTCGGAGTCCGGGAAGGAGGAGGCGCGGTGTGCGGAGAACGAGAAGCGCTCTTCAGGCTTTGAGGGAACAGCCCAGGGTTCAGGCTTTGAGGGAACAGCCCAGGGTTCAGGCTTTGAGGGAACAGCCCAGTGTAACCCACGTTGAAATATGATATTACAAACTCTAAAATATTGAACTATTAGTACACAGATTACTACAGAAATAGTAATTAATAAACAGATAACAGTAACTAATTCATATTATAATTCATTAAAATAGTTAAAATATTAAAAACAAACATTCTCAATTGAATGCACCATAGCAAAAGTGCGCTGCACCTTTAAGACCCTGCATCTAAAAAAAAACCTCAACGAAGAGCGGAAATTTCGAGAGCAGACGGTTGAAGCAGAAGGGAGAGGGGAGAGGAGAGAGTGCTGAAGTTGTAAGATACCGCCTGTTTCTCTCAAACTACTGAACTACAAAGATTACAAATCCGCTCTGCCTGTGTTTACCAGTCCAGAACCCAAAGAGGGTCACAAATTTCCCTGTTTTTGAGTAAAACAGGCTGGTTTTGGTGAGTTAAAGCTCTGTTTAACTGTTGTATATGGCTGAATTAAAGACTTTAAGGTTTAACTGATGGGTACATTAACATGGTGCACTGTGGTGTTATATTGCTGTTAAATGAGACTGAGTATGTTGTGTTTAGCTGTGTGGAGGTTTTGTGAAGGGAGGTTGTTAAGGAGCCAGGTCATCGTGCACTGGAACTAGTGTGAGTGCAGCAGACACCAGATGGCGAGCCGACCCCCGGATTTTGTGCCTATTAACAGCTAAAAGCTGAACCTGTTCCTCCTGTACAGTAGGACCTGGATTGCTTGAGTTTTTGAAAGTTTTGAACAGAACAATTAGAGTATCGGAAAATGGCGAGAGAATACATAATCTCAAGGAGAGACAAGGACCCTGCGATTTTTCCTTTTTTTTAAAAAAACCTGGAACATTTATGAACAGGACTGTCCTGAGAGCTTGAACAAAATATTAAGTGAAGTGTAATTCACTGAATAGACTGAATCAAGAGCACCAAGGATTTCTTTTCCTTCCTGTTTTATTTATCCTTTGGAAACGTTAGGGTGTGTTCATTGTTGTGTAACCCTCTTCTCTCTACATGGCTCCCCAGCTGGGCTCTGCGTTGTGGTTTGATGGTAATGAAAGGGACCAGGAAGCGCAGGAATGTGGTGTGATCAACTTGTGGCGCTGTTTTATTGTCAGGCTCAGACAGCAGCTTGGCATATCTTCAAGGAAGCACACAATACTGTGTCTTAAACCGTTTTTTTTCCACTTCTAACTTGCACTCAATGAAAGTCTCAGCTAACATTCACAGTTTCTTCCATTGAAAATGTACATAGCACTCAATGGCATTCACCGCTCACATTAAATAAAAAAAAGAGATATACACTTCTTAAACAATTTAAATTTTAAATTCCCAAGCCTACATGTAAAACAGGTCACACCCAACCAAAACTGACAAAACACATGAGCTTAGCAACTAGTTTTACACCACCTTTTTGCTTGCTATATTTACAAAAAAACCCCAAAACTTAGCTTGAAAATATGTACTAATTTGGACCACTAACTGAACATAACATGTTATCCAGTGGTAATCTGTCCAAAACACTGATGGATGTCAGATATTTTTAAATGATTAATTAGGATTAATCACAGAGCACAATCAGCATGTCTCACCTTCAAGGAAGCACACAATACTGTCTTCCTCGCTAAATAGCAACAATAAAGAGAAACAACGCGTGGCGCGTGTACTTTCACCTAGTGGCCATGACTAGTAACAACACCTTACAGTTGTAAAATCTATTTGTGTTCAAGGGTGTTATGTAAATTGTCATTGGTCATTTGAACCCCTGAAAAAGTAAGGGAGGTTAGCAGTACTCTCTCAGTTGCAAAAGATAGACAAGGTTGATTTTATTTTGTTACTTTATTGCATTTATTTAATTGTTGTATTCACAAGGATTGCTAAAGAGTTGGCTATGTGAATGGATCCCGGAAAACCTAGCAAGAAGGAAAATAGGTTAACTGACAATATTCAGCCTAAATAAGAAAAAAATACAATTGATAATTGCAAACATAGATACAGTGGGGAGAACAAGTATTTGATACACTGCTGATTTTTCAGGTTTTCCCACTTGCAAAGCATGTAGAAGACTGTAATTTTTATCATAGGTACTCTTCATCTGTGAGTGTTGGAATCTAAAACAAAAATCCAGAAAAATACATTGTATGATTTTTAAATAATTAATTTCCATTTTATTGTGTGAAATAAGTATTTGATACACCAGAAAAAGAAACTTAATATTTGGTACAGAAACCTTTGTTTGCAATTACAGAGATGAGACGTTTCCTGCAGTTCTTGACAAGGTTTACACACACTGCAGCAGGGATTTTGGCCCACTCCTCCATACAGATCTCCTCCAGAGCCTTCAGGTTTCGTGGCTGTCGCTGGGCCACACGGACTTTAAGCTCCCTCCAAAGATTTTCTATTGGATTCAGGTCTGGAGACTGGCTAGGCCACTCCAGGACCTTAAGATGTTTCCTACGGAGCCATTCTTTAGTTGCCCTGGCTGTGTGTTTTGGGTCGTTATCATGCTGGAAGACCCAGCCACGACCCATCTTCAGTGCTCTTACTGAGGGAAGGAGGTTGTTGGCCAAAATCTCACGATACATGGCCCCATCCATCCTTCCCACAATACGGTGCAGTCGTCCTGTCCCCTTTGCAGAAAAGCATCCCCAAAGAATGATGTTTCCACCGCCATGCTTCACGGTTGGGATGGTGTTCTTGGGGTTGTACTCATCATTCTTCTTCCTCCAAACATGACGAGTGGAGTTTAAACCAAAAAGTTCTATTTTAGTCTCATCAGACCACATGACCTTCTCCCATTCCTCCTCTGGATCATTCAGATGGTCATTTGCAAACTTCAGACGGGCTTTGACATGCGTTGGCTTGAGGAAGGGCACCTTGCGTGCACTGCAGGATTTTAATCTTTGACGGCGTAGAGTGTTACTGATTGTTTTCTTTGAGACTGTGGTCCCAGCTCTATTCAGGTCATTGACCAGGTCCTGCTGTGTAGTTCTGGGCTCATTCCTCACCTTCCTCAAGATCATTGATGCTCCACGAGGTGAGATCTTGCATGGCGCCCCAGACCGAGGGAGATTTTCTGTTATTTTGCATTTCTTCCATTTTCTAATAATTGCACCAACAGTTGTTGCCTTCTCACCAAGCTGCTTGCCTATTGTCCTGTAGCCCATCCCAGCCTTATGCAGGTCTACAATTTTATCCCTGATGTCCTTACACAGCTCTCTGGTCTTGGGCATTGTGGAGATGTTGGAGTCTGACTGATTGAGTGTGTGGACAGGTGTCTTTTATACAGGTAACGAGTTCAAACAGGTGCAGTTAATACAGGTAATGAGTGGAGAACAGGAGGGCTTCTTAAAGAAGAAGTAACATGTCTGTGAGAGCCAAAATTCTTACTGGTTGATAGATGATCAAATACTTATTTCACACAATAAAATGGAAATTAATTATTTAAAAATCATACAATGTATTTTTCTGGATTTTTGTTTTAGATTCCATCACTCACAGTTGAAGAGTACCTATGATTAAAAATTACAGTCTTCTACATGCTTTGCAAGTGGGAAAACCTGAAAAATCAGCAGTGTATCAAATACTTGTTCTCCCCACTGTATACTTACCTTTTAACCTGCAAACCAAAGAAAATCCACAGCCACACTAAATAAGCAAATAATTAATTAGAAAGAATTGACAATATTGACCTAAACTTAGTTAAATTCAGTTAATTCACATTAACACAAATAAACCCATAATTAATATAACCTCAGCCATTAACTAAACTTGAACTAATACATCCTAAATAAAGAACTATGAGGATTATAACCGTAATGTAAAATTTTATATATAAAAATGTAACTTTTTTTCTGATAACCAAAGATCTGTGCCAACTGGGTATTCTTGTTGTCTGTCAATTTTTTTTGTTTACTAAACACCAACGTACTCTTTTTATGTGTGTGTCTCTGCTCATTTAGAGTTGCACCACTCCCAACGGCCCTAGAACTGGTCCATTAGCATAACCATTTGTGATAGCCCTTGCACACAAGTGTTACACCAGGGTTCGCTGTTGAAGTGAAGACCCTCCGGAGTCTTCACCGCGCGCGGAGGGGGAAGAGGTGAGCTACCTTCGCCCCCCGATTCATAGACACTGCTAAACGCTCATAACGGTAATAAAACGAGCGCCTGCTCGGCTTCACTGCGGATCTTACTACTCGGCTGTGTTTAGACCTGTATAGACAGGGTTCTTTAGCAAAGCCTATGGTCCTGTTCAGAACTGGTCCTATAGAACCTTCTGTGTGCTTAAATGGTTCTTTAGGATGAATGGAGAACATGGTTCTATGTAGAACCTTTTTGAAGATGGTTCTTTAAAGCACTAAAAGGGTTTTTTTTCTCCTGTTACAAGCTTGGCATTAGAAGCAGAACCATTTATAAAGAGTGTAGCAAATCCTCTCTAATAGCTCTTTGGTGTTGTTACTACTACTACTACTACTACTACTACTACTACTACTACTACTACACTACTACTACTACTACTGTGAGTGTGCTTAAAACGTGTGCTTGTGCAACAGGTATATCGCCGCTGTGGAAACAAAACCTGGGAGAAATCACACTCCAGTACTGATGTAAGTCAGTGGAAGCACCGAACATGACCTAAAGCGCATCAGGCGTTTCCACACGACGCTGTACACAGTGGCTCATCAGATCTCCCTAAAAATCACTTCATGGGGTAACGAGTACATGGACTAGTTTCATTCCTCCTAAACAAATACATTGTAGTACTTTGTATTCAATGTAGTTTTTATCCAAGGTCAAAATAAACAAACAAACAAATAAATGCATAAAAAAGGAGATACAAGGTTTCCTTCCAATAACAGCGGTATATTGTCTCTCATGTTTGTGTCAGAATGTGATGTTACTTTTAATTTTAATTTATTTGTTAATTTTAAACCATGGCAGATCTAAACTGTACCTTTTTATGAAGCTTGTCTGATATCAGTGTGCTCATCTTTAATATTTTTTTTTTCATGCAGTCAAAGCCAAAATGGCAGGAAGGAAACAGACACCGGGTAAAAAAGGTGAGAAAAACAAGATAAGATAAGGCTTTATTGTCATTCGCATCACATGTGGTACATGGGGTGGAACGAAATAGTGTACTCAAGTTTCCAGGTAAGTCCCAAGAACAAAAGTAACAATAAACAATAAATAGAAGGTGCAAATAACAGCAGCATGAAACACAGCAGAATGAGTCTGAGGTAGAAAGTGTACATCTTAATACTGGTAATAAATAGAGTGACATGTGTAGGGGTGATACAGTGGAGGCACTGATTCAGTACAGTGGACGTGAAGTGCCACTGCAGTGATGTCTAACTGGAATTTAAGAGTCTTACAGCTTCAGGGAAGAAGCTGTTTCTCAGTCTGGTTGTTTTACTCTTAATGCTCCACAACCTCCTACCTGAGGGGATCGGGACAAAAAGTGTGTGTGCTGGATGGGTGGGGTCCTTCATGATGCCAATGGCCCTTTTCCTGCATCTGGAGGTGTAAAGGTCCATGGTGGTGGGAAGGCTGACTCCAACAGTCCTCTGTGCTGCCTTCACCACCCTCTGCAGAGTTTTTTTTTCTGCCACAGAGCAGCTTCCGTGCCACACAGTGAAGCTGGAGCACAGAACGCTCTCCACCACACATCTGTAAAAGGAGGTGAGGACTGAGTCCAGCACGCCTCAGCCTTCTGAGGAAGTAGAGGTGCTGATGTGCCTTCCTGATCAGGCTGTGGAAGTGTTATTACTCCAGGTAAGATTGTTACTTGCGTTGTGTATGCCCAAGTACCTATAGCTGGAGACCACTTCCACTGCAGATCCTCCGATGTGTAGGGGGAGGGGAGGGAAGGTGTTGCCCCTTCTGAAATCCACAATCATCTCCTTTGTCTTCTTCACGTTGATGCAGAGATTGTTCTCTATACACTAACTCTCCAGGTGTTCCACCTCCTGCCTATAGCCAGACTCATCACTATCTGTGATGCATTCAACCACTCCCGTGTCGTCTACAAACTTTACAATATGACAGCCTGGATGGATGGCTGAGCAGTCATATGTGAACAGTGTAAACAGGAGGAGGCTCAGCACACAGCCCTGAGGGTAGCCAGTGCTGAGGATGATGGTGGAGGAGATGTTGTGGATCCTCACAGACTGCGGCCTGTTAGTGAGGAAGTCCAGGACCCAATTACAGAGAGAGGTGCTCAGTCCAAGTGTATGGAGTTTGTAAGCCAGGGTCTGGGGAATCATGGCGTTAAAGGCTGATGTGAAATCTACAAAGAGCATATGGACGTAAGAATCCTTACTCTCCAGGTGGGTGAGGGCAGTGTGGACCACAGAGGAGATGGCATCCTCTGTGGATCGGTTTTTCCGTTACGCGTACTGGTGTGGATCCCCAGTGACGTCAATGTTGGCTTTGATGTGGGTCACAACCAGTCTTTCAAAGCGCTTTGTGACTATCGGGGTGAGGGCTACTGGCCGATAGTCATTCAGTCCTGTCAAAGTGGAGCTCTTAGGGACGGGGATGACGGTGGCGGTCTTCATGCAGGTGGGGACAACTGCCTGGATTAAAGAGGAGTTGATGTCTGTCAGCACCTGGGAGAGTTGGTCTGCACAGCATGTTATAGCTTTGCGGGGATTAATCTTCTTAAGGATCCTCCACACCCCTGTTGGGGGGCTCTTCTCCAGGTGGTGGAGTGAGTCTGGTGCTGGGGGGTGTGGTTGGGTCCTCAAAGCGGGCATAGAACTTAGTGAGAGCATCGGGCAATGAGGGGTCCCTAGTGCATTGTGCATCTCTGGTGTTGTAGTCTGTGATGCACTTAATGCCCTTCCACATGCTCCGTGGATCCTAGGAAGATAAATGACCCTGGATCTTCTGAGCGTATGCAGCTTTGGCCCTCTTTACGCCTGCCGTCAGCTCACGTCTAGCTCTCCTGAGTTTCTGTGATTCGCCAGACCTGAAGACAGCATCCCTGACTTGCAGCAGAGATTGGACCTCTGCATTTAGCCAGGGTTTCTGGTTCAGGTAGCACGTCAGTTCTGGTGGTACTGACCTCCTCAACACACTTGCTGATGTATCTGAGGACAGCAGATGTGTATTCCTCTAGATTCAGCTCCCCATCATGCACAGCAGCATCCCTGAACAACTGCCAGTCTTTGCACTCGAAGCAGTCCTGCAGCACAGGGTCACCATCACTGGGCCGCACAGTAATGGTCTTCTGTGTGCGTCTGGAGCATCTCCGTGGGGGATGATAGGCAAGGACTAGCATGACTGAAATGTGATCGGAGAGGCCAAGGTGGGGGCGGGGCACTGCTCTGTATGTGTCTCGTATGTTTGTATACACATACACATGTTCCAGTGTGTTATTTCCCCTTGTTGGTATGGTGACGTCCGGCAATGTGAAATGGCTAGAAGGTCTCAAGAAACAGCACATGATGCCTCGTTTTAAAGAGATCAAAAATACAGATGTGAAACAACGTCATTGAAATCTGCCAGTCTGGAAAGGGTTGCAAAGGATTGGTAAGGCTCTGGGACTCCAGCGAACCACAGTGAGAGCCATTATGCACAAATGGAGAAAGCTTGGAACAGTGGTAAACCTTCACAGGAGTGATTGACTCACCATAATTTCGCCAAGAGTGCACTGATGACTCAACCAGGAGATTGTAAAAGAACCTAGATGAACAATTAAAGAACTGCAGGCCTCACTTTGCTCAGTTAAGGTCAATGTACATCACTGCACAATAAGAGACACTGGGCTGGGCCAACTGTACAAGTTAAGAGAAGAAGTCAGAACAAAATTCTGCGCACACCATCGCGCATCTACAATCAACTCCGCAAGGATGGCATAACCAGTTGTTTTACAAACAAGTTGATATCTTGTGAGTTAGTTTGGTCCCAGACTTCTCTTGAATGGATGTGTTAAATTCCATCATTTAGACTTGATTTAACGGTTTAGCCAAACCAGATACTGGATGATAACTACAATTAATACTGGGCTTTGTAAATTTCTCTTTGTATTTTAAGTTCATATGAAACATCTATACTGTAGTTCTTTTGTGCCAGCATGTACATCTTTAATGCTTGCTTTCTTTATTTCTTTGTTTATACAGTCAAAGCCAAACCATCAGCAAAGAAGGCAGCAAAGCCTAAAGCGGGTGAGAAGACTATTTCAGAGAAATCTGAACTTAATTTATTGTCTATTTTATTCCAAGAGAGCTGTTTCTGAAACCCAGTCTCAGTTTATTCCCCTGCATAGTTTGCATAGTCCTGTTGGAGCTGGATTAGTTTTATTCTATAGCAAGGTTTCAGATATCCATACAACTGTTTACTGTATCTGTTAAGAAATAATAAACTTTGTATTGACTGAATTGACCCAATTTTAAAGTGTTCTCAAAGAATTAGCAATGAAAGAAAATAATTATCCCATTACATCAGGAGTCGCACACCAAAATAAATGAAGTTGTTGGTTCTTACAGTAGGGTATATCCCACACTGCTCTACTAGTTTAGTTAAGGGAACTTTTTGATGATTTCATATATTCAAATAGACTCAGGAGACAAGTTTCGATAGGCTCCTGGCTTCATTAGTTTGCATATTCAATGTGTGTTCCCTCCTCTCACCATCTAAGTGTTGCCAACCCCAGTCCTGGAGGTCTACCTTTCTGAATAGGCTGGAAGTACAAACTGCCACACCTACTAAAACTAATTAACTAATAAAATTTATAATATGTTGGATCAGATGCATTAGTGTTAATATCACCACTGTCATGACCAAATCTCCCATCTCCAAAATAGTAGATTGTTATCCTAAGTAATATTGGACCATTTCTATTGGTCATTTTGAAAGCCACTTGGCATGTTCAAATTCTGTAAAAACTAAAAACACAAAAATGTAGATACAAGCTTTTGCTCCAACAGGCATGGCGTATATCAGCGTACCTGCCATGCTGTATCTGCTTTATTGGGCTGTCTGTTCTGATTCCTGCAGTCCAGGTGTTCTGATACTGATTCTTGGATTAGCTCTGGTAAAAGCACTCGGCACATGCAGGTCTGTATTTGAACAGATCACAGTGTGTTTACAGTGTTTCTAAGTTCAAGTTTAAGAATTGCTGAAACGCTGACTTCTGCAGGGGTTTGTGAAAGTTGACATAATAGATCTGTGCTGTAATTCTTTCATGTCAGCTCACTCGTCTATAATGCTTCATTTCTTTTTCATCCAGTCAAAGCCAAGCCGGCATCAAAGCCTAAAGCAGGTGAGGAGACTCTTCTTTCAGAGAAATCTGAACTTCATTTATTGTCCATTTTATACCAAGAGAACTGTTTCTGAAACACAGTCTCAGTTTACTCCCCTGCATAGTTTGTTTTAAAGTGCTCTAGAAAGTGGAACTTTCATCAAGAACCTGATTATGTGTCTAAGTAGATAATGGATTAAAAAACTTTGGTAAACTTTCTTTTGGTAAACTTTGGCATAAGACAGTGATTTTACACCAGTTCTGTATCTACTGAAACTCGGATTGTGGTGTTTAGACGGACATCTTGAATAATTGTATAGTTTACTGTTTTATTCCTTTAAAGTGTTTGATTTAGCTCATTAAGCATCTGATAATTAGCTGATGAGCTGATTCAGATGTGATCTTTGGTAGAACAGTGAAATATGAAATGCAGCAGTACTCATCTTTAATGCTTGCTTTCTTTGTTCATACAGCAAAAGCCAGACCACCAGCAAAAAAGGCAACAAAGGCGAAAGCAGGTCAGAAGACTTTACTTTCTTTCAGGAAAATTTGAGTACAATAGATATATTACTTAGTTGTTCCTCTGTACAGAGGGAATATTCTTTTGCTTAATTTTCCCCTTCTTGATTTAGCTCGTTTAAAGTCCTGTTGGAGCTGGATTTGTTTTATTCTATAGCAAGATTTATGATATCCATACAACTGCTTCTTGAATCTGTTAAGAAATAATCAAGTTTCTATTGATTGAATTGACCCATTTTTCAAATGTACTCTTACTGAAAAAATTTGCAATGAAAGAAAATAATTCTCAAACGTTAAATCAGCTAAAGTCAATCAAATCAAATGAAAGAATAAATGGTGTTTTTCCAAGTCTCTACCTGACCAAACCTCCCATCTCCAAAATAGTAGATTGTTTCCCCAAGTAATATTGGACCATTTCTATTTGTCATTTTGAAAGCCAGTTGGCATTTTCAAATTCTGTAAAAACTAAAAGCAGAAATGTAGATACAAGCTTTTGCTCCAACAGGCATGGCGTATATCAGCGTACCTGCCATGCTGTATCTGCTTTATTGGGCTGTCTGTTCTGATTCCTGCAGTCCAGGTGTTCTGATACTGATTCTTGGATTAGCTCTGGTAAAAGCATTCAGCACATGCAGGTCTGTATTTGAACAGATCACAGTGTGTTTACAGTGTTTCTAAGTTCAAGTTTAAGAATTGCTGAAACGCTGACTTCTGCAGGGGTTTGTGAAAGTTGACATAATAGATCTGTGCTGTAATTCTTTCATGTCAGCTCACTCGTCTATAATGCTTCATTTCTTTTTCATCCAGTCAAAGCCAAGCCGGCATCAAAGCCTAAAGCAGGTGAGGAGACTCTTCTTTCAGAGAAATCTGAACTTCATTTATTGTCCATTTTATACCAAGAGAACTGTTTCTGAAACACAGTCTCAGTTTACTCCCCTGCATAGTTTGTTTTAAAGTGCTCTAGAAAGTGGAACTTTCATCAAGAACCGGATTATGTGTCTAAGTAGATAATGGATTAAAAAACTTTGGTAAACTTTCTTTTGGTAAACTTTGGCATAAGACAGTGATTTTACACCAGTTCTGTATCTACTGAAGCTCGGATTGTGGTGTTTTAGATGGACATCTTGAATAATTATATAGTTTACTGTTTTATTCCTCTAAAGTGTTTGATTTAGCTCATTAAGCATCTGATGCTTAGCTGATGAGCTGAGTCAGATGTGATCTTTGGTAGAACAGTGAAATATGAAATTCATACTTTGTTCATACAGCGAAAGCCAGACCACCAGCAACAAAGGCGAAAGCAGGTCAGAAGACTTTACTTTATTACAGGAAATTTTGAGTACAATAGATATATTACTTTAGTTGTTCCTCTGTACAGAGAGAATATTCTTTTGCTCGGTTTTCCCTTCTTTATTTAGCTCATTTAAAGTCCTGTTGGAGCTGGATTAGTTTTATTCTAAAGCAAGATTTATGATATCCATACAACTGCTTCTGGAATCTTAAGAAATAATCAAGTTTCTATTGATTGAATTGACCCATTTTTCAAATGTTCTCTTTCTCAAAGAATTAGCAATGAAAGAAAATAATTCTCAAACGTTAAATCAGCTAAAGTCAATCAAATCAAATGAAAGAATAAATGGTGTTTTTCCAAGTCTCTACCTGACCAAACCTCCCATCTCCAAAATAGTAGATTGTTTCCCCAAGTAATATTGGACCATTTCTATTTGTCATTTTGAAAGCCAGTTGGCATTTTCAAATTCTGTAAAAACTAAAAGCAGAAATGTAGATACAAGCTTTTGCTCCAACAGGCATGGCGTATATCAGCGTACCTGCCATGCTGTATCTGCTTTATTGGGCTGTCTGTTCTGATTCCTGCAGTCCAGGTGTTCTGATACTGATTCTTGGATTAGCTCTGGTAAAAGCATTCAGCACATGCAGGTCTGTATTTGAACAGATCACAGTGTGTTTACAGTGTTTCTAAGTTCAAGTTTAAGAATTGCTGAAACGCTGACTTCTGCAGGGGTTTGTGAAAGTTGACATAATAGATCTGTGCTGTAATTCTTTCATGTCAGCTCACTCGTCTATAATGCTTCATTTCTTTTTCATCCAGTCAAAGCCAAGCCGGCATCAAAGCCTAAAGCAGGTGAGGAGACTCTTCTTTCAGAGAAATCTGAACTTCATTTATTGTCCATTTTATACCAAGAGAACTGTTTCTGAAACACAGTCTCAGTTTACTCCCCTGCATAGTTTGTTTTAAAGTGCTCTAGAAAGTGGAACTTTCATCAAGAACCGGATTATGTGTCTAAGTAGATAATGGATTAAAAAACTTTGGTAAACTTTCTTTTGGTAAACTTTGGCATAAGACAGTGATTTTACACCAGTTCTGTATCTACTGAAGCTCGGATTGTGGTGTTTTAGATGGACATCTTGAATAATTATATAGTTTACTGTTTTATTCCTCTAAAGTGTTTGATTTAGCTCATTAAGCATCTGATGCTTAGCTGATGAGCTGAGTCAGATGTGATCTTTGGTAGAACAGTGAAATATGAAATTCATACTTTGTTCATACAGCGAAAGCCAGACCACCAGCAACAAAGGCGAAAGCAGGTCAGAAGACTTTACTTTATTACAGGAAATTTTGAGTACAATAGATATATTACTTTAGTTGTTCCTCTGTACAGAGAGAATATTCTTTTGCTCGGTTTTCCCTTCTTTATTTAGCTCATTTAAAGTCCTGTTGGAGCTGGATTAGTTTTATTCTAAAGCAAGATTTATGATATCCATACAACTGCTTCTGGAATCTTAAGAAATAATCAAGTTTCTATTGATTGAATTGACCCATTTTTCAAATGTTCTCTTTCTCAAAGAATTAGCAATGAAAGAAAATAATTCTCAAACGTTAAATAAGCTAAAGTCAATCAAATCAAATGAAAGAGGAAACTACCTCTCTACCTGGCCAAACCTCCCATCTCCAAAATGGTAGGTTGTTATCCTAAGTAATATTGGACCATTTCTATTGGTCATTTTGAAAGCCAGTTGGGATTTTCAAATTCTGTAAAAATTATAAAACAATGACAGTGAGACCTGTAGGGGTGTGATTGGGAGGAATGGCCTCTCTGATCTGAACCTGAGTGGTGTTCAGTTTTTGGACTTCTGTGCAAACCACAGTTTGTCCATCATGAACACCATGTTTGAACACAAGGATGTCCATAAGGGCATATGACACCAGGACACCCTAGGCCGCAGTTCAATGATTGACTTTGTAGTCGTGTCATCAGACTTCCGGCCATGTGTTTGACACTTGGGTAAAGAGAGGAGCTGAGCTGTCAACTGATCACCACCTGGTGGTGAGTTGGATCAGGTGGAGGGGGAAGATGCCGGTCAGACCAGGCAAACCCAAATGTATAGTGAAAGTTTGCTGGGAACGTCTGGCAGAAGAACCTGTCAGATTAATCTTCAACTCACACCTCCGTCAGAACTTTGACCATATATCGGGGGAGGTGAGGGACATTGACTCAGAATGGGCCATGTTCCGCTCCTCCGTTGTTGAAGCGGGTGACTGTAGCTGTGGCCGCAAGGTAGTTGGTGCCTGTCAGGGCGGTAATCCTCGAACCCTGTGGTGGACACCCCAGGTGAGAGATGCCGTCAAGCTGAAGAAGGAGTCCTACCGTGCATGGTTGGCCTGTGGGACACCAGAGGCAGCTATCGACAGGCCAAGTGATCTGCGGCTTCAGTCGTCGCCAAGGAGTTTGGTGAGGCCTTGGAAAGTGACAAAGTTGGCTCCAAAAAGATTCTGGCAAACAGTCAGGCGACTCACAAGGGGAAAGCAGTGTGCCACTAGCACTGTATATAGCGGAGATGGTGTGCTGTTGACTTCGACTGAAGATGTCATTGGGCGGTCGGTGGAAGGAATACTTCGAGGACCTTCTCAATCCCACCGACACGTTTTCCAGTGAGGAGGCAGAGTCTGAGGACACGGGAATAGGCTTGTCCATTACTGAGGCCGAAGTCGCTAAGGTAGTTAAAAAGCTCCTTGGTGGCAAGGCTCCAGGGGTGGATGAGATCCATCCGGAGTTCCTCAAAGCTCTGGATGTTGTGGGGCTGTCTTGGCTGACACGCCTTTTCAACATTGCGTGGTCATCGGGGGTGGTGCTGCTGGATTGGCAGACTGGGCTGGTAGTGCCTCTTTTTAAAAAAGGGGACCGGAGGGTGTGTTCCAACTACAGGGGAATCACACTCCTTAGCCTCCCTGGTAAGGTCTATGCAGGGGTACTGGAGAAGAGAGTCTGGCTTATAGTCAAACCTCAGTTTCAGGAGGAGCAGTTCAGGTTCCACCCTGGTCATGGAACACTGGACCCACTCTTCACCCTCTCCAGGATTCTGGAGGATTCATGGGAGTTTGCCCAACCAGTCCACATGTGCTTTGTGGATTTGGAGAAGGCATTCAACTGTGTTCCCTGGGGTATTTTGTGGGAGGTGCTTCGGGAGTACAGGATACATGGCTCTTTGCTATGAGCCATTCAGGCCCTGTACAAACAAAGCAGGAGTTTGGTTCGCATGGCCAGCAGTAAGTCAGACTCGTTCCCAGTGAGAGTTGGACTCCGTCAGGGCTGCCCTTTGTCACCGATTCTATTCATAATTTTTATGGATAGAATTTCTATGCACAGTCAGTGGATGGATGGTGTCCGGTTTGGTGACCTCAAGGTCGCATCGCTGCTGTTTGCAGATGATGTGGTCCTACTGGGGACATCAGGCCGTGAACTTCAGCTTTTGCTGGATCGGTTTGCAGCCGAGTGTGAAGCGGCTGGGATGAGAATCAGTACCTCCAAATCCGATGCCATGGTTCTCAGGCGGAAAAGGGTGGAGAGCCCTCTCTGGGTCGGGGATAAGCTCTTGCCTCAAGTGGAGGAGTTTAAGTATCTCGGGGTCTTGTTCATGAGTGATGGTAAAAGGAAGCGGAAGATTGACAGGCAGATTAGTGCTGGGTCAGCAGTGATGCGAGCTCTTTACTGGTCTGTCGTGGTAAAGAAAGAGCAGAGCCATAAGGCAAGGCTCTCGATTTACCGGTCGATCTACATTCCCGCCCTCACCTATGGTCATTAGCTTTGGACAATGACCAAAAGAATGAGATCGCGAATAGAAGCAGCCGAAATGAGTTTCCTCCGCAGGGTGTCTGGACTCTCCCTTAGAGATAGGGTGAGAAGTTCGGTCATCCGGGAGAGACTTGGAGTAGAGCCGCTGCTTCTCCACGCTTAGAGGAGCCAGCTGAGGTGGTTCGGGCATCTGGTTAGGATGCCTCCTGGACGCCTCCCTGGGGAGGTGTCACAGGCAAGTCCACCTGGGAGGAGACCCCGGGGAAGACCCAGGACATGCTGGCATGACAATATTGCCCAGCCTGGGAGTGCCTCGGAATCCCCCCCGGGGAGCTAGTGGAAGTGACTAGGGAAAGGGAGGTCTGGGCCTCATTGTTTAGGATGCTGCCCCTGCAACCCGAACCCTGGAGAAGCGGAAGATAATGGATGGATGGATAAAAACTAAAAACACCGAAATGTAGATACAAGCTTTTGCTCCAACAGGCATAGTGTAAAAAAAAAAAAGTGATAAAAATGATAATTAAAAAAATAAAAAAAATCTGTGATTTGTTATTCTCTTATTCTCTGTTAATCTCTCCTGACAAAAGTATAAAGAAAATATTTTCAATGTTGACCAACTTATTTAAAATAATTTTAGAATCTAATGTCTGCAACACACTCAAAAAAAGTTGAGACAGAAGCTTGTTTACAACCCTGTTACATTGTTAATTTTTTGGGACACTAGAGTTGGGAATCTCTAATCTATTTGATTACGATTCAGAGTGCTGCGATGCGATTATAAAATGATTATTGGTGCATCTCTATGCATATTTTTTCTATACAGGATTCCTTTTTTCTCACTGTGTGAGGACTTGGTACTTTTAAAACAAAGTATTTGTAATGATCCATAATGCATTTACTTCCAATATCTTTTATTAATAAAAACAAATGGAAGTGATGTGACAAGTGAACTGGAAGGCTCTCATTCACTGCTCTTGTTTGGAGCACATGAGACATATCAGTGTACCTGCCATGCTGTGTCTGCTTTATTGGGCTGTCTGTTCTGATTCCTGCCGTCCAGGTGTTCTGATACTGATTCTTGGATTAGCTCTGGTAAAAGCACTCGGCACGTGCAGGTCTGTATTTGAACAGATCACAGTGTGTTTACAGTGTTTCTAAGTTCAAGTTTAAGAATTGCTGAAACGCTGACTTCTGCAGGGGTTTGTGAAAGTTGACATAATTGAAGTTTATGTGACAGATCTGTGCTGTAATTCTTTCATGTCAGCTTACTCGTCTATAATGCTTCATTTCTTTTTCATCCAGTCAAAGCCAAGCCGGCATCAAAGCCTAAAGCAGGTGAGGAGACTCTTCTTTTCAGAGAAATCTGAACTTCATTTATTGTCCATTTTATACCAAGAGAACTGTTTCTGAAACACAGTCTCAGTTTACTCCCCTGCATAGTTTGTTTTAAAGTGCTCTAGAAAGTGGAACTTTCATCAAGAACCTGATTATGTGTCTAAGTAGATAATGGATTAAAAAACTTTGGTAAACTTTCTTTTGGTAAACTTTGGCATAAGACAGTGATTTTACACCAGTTCTGTATCTACTGAAACTCGGATTGTGGTGTTTAGACGGACATCTTGAATAATTGTATAGTTTACTGTTTTATTCCTTTAAAGTGTTTGATTTAGCTCATTAAGCATCTGATGCTTAGCTGATGAGCTGAGTCAGATGTGATCTTTGGTAGAACAGTGAAATATGAAATTCATACTTTGTTCATACAGCGAAAGCCAGACCACCAGCAACAAAGGCAACAAAGGCGAAAGCAGGTCAGAAGACTTTACTTTATTACAGGAAATTTTGAGTACAATAGATATATTACTTTAGTTGTTCCTCTGTACAGAGGAAATATTCTTTTGCTTGGTTTTCCCTTCTTGATTTAGCTCATTTAAAGTCCCTTTGGAGCTGGATTAGTTTAACCTGGGGATTTGCTTTAATTTCAGTAAATAACAATGAGGCCAGTATGATTCTGAAAAGTAGTTGTAAAAGTACAAGTATTCTGTAGATTTACACGTAATTATTCTTTAGTGAATTACCCTCCATAATTCTTCAAACTCAGAGCTCCCTCAGTGATTGTAGTGTTTATTGTTTGAATTTGTATCCCACTTTGGGATCTCTCTGTTGGGAACCAGAAGGGTTGCTGCTCAAACACCAGGGAAAACTGCAAAAGAAAACCTCTGCAGGTCTCTGGGTCTCCAGCATATCTCTCTGGGTTGGCTACCGGAGCATCACAGCGGACAGAGTTTTGGTCAGCAGGGGGGGCAAAACTGGAGTGGAAGCAGCACTAGCACTGGCAGGCTGAGCCCCCTCAGTCTGTGCCCTGACCAGTATGGTCAGCTGCTGCATCATGTTGTGCAACAGCTGCTCATGCCTGCCAATAACTGCACCCTGGTTTTGCAGGGCGGACTTTATGGGATCCAGTTCTGCTGGTTATACCTTTCTGTTATGGGCAGACCCAAGTGCAGAACTGAAACCCTTTGCAAAAAGGTTAAGGAGATATGTGGGGACAACAGAGTCTGTGCCTGCAGAGTCTGTGCCACAAAACTAGGGTTTCCCTGAGCTGGGGTTGTCCGTGACATTACCGCTGCGCCACCAGGGCACACAGGCGTGGGAACGAATGACAAACAAAGTAGACGCCATGACCAGCATGCTCAAACAAAGCCTTAGTTGAAAAAGGGCGAAAGTGAAGAAACAATCAGAAAACAGGACACCTCCTCTGTGATTTTGAGAGGAAGGTCCACCTTAGGTTGTGCAGGTTTGCTGTTCAATGTGCAAACACTTTAGCAGGGTGTGGAGCCTTCTTTTGAGCTCTTAGTAGTGTTTGGTGCAGATTCCCTCTTTTGTCTTTCCAGCTCTCTTCTTATCCTTTCTTTATCTTTTCTTCTCTTTCTTTCTTCTGTTTCCCTTTTCTTTTCACTGATACCGTACTGGTCACCCCTCTACAAAGGTGTGACAAACATTGCCGTGTGCCGCCGCCTTAAATAGGAAACTCCCAGGTGTATCAGGTTAGCCTGATTAGTCCGTGGTGCCTTGCTGATGTCGCCCTCTGCTGGCAGCAGGCGGTGCAGGCTGGATGCCTTGCTGCCGATGTCCTCTGCTGGCAGCAGGCAGTGCAGGCTGGGCACCTTGCTGCCGACGCCCTCTGCTGGTAGCAGGGGGTGCAGGCTGAACCCTTACACATTACAGTCATTACAGTAGCAGGTTATAATATACTGCACAGTGTGTATTAACAGGAGAGGTGATATAGCGATGAGGTTCAACGCAGTTCAGACAGCAGAGGATCAGTACCCTCTCTGCAGTAAGGAGACTCGCTGTAGAGCTGTGGGTAAGAAAAATATAACATGGCACAATGGATTTTCATGGCTTATGATTTAATGCGGTGTGTGATACGTTGAATAAAAACCATTGTATATGTAGTTTCTGATACATTTTTTTAAACATGGCCCTACAGTGTAAAAAGTGCCTCGTCAGATCAACCTAAAAAAATGGTGGTAACAAGCAATCGATCTAGTTTTATCTCGAAAAATGATCTTTTGTTCAAAGTATTTATTGAAAATAAAACTAAATTACCTGTTATCACACAAAGTAATTTTTTAGGTTGATCAGACGAACCATTTTTTTCAATATACTGTGACTTTTCTGGGTGTTTTTGTGTATTGTATGCTATATTTTTGCCATATTGACTGAATTATTAAACAAAGGCAAAGCAAGGTCAGACGAGACTTTCTTTCTAAAATAAAAAAAAAATCGATAGGTCAAATAGACTTTGTCATTCTTGAGTATAACTTAAAAAATAACTTATAAATTGGAACAAATTGTAGTTCTTCACACTATGTGGAAACCCATTCAAGCTGTGGCATCATTTATAACATAAGTGTTAAGTGTTAAAACATAATCATGCAAGCTTCCTCACACAGCTCACTATATCATATAAACCTAAAAATAAGTCTGAGCAGAAACAATGTTTTGATGTGCATTTTGACTCCAACCAGTTAGAGCAACATTTAAAAATTTAAACATTTATTCCATTCCTTTTACATTGAATACTAAGCTATTTTCAAATGTTTTAGAGGATTAAGTATAGAACTTCATATCTATATGTGCAGTTATTAATTTAAAATGCTAAATTAATCATTGCCACTCTGGAGGAATATGAGTAATCATTTCTTTTTCCTTTTTCTTTTTGCATTTTATGCATCAGATTTAATGTGAACATTCCACTACAGTAAAAATCGCATTTGTTTAGACATTAATAATTAATAATAATTAGCTATTTGCGCATCAGTGAACCCAGTAGTTCCATATAGTTTTGTCAAATGTGCAGCTAACTCTGTTAGCTAACTAACCTTCTGCCTGACTAGCAAGCTACAGCTGGCTAATGAAATTTGTAGCCTAGGTTGATTTAAGCAATTTCCCAGTGATGCCTGATACACCACCAACACTGTGATTGAAATGTATTGATCATAACACGAAAGGTGTCATTAATACTTAAAAGATATTAATACTTAAAAGCCAGACCACACAGTGCAAGCCCCACATGATTAAACGTGGCTCATAGCAACTATATGAAAAAAATTCCTGAGTAATATTCAAATAATATGACAGATTATTATGCATTGGGAAAGATTTTACACTTGGATTTACTATGATTTCACGGATGCATTCAGACTTTCCTCACTATATCATGGTTCCTCTGAAGCAGCAAGCCCCTCTCTGTTCTTCCTTTTCCTCCTCTAAAGTTTGCATGTTGATGTTAATTTCCATTGGAAGGCCCAACTGGCTACAGATCAAGATGCACTAGATGCAATGGAGTGTCCTATTTGTCCCACCTTGCCCTATCGTGCTCCTCAGTATGTGCTGGGTCCACTTTCCTGCCTGTTGAACTCATCTAGTGGTGTCCAATCTTCACATGATGGGTAGACAAACCCTAACTCATTGGAGGTTTTTGGCCCGTTGGCTGATATTACATGGTTTGGCCTCCTTGCCAAGGCAGTGTGTACTAGGTTATACCAGCTGCCGTATGCTAGCAGCTACTTGGAGTTGAATGAAGCTATACACCAATCAAGCATAACACTCTGACCACCTCCTTGTTTCTATGTTCATTGTCCATTTTATCAGCTCCACTTACTGTATAGGTGGATTTTGTAGTTCTACAGTTACAGACTGTAGTCCATCTGTTTCTCTGATACTTTTTTAGCCCAATTTTACCATGTTCTTCAGTGCTGAGCACCCCCATGGACCCTCACAGAGCAAGTACTATTTGGGTGGTGGATCATTCTCAGCACTGCAGTAACACTGACGTGGTGGTGGTGGTGTGTTAGTGTGTGTTGTGCTGGTGTGAGTGGATCAGACACAGCAGTGCTGCTGGAGTTTTTAAACACTGTGCCCACTCCCTGTCCACTCTGTTAGACACTCCTACCTCGTCGGTCCACCTTGTAGGTGTAAAGTCAGAGACGACAGCTCATCTGCTACTGCACAGGTTGTGTTGGTCGTCCTCTAGTCCTTCATCAGTGGTCACAGGACGCTGCTGGCTGGATATTTTTGGTTGGTGGACTATTCTCAGTCCAGCAGGGACACAAAGGTGTTTAAAAACTCCAGCAGCACTGCTGTGTCTCATCCACTCAGACCAGCACAACACACACTTACACTCCACCACCTATAGGGGGCTAACAAAGTATCAGAGAAACAGATGGACTGTAACCGTAGAACTGTGCAGCTATACAGTAAGTGAAGCTGATAAAATGGACAATGAGCGTAGAAACAAGGAGGTGGTCATGATGTTATGCCTGATTGGTTTATAGCTTCATTCAAGCTTGGTTTGCAAGAACCTCCACTGTAAAGACATAACTCGAAAACCATTAACATGGTCAGGTAATGTTAGCTTAAACCTGGATTTCTACAGAGAGATTCTAGTGAGGAGAACTGCTGCTCAGTTGTCTTCAAGGTTTGTCAGATGTGTATCAGACTTTCTAACAATGTCAGTATTTGTGAACAGCTTTACTGAGAGCTAATCAGCCCACCAACCAATCAGCACTCGGTAGCAGTGATGCTAGTTTTCTGTAACTGTTTACTGGAATGCCTCCTTCTGTTTTCTACCATTAAAGGACATTCCTCATTCAATGAGGATTCACTGTAGCGTTTTGCAGTTATGTTTTCTATATAATGGGAGAAACGGGAAGTGGCCAGGCTACCCATTAATTGTCTCTGGTTTCACACCGCAGGCTCAGTTAGCAAAAACTACTAAGCGAGTTATCCAGCAGTGGTTATCTAACAGGAGTTATGAATGAAATCACGCAGGACGTGATTTTAATCCAAACCATTTGGTAAATTGAAGGCGAGGTGCAAAATATAAGCTAGTGGGAAACACAGAGCAAAAAATAACATTATGAACCGGTAAGATAGTGAGAGATTTTTACATATATGTTTTTTCTTTCACAATATGTTTAGATTTTGGTTTATGTTTTTGCTCCTGTGGGGTTATAGCCTTGCTCCAAAATGTTCTGTCCAAGTATGGCCTAGTGAACCTGAAATGCAGTGAGGCCTGGTAATTCAGGCTTGTACATGACTGTTGCAGTGTTGGATCATTTTCATCAGCATGTTTATTTCTGTTGGTAAGCATGTTTTAATTACTGGCTTTCTTTGTTCCAGGAGTTAAAGGAGAGACATCCACCAAAAAGCGGACAAAGGATCAAGGCCAGTCGAGACTTTTTTTGCTGATTTTTTGCTGTTCATACTATGCACAGAACAGTGGCTCTGATAAACAAGTTTGACGAACCCTTTCGATGCACAATTTAGTGTAGAAAATGACCTTTTCCCCTTAATTCTTTAATAACAGATGATAACATTCCTAAAACTAAACATTCCTAAATGGAAAAAACCTTTCTTTGATGCAGAACCTTTACATTATGTGGATGTTCTTTAAACGTTAAAGGGTTCTTCGCTCATACACCTCATTTATTGACATAGTCCTTTAAAGGACCATCAACTGAAAACTGAAAACTCCACACCCCCCGCCTCGCCTCCAGGCTTTTACTTGTTCTGTACACAACAGTAGCTGAACAGCTGAACCACACCCTAAAATAGAAAAATACCAAATAAGTCAAGATGGGCTACAGTGACTACCTCTAAACCAGCAAAGTGGAGCTACAACTTGATTAATGATGATACATACAGCCAGATTTCAGTGTGTTTTAACATGTGCATGTCTCTGTTCATACAGGGAACAGTGAGCCACCGAAGAAGAGGAGAAAGACTCAGTCAGGTGAGAAACTCTTACCATTCTGAAAAATCCTTTTTCTTTTTCTACTGATTGTTTTTAGTCTTTAGTTATTTCACTGTTGTCGGAACAAAACCTCGTATCTCCATTTTTGACGTTGTATATACCAGACAGCTTTGAGAATATGGGCAGAAGCCATATATCACATTTGTAAATGTACATGGTTAAAAATAAGTAGAGACAAGGTGCTGTAGAGTAAACAGTACTATGGCATGATGACAGCAATGGACAGCCATACGAACATGTCCGTGTATATGGTCAACATTTTAGTGAGGCCTGTTTTGCAGAAAATTGGCATACAAATCACACAGTGACTCAATTATTTGCCTAATATGTTTATTAAAATATCTGCCAGTTTCTCATTTCTTAACCAAATCATTGCTCCTTTTTTATTTGTCCATAATTATGTACCTTTTTCTTTATTCCTTTCCCTCCAGTCTTCATTCTCTCATAAACTACAATAATTGTTCCATGAACTCCAGTTAGCCTGTTTAATTTTATTTAATTAATTTTAGCTGAAAGTACATGCTGAAGCCTATATATACTAAAATTAGTTGATAGTTGCGTTGATTCTATTTAACTCTCTCTCTCTTTTCCTCTCTTCCGTCTCTGTCCTCACAAATTACTGAATAAACATACATTAGAAAAAGTCTTTCTGTAACAATCTAACAGAAACCAGACATTTGCAGATAAAACCAATAAGATTGGGCTCATTATCATGGGAAGTAAGTGAAGTTGAATAACCAGTGTGGGTTCAGAACCAGAAGGCGAAGCAGGATCACGATAGTGATCATCACACATGGTGAACTAAACAATAGGGCAAGGCTGATGACACTAATGATCTCCACCAAACCTCAGCTAACAGGAGGGCAGAAGCCCATACAGTCAATAATACATGGACATGTACCTGCTGATTTTCATGAGCAGGTAACACAATGAACTGCCATTAAATATAACTAATATAGCCAACTATAGAGCCTGTAGCCTAAACGCAGCAGCTGGTGGAAGTACCCTAAGAGATGCCCATACAGAGATTAACATACACACTTAAATAGATGGTTCACAGAAAACAAATATAATGTCATTGTCTTGAAAAATGTGGCTTAATAAATATTCTTTCCCCCTTTCACTGGACAGGTCTGTGAGGGCTGTGCCACTTAGTCCTACAATACTATCAGAATGGCACTTTTCGCATTAAATGTGTAATATGTGAAAAAAACGTTCGGAAACTACCAACGTCCAGACCTCAGTGTCCTCGGTTACGGCTACGCATACAAGCTCCCAAATAAATACTGGCCAGCAAAAACAACAAAAAAGTGGTGTCAAGTCTGATTTTCACATCACATCCCTCTTCTTAAATCAAATGGTGGGCTGCAATATAACTGTAGAGAATAATACATTATGTATTTATAAAGAAACCTGATTCTTCACTGAATGCAAAGTGCCTGAAATAATGGCAATGCACGTGGTTATTGTGGTCACTGTAGGCACTTGTAAAGCTTAATGTGAGGGTAAAAGGACATAAAATGTTAATTAGAGTGAATAAAGAGTTTATAATCAAGAAATGAGAAGTGAATGGACTTTTGGAAAAAGTAGATTTGCTTGGCATCTTTCAAGCAGCTTCTGTTTACACCATCTGATGTCCTTGTGCTCGAGATATTCACGGTCAGCATGGAGTTAAAAATCACCTTCTTTGTTTCTACAGTGGGGGAGAAGTATCATGCGGCCCCGGCTCCAGGAAACATTTCCATCAGCCAACATGCATATGTAGCCCCTATGACTGTTCCTATAGGTGAGTTGTTAAGTCTCTCATTAAGTGAGCCCAAACATTTGTTTGCTAAAATGTAGAGCTTCACACAACACAGGACAACATCCATGAGAAAGGGTTAATGAAACTAGATAACGGTTGGATATAAATCTTAAATATTTTTTCAACAGGTATCCATGTTCCTGCATGTGATGCAAGAAATGTTCCACATGATTCGAATAGCAGCATAAACAGCAAACCTGTGAATGCAGCTCCTCATTCCAGCCATGGACTGACCTCTAACTCAGCAGCCTCCGGTAGGCATTTTCAGTTTTTCAGCACATGACAAAATAAGATTGTACTGTATTCATCAAGACCTGAAGCCTAAGCTAATTACTGAATGGACTGATCCCTAGACCAAATCTGTTCAGACAAGACCTTCTGCACTTCACTAGCTAAAACCCAAGGCCTTTGGTGGAGATACTGTATACGCTTCATGTTTAACTTTTAGAAGACAGATTTGGCTTTACAAGCTAAAACCATCACAAGTACTTCAACGTACATAAAAGAAAGAAAACATTAAACAGATCTATAAACATCGCTCACTGTATATTTTTAAATCACCTTATAATAATAATAATATTAATAATAAAAATTTGCTCCCGAACATCCCCACACACAGTGTTAATGTACAAAACTACGCTTCAAACCCCAGTTTACCTTTATGAAGAATCAGATCAACCCAGACTTCCCAGCCCACATCAGCTTCCAGCCTACCCACCTAAAACTCATCACCATAGGCCCGCACTTTGTGCTTTTTCTTGGGTTCCTTAAGGGCTGCCAAACGGAATACCAGGAGCTGGCTTCTTAACCACATCCCTGTCGTATACCCCTCAGTCCTTTCCATATCCCCCCATTTACATTTATTCATTCGGCAGACGCTCTTATCCAGAGCATCATACAATGTGATCATTTCACACAGGTAGGTGAAGGTAGTGTTAGGAGTCTTACCCAAGGACACTTATTGATATAGTGTAAGCACACAGATGAAAATTGTGAGACTTTATGTTAAGGAGCACATATAGGGGTTTATTTGTTCACTTGTTGTTTACCTGTTTTTGTTCAGTAAAGTCCAAACTAGACACTTTTAAATGATTTATTCACACACTTGGTTCTTTGAAGGGTTCTTTAGTTTAAAAAATGTTCTATACAGAACGATGAAAGCTCAAAGAAACCTTTGTGAGATTAAAGTTTCTTTGCATCTTTAAATGGTTCTTCAGAGTGATGGATAATGTGTTGTATATGGGTCTATTTAGAACCTTTTTGAAAATGGTTCTATATAGCACCAAAAAAGGGTTCTTTTAATGTTACAGGCTGGACATTGATAATGATAGAAGAACCCTTTTCAGAAAGGCTTCTGTATAGAACCATCTACAGCACATTCTCCACCAGCCTGAAAAACCATTTAATGATGCAAAGAACCCCTTAATTATGGATCTATATGGAAATATTTTCTTTACTTAAGAACCCTTGGAGAACCATCTTTTTTAAGAGTGCACACTTTAAGCCTTATTCATTATGAATAATTCCTGTAGTAATACATAATTAAAGGTCGGTTTTGTAAAAAGCACTAATAATTTTATTATTTATTAATAATTGTGCACAAATTTTTTTATTAAGACTTTGTAATGCAAATTATTGTGCATGAAAAATCAACTAAATTCACATTGCTTTGTTGTACAGTTGACAGCATTTGATTCATACACACCATAAGGACAAAATTAAAAGTATTGGGATATCTCGTAAGTACTGAGTTCAGGTGTTTCGGCCACATACATTGTTAACAGGAGCATAAAATTAAGTACATGGCCTTGCAGTCTTGATAGACAAACACTTTCAATAGAATAGGCCGTTGATGAGCTCAGTGCCTTTACATGTGGCATTGTCATAGGACACCACCTCTGCCACAAGTCAGTTTGTGAAATTTCTGCCCTGCTAGATCTGCCCTAGACAACTGTAAGTGCTATTACTGTGAAATGGAAGCACTCAGGAACAACAATAGCTCAGCCAAGAAGCGCTAGACCACTCAAAGTCACAGAGTGGGACTGCAGAGTGCTGAAGTGTACAGTGCCTATCATCTGTTAAGCCACTCACTAAAGAGTTCCAAGTTGCTCTGGAAGCAACATCAGCAAACAAACTGCACATTAAGAGCTTCACAAAATAGGTTTCCATGGCTGAGCAGCTACATACAAGGCTGCATTGTGCCAGCTGTAAAGTTTGGTGGAGGAGGGATAATGATATGGGATTGTTTTTCAAGGGTTCACCTAGAACCCTTAGTTGCAATGAAAGGAAATCTTAACACTTCTGCAGACCAAGACATTTTCGACTATTGTTTGCTTCCAACTTTGTGAGAACAGCTTGGGGAAGAACCTTTTCTGCTCCAGCATGACAGTGCACAAAGCAAGGTCCATAAAGGCATGGCTGGGTGAGTTTGGTGTGGAAGAACTTGACTGGTCCTCACAGAGCCCTGACCTCAACCCCATCAAACATCTTTGGGATGAACTAAAACAGAGGTTTCGAGCCAGGCCCTCTTGTCCAACATCAGTGTGTGACCTAGCCTAAAAATTAGCAAGCGACATTTATTGAACACTACAGTCCATATAATAAAACATTCAGAAGTGTCTAATTTGGGCTTAACTGAACAAATATCCCCTTACACTCTCAAAATGTGTTCCTTAACATAAAGTGCTACCATTTTATTTAGTTGATTATGTAATCATTTCAGTCAGATTTGAGAAGCAGCTGATTGTATTTCATCAGTTGTGTTTAAGTGAAAAGGAGAAATGCCAGTTCTCAGTGTAGTTTTCAAATTCTATTTCTTTAGTTATACTTGCTCCAGCATCCTCCCGCGACCCTGACGGAGAAGCGGCTTAGAAAGTGGATGGATGGATGGATAGTTATACTTGCGTGGATTTATGGGGAAAGAAAATGTACTTATTTTTGCTCATTTCTACTTCAAATTTAGTAGCTATTCTGTATTTGTACTGTTTTGAGATGGTTCACATCTCTCACTTTGAGTTCTAGCATTTTTTAGACCAAAAAAAGAAGAATAGAGGATTTTGCTTCCTGTGCTGATATATGCTGGACGTATGAAGCAGGACAGGGAACAGGTCAATCGGGTACTTTTTTTTAACCCTAGCATGACTGAGATTTCAGGATCCTCAGGACATCACCCCTCCTTCTTGCCAGCAATTAGCAGGACCATAAGTCAACATTTATTATGTTAGTTCACAGAGATGTTTCTGTGTGGAATAAGCCAAATAATGTATCTTCTGTAAGGCTTCTACAATACCTCCAAATGGAAATAGACCCCACCCTACTGTCTGCACTATGCTAGACCAGGGGTCCTTCATAACATGACCATTCCATGTTTGTATACCTCCTAGGGTAACGCCAAGCTCTATTTTCATACGATGTAAAGGTCCATGAGATTGTAATGTGGCCCATGGATCAGTATGAGCTGTAATAGGAGGCATGACTGCAGCCTTGTAACAGGAACTGCACCATGAATCAGATGGAAGTGATGGATAAGCTTTATTTCCATAAACCAAGAGAAACCCAAAGGAAGGGGTTTACTCATCCACATGCCGCATGGGCTGGTATTTGTGGTGGTAACATGTTTACACCAAATGTGCCATTCATAGAGAAACTGAAACCTAAAGTTGACTTTAATAGTACACTACCAGGCAACAACCCGGGAGCTATCAGCATTTGGATTGTAACAGGCAGCTCTATTTGACCCAAGACATGCAATGACCAGGTATCTTCACTTAGACCATCTACCATCATTTGCGCTGTTATTCTCATGGTTTCAGATAGTCTGCACATAAAGCTTGGGCAGAAACATTAAACATTGGAATCATATAATCGCGGTGATGCAAGGCATGACAAACAAAACAACTATCACCTCCTAAGGTATGATTTTGTGCCCACAGGATGGCCTGAGCAAAAATTATGTTGTGGTCACAAACATCCTCCATGAGGCCTGCAAAAGCTACTGTCAGAATGGCAATAAAAACTATGGCTTTCGTGCTTCTTTAAATCCATTTCTTTGTTATGAAAGTCTTTTATTATGCAGCTTATCATAATGCTAGCCGTCTTCACTTCCTGAATATAGGGAGACAACGCAGATGTGTCCAAAGAGCTCCAGGGCAGCGTCAGGGGACCTAGATAGATGGCAGTTTTCAAGGTTCTTGACTCTTTTATTGAACATTTTAAGCACAAATAAACTGAATTCTTTGTTATTGTTTCTGAAACAATTTTGGTTTTGTTCTGAAAAAACAAAATCGATTCTATGCCGTGTTATTTAATTGCTATACCAGCCCAGGGGTCGGACACATGTGGCTCAGAAGTTGCATGTGGCTCTTTTACTGCCCTCTTGTGGCTCTGCAGCAGAATTAGATTTGTAGGTAATAATAAAATAATCCTCCATTGCAGTAAAATATAGCTCTGCTCATCGTTCAACACAGTTTAACAGTAAATGGTCTTAATGTGACACGTCAGACTTGGAAACCCAAAAAGGATCAATATGCAGTGTTAATAGTTAAAGGGGCAATCCAAAACTCATGGTCAAAAAGGCATAAACAAACAAAAATAGTAAGTCCATCCAAAAAACCAAACATCCAAAACACAGGGGCAAAAGGCAAAAATCCAAAAGTCCAGGCAGAGAGTCATAAACACAATACAGGTAGTTATTCCAAAAAACGCTCAGGATGCAAACGCAAGGGAACTGGCAATACTTCACACTGTTTGGCCGAGAGAGGAGTATTTAAGCTGTGGCTGATTACAGAAATTAGGCACAGGTGGTTTGGTGGGAACAAGGCTAGTACTCCGGGGAGTGAGACCTCTGGTGGCCATACAATGAATCTCTGACACTTAAACACTGGAGTTTAAGTAGAACTGCATATTTAGGCTTGAACTCTGAAGGCTGGTGTGCAGCCTGCTGGTCACTATAGGAATGCGTATATACACGGTGAGTCAAGTCACAGGACACATTTTATTTTATTTTATTTTTTATTTTATTATCGAATTTTATCTCTGGGGTCATCTCAAACAAACTGTGTATGCTGAGAAAATCCACAACAAACACCACCTTCAGCACCGCATCATTGAGGCTTGTGGCTGCATAATAAAACGGTGTCCTGTGACTTTTGACTATAGAAATTATCTTTGTTTTGCTGCGAAACTGTCAATGTAAGATAAAATAAGTTGCTCTTGTGGAGAACTGTGTCTACACCTCTGTCACCAGAATCTTGAAAGTTTGGTGTATTAATTCGTCCTAACAAGGTTCCATGACTGCACGTGGTTTAATAGCTACACCCAATATCTGAGCTACATGTAGGGCCTTTTTTTATGACTGCTATGGCTACACAGAGAGATATAGGGGGCAGTCGTGGGCTGGAGGTTAGGGAACTGGCCCTGTGACCGGAAGGTTGCTGGTTCGATCCCCAGAGCCGACAGTCCAACTGCTCCCCGGGCACTGCGGATAGGGCTGCCCACCGCTCTGGGGCAAGTGTGCTCACTGCCCCCTAGTGTGTGTATTCACTAGTTTGTATGTGGTGTTTCACTTCACGGATGGGTTAAATGCAGAGGTGGAATTTCCCCATTGTGGGATCAAAAAAAAGTAAAAAAAAAAAAATATACAGGCAGAAAGAAAGAAAGAGCCTGAGTGTAATATACTTAAAGGGTCCATATTGTGTCAAATTTAATTTCTCATGCATTTCTATACTAAAAGAGGTTTATGTAGTATGTATACAATAACATTCACTCCCCAGTCCGTACCGCACTCAGACGGCACATAGAAATTAAGCTACTCAAACAGCCCGAATTAGATTAGAATTAGATCTGTGGATAAAAATTAAATAATCCCCTCCTGAAAGCAGCTGGACTGGTACAGCTCGGTTTGACAGAGGTGGATTAGTGGTGGAAATAAGGTCCGTTCAGTAAGTTTTACACCATGTGTACTACAGACAAACCACCATGCAAACATAACTGTGCCTTTACATTTACACAGAGGAAGGCAGTTATTTTTCTGGATGAACAGAAAAATGCTGATGGTCTGTTACCTCAGCCATGTTACTAGCCTAGTCTTTTATTCACAGTTCGGCTCAGAAACAGTGAGTTTGTGAAGAAGTAGTGAACTGATCACAAGCAGTATAAATTACATTGAACGTTTTATTTCATGAAATCAGAATGAGTAGAGTGTAAAGATGAACTTGATGTTTACTGGCATTCTGTGTGTATAGAATATCAGCGACCTGCTGTGTAATCCTATGTGCAGTAGTCTTAACACAATGCTGCGCATTAAAATTTAAAATACATTAAAGTTATTTATCGTACAGTAAAGTCAAGCACATTAAAGTCAAGCTACTCAAACAGAAGTGTAGTTTTAGGCATCATAGTACAGTGTGCTGTGAGGATCTTGTGGTTTTTGGTGCTTCTTTTCTCATCACGTACGTTTTCCACAGTCCGCTGCTTTAATGAAATGAACTTAAGTGAGTTTGTTTTGTATTCCTGTTTCACAGAGCAGAGCCTGGCCACTGGTAGATCTGAAACTGACAGTACTGCAGGTAACTTTTGATCTCTTGATATAATTTGAACAAAATCTGTTTCACAGTTACTGTACTTTACCTTTAATGCATGATAACTCCATTTCTACTCTTCTCAGGTACACAAATCAATTCTGGCACCCAAATCCAAGGTTTGTCTCTTTCCAGCTTATTTTTCTCAAAATGTCAGCTGATTTATGCATATATGGAAAAATACTGATTTGGGTTTTAGCTGATATCATTATTATGTGATAAAATTGGCCAGATTATATTATCCTTCTCCTGAATCCACCTCCTGAACAAGGTGCTTCAGAGCTGCAGTGTGACTCCCTGAAACTTTCAGGAAGACAATATGCAGCGCAGTCATCAGTTACAGCGCAGTTTTTAAGAGGAATTCCACAGATCTATAAAAATGTCAGCACCGTGCAGGACGCTTGGCATTTGCCAGAGAACACCAGGATTGGCAAATTCGCCACTGGCGCCCTGTGATCTTCACAGATGAAAGCAGGTTCACACTGAGCACATGTGACAGACGTGACGGAGTCTGGAGACGCCGTGGAGAGCGATCTGCTGCCTGCAACATCCTTCAGCTTGACCGGTTTGGCAGTGGGTCAGTAATGGTGTGGGGTGGCATTTCTTTGGAGGGCCGCACAGCCCTCCATGTGCTCGCCAGAGGTAGCCTGACTGCCATTAGGTACCGAGATGAGACCCTCAGACCCCTTGTGAGACCATATGCTGGTGCGGTTGGCCCTGGGTTCCTCCTAATGCAGGACAACGCTCGACCTCATGTGGCTGGATTGTGCCAGCAGTTCCTGCAAGATGAAGGCATTGAAGCTATGGACTGGCCCGTCTGTTCCCCAGACCTGAATCCGATTGAGCACATCTGGGACATCATGTCTCGCTCCATCCACCAACGCCACGTTGCACCACAGACTGTCCAGGAGTTGGCGGATGCTTTAGTCCAGGTCTGGGAGGAGATCCCTCAGGAGACCATCCGCCACCTCATCAGGAGCATGCCCAGATGTTGTAGGGAGGTCATACAGGCACGTGGAGGCCACACACAATACTGAGCCTCATTTTGACTTGTTTTAAGGACATTACATCAAAGTTGGATCAGCCTGTCGTGTGTTTTTCCACTTTAATTTTGTGTGTGACTCCAAATCCAGGCCTGCATTAGTTAATAAATTTGATTTCCATTGATGATTTTTGTGATTTTGTTGTCAGCACATTCAACTTTGTACAGAACAAAGTATTCAATGAGAATATTTCATTCATTCAGATCTAGGATGAGTTATTTGAGTGTTCCCTTTATTTTTTTGAGCAGTGTGTGTAGAGAGAGAGAGAGAGAGAGAGTTGGCTGATTGGCCCATCTTCATTTATCATACTGTAGGTTATACAGAGGAGAAATCCTTAAAATTTGAAAATATTTAGTAATCTCAATTGTCAGAATCACATACAAGTATAGTGTGTAAATCATGCCACGACTCTTTGTGTCACCAGGTGATAACGTGACGATTAATGTAAGTGATGGCGCCAGTTACTATGGCCCCATCATACGTAACTCAACAATGCAGAGCAGCGAAATGAATGCGAATATTGGGTCCAACAAAAATAAGGAGGACACCAACAGCACTGCAGGTAAATTTCCCATTCCATTCACAGTGTCCATTTTCAGGTTTATTTATGGTTCGGCATTATTAGAGAAAGTTTTAAGAATGTTGTGCATTTGAAAACACTGATCGATTTTGCTGTCATACAAAAAAATGTACATATGCAAAAATGGATAAATCTACTAGTATTGATCTCAAAGGAAAATGAATAATGTTAAAAATAAATATTCACTACAGTTTAGAAGTTTATAATCACTGTTCAAAAGTTTTGCTAATTACTACTTAATAACTTGAAACCAGCAGAAAAGTGTATAAAATGATTCTGTTAGTCCAGTGCGACTTCACAGCTTTCAGATAATTATTAGGACACTAGCAGACTGTAAATAAAAATACAGAAATATATTTTTATTATACTATTTTATTTTAATATAGAGATGTGTCCAGAATGATGAAGAGAGTATTAAATGATAATAAAAAGACTGGCATAACATTAAACATTGAGTGCAATATCAAGAATTCATCAAATTTTAAAGGAGGAGATCAAATCTCAAGACAGATCAGTTGCCTCCACACACCCCGTCTCGGGTCCAGGCTTTTATTTTATTGTTCTGTTTTAAATCATTTGCTTATGAAAAGGTACAAATACGAACTTTTCATGTGGAAAAACTGATTTAAAGTTCACAATCAGACCTTAAAACCACTGCTGGACCTTTGAGGGAACATTTACACTGATTGTACCTTGATGAACCAAAAAAAACTTTCCTGCACAGAACCTTTATTTCTAACCTGTGTATAGAAATATATCCCTGCTGTCGGAAGAAAACCTCGTATCTCCAAAATAGTAACTTTGCAGGAGAAGGAAAAAACCTACTTTACTTTTAATGTAAATCAATGGAACCAGAATTTTCTCCAAGTCATTTTCAGCTGTTTTTTCGGTCCATTCATCAGGAAATGTGCCCATGTAAAGGGCAATAGGTCAAAAACTGAACAATGCAAGGTTGATGCAAGGTTTTGTTCCAACAACAGCGATACACACACACACACACACACACACACACACACACACACACATATATATATATATATATATATATATATATATAGTCATCCAGCAACTAGAACTGACAGCATTTACATTACAGTGATAGTGTTGCTTATTATTTTACTGTATTTTTAGAGTTGTGACTTACTTTTGTGTAAAATTGTTCATTTCTCTTTCTGTCCCTCCCTCATCTTCCTCTCTTTATTCCCTCACTGTGCTACAGATAATCAGGAGTCTGAGGAAGATCCAAAGTGACTCTA
Source organism: Pygocentrus nattereri (assembly GCF_015220715.1). Lineage (NCBI taxonomy): Eukaryota > Metazoa > Chordata > Actinopteri > Characiformes > Serrasalmidae > Pygocentrus > Pygocentrus nattereri. Next base: position 9,356,333 of record NC_051216.1, on the reverse strand, counting down.
ATGACATAGAAAACACTGTTAGAACCATCAGAGACCTCAGCCTGCACAAGTCTGCACATAGAGCCACACAACGCTCTACTGTTTACTACCAACCACTTCAGGTCACATATTGTATACAGGCCAGTCATACCTCCACACTCAGGTTTGTTTACAATAAAAGTACTTTAGTGTGTGTTTTACATTATATTGTTTTCCCTGTGTAACATTCCCTTCAGGCTCCTGATCATTCCAGTGATTGTTGATTGTCTATTCGCTCTGTCTTTTTTTTCTACTTTTTCTGATGAATTTTGGTCTTAAAGTCTTAATAGCATTTGAATTCATAACGTGGACTCTTTTTATATTCTTATAATGTATTGCATGCATTGAGAGTGCGGTGGTGGGGCCACAGGGGGGGGTTTGTAATTGTGACTACAATAAAGAAACGCTTTGTCTTTGTACTCATCACATTGAGAAATGACTAAGTTTTCATTATTTTCCCTGTTTCCATTCAAGATTAACACAAACACGTTATGATTAACTTTAACAACATTACTGTTAATATGAGCAGAGAAGTAAAGTAAAGTAATTTTCCCTGTATTTAATCCACTATTCTGGAAGAATTTTGACTGAGAATTGACAGTGTAGTGTAGACTGGGTGCTTAAGCTAGCTTAAGTTGACATAATTTTGGTGTATTAATTAATTCTAACAAAATAAAATAATCCCCCTTCACAGTAAAACAAAGCTCTGCTGATCGTTCAAGACAGTTTAACAGTAAATACACAAAATTCCTGTTTTACAAAAATTCCAGGTAGTAATTTTAATCCCTCATTAAAATGTTCCCAATGACATAAAATGTTGTGAACGCAACCAGCAGATGGCGTAGATCTTCACTTTCTCTCTCCACAGCAGTGTCTGTGGCGCCATCTAGTGGTCATTTAAATAGTTGCGGCTTCCTGAAATCGAAAGTGAAAGCAGCTGGACTGGCACAGCTCGGTTCGACAGAGGGGGGTTGGTGGTGGAAATAAGGTCCGTCCAGTAAGTTTTACAGTCTGTTTAAAATCCAGTATGATAATTAGATAAGCTGCACTGAAGCTGAGACATTTCTAATAGACTGCTTCAGGAAACTAGTCTACTGTAGACAGAGAGACAGGCAGACAGGCAGACAGACAGAGAGACTGTGTGCTACAGTTGTTGTCATTTTGCTGAATTCAGCCCTAAACGTGTGGGGAAAACACCCAACTCTCTCTTTCTTTGATTTCAGGAATAAATGGATATTATAATTCAGAAGAAAGTGAAACTGATCAGGTGGTTAAGCGGGGACTCGTTAGTTTTACAGCATGTACAATCACAACAACTTGTAACGATGGACGAATACCGCAAACTTATGGATGTCTCAGATCGTGCTGACCGAATCACGAAACTCCTGGACACGATTCTCAGCAAGGGTGACCCACTTTGCCTTACATTTCTGAACTTGCTCAAAGAAGACGATGTGAATGAGTCCAGCCCGGAGCTCAGGGAATGGATAGGAACAGTAAACACTTCAGGTAGCAGACCACCACTACAGATAGACCACCACACATACACTATTAGACTATATATACTACAGATAGACCACCACACATACACTATTAGACTGTATACTACAGATAGACCACCACACATACACTATTAGACCATATGTACTACGGATAGACCACCACACATACACTCTTAGACCATATGTACTACGGATAGACCATCACACATACACTATTAGACCATAAATACTACAGATAGACCACCACACATACACTATTAGACCATATGTACTACGGATAGACCACCACACATACACTATTAGACCATAAATACTACAGATAGACCACCACACATACACTATTAGACTATATACTACAGATAGACCACCAAACATACACTATTAGACCATATGTACTACGGATAGACCATCACACATACACTATTAGACCATAAATACTACAGATAGACCAGCACGCATACACTATTAGACCATATGTACTACGGATAGACCACCACACATACACTATTAGACCATAAATACTACAGATAGACCACCACACATACACTATTAGACTATATATACTACAGATAGACCACCACACATACACTATTAGACTATATATACTACAGATAGACCACCACACATACACTATTAGACCATATGTACTACGGATAGACCACCAAACATACACTCTTAGACCATATGTACTACGGATAGACCATCACACATACACTATTAGACCATAAATACTACAGATAGACCACCACACATACACTATTAGAATATATACTACAGATAGACCACCACACATACACTATTAGACTATATACTACAGATAGACCACCACACATACACTATTAGACTATATACTACAGATAGACCACCACACATACACTATTAGACTATATACTACAGATAGACCACCACACATACACTATTAGACCATATGTACTACAGATAGACCACCACACATACACTATTAGACCATATGTACTACGGATAGACCACCACACATACACTATTAGACTATATACTACAGATAGACCACCAAACATACACTATTAGACCATATGTACTACGGATAGACCATCACACATACACTATTAGACCATAAATACTACAGATAGACCAGCACGCCTACACTATTAGACCATATGTACTACGGATAGACCACCACACATACACTATTAGACCATAAATACTACAGATAGACCACCACACATACACTATTAGACTATATATACTACAGATAGACCACCAAACATACACTCTTAGACTATATATACTACAGATAGACCACCAAACATACACTATTAGATCATATATACTACAGATAGACCACTAAACATATACTATTAGACCATAAATACTACAGATAGACCGCCAAACATACACTACTAGACTATATATACTACAGATAGACCACCATACACTATTAGACCATATATGCTACAGATAGACCACTAAACATACACTATTAGACCATAAATACTACAGATAGACCACCACACATACACTATTTGACTATATATACTACAGACAGACCACCACACATACACTATTAGACCATATATACTATAGATAGACCACCACACATACACTATTAGACCATATATACTACAGATAGACCACCACACATACACTATTAGACTATATATACTACAGACAGACCACCACACATACACTATTAGACCATATATACTACACATAGACCACCAAACATACAATATTAGACTATATATACTATAGATAGACCACCAAACATACACTATTAGACCATATATACTACAGACAGACCACATGAAATGAACTTAAGTGAGTTTGTTTTGTATTCCTGTTTCACAGAGCAGAGCCTGGCCACTGGTAGGTCTGAAACTGATAGTACTGCAGGTAACTTTTGATCTCTTGATATAATTTGAACAAAATCTGTTTCACAGTTACTATACTTTACCTTTAATGCATGATAACTCCATTTCTACTCTTCTTACATCAGGTACACAAATCCATCCTGGCACCCAAATCCAAGGTTTGTCTCTTTCCAGCTTATTTTTCTCAAAATGTCAGCTGATTTATGCATATATGTAAAAATACTGATTTGGGTTTTAGCTGATATCATGATTATGTGATAAAATTGGCCAGATTATATTATCCTTCTCCTGAATCCACCTCCTGAACAAGGTGCTTCAGAGCTGCAGTGTGACTCCCTGAAACTTTCAGGAAGACAATATGCAGCGCAGTCATCAGTTACAGCGCAGTTTTTAAGAGGAATTCCACAGATCTATAAAAATGTCAGCGTAATTAAATGGGTAAGAAGTAAAGAAAGCCATTCAGTGAGGTTTGATGTGGAATGCTCTGTTCTAGAGAAACTTACTGAGTCAGAATTGTTCAGAGTGGTGGTGACACTAGTTTATAACACATTCATGGTGAAGAGGTACACGCATGTTTCGTAAGACAAAGTAGTCCTTAAAGATTTTTAGCATTTTTGAGATTTACTACTAATTTACTGTCATCAGCATTACGTATTATAACTCTGGCAACTGCTCATTCCTGTCACCACCACTGTAAAGAAACCTGAGTGGGTAACTACAGTGCACTATTTCACATCAAACCGCTCTCAATGACGTTGACTCAACCATTGAATTATGCATAAAATGAGAAGTCAGTGGAATTCCACTTTAAAATGGCTTTAAATACAGTATAATATATATATATATATATACGTATGCAAATATGTATAGAGTTGGCTGGTTGGCCCATCTTCATTTTTCGTACTGTAGGTTATACAGAGAAGAAATCCTTAAAATTTGAAAATATTTAGTAATCTCAATTGTCAGAATCACATACTAGTATAGTGTGTAAATCATACAAGGACTTTATGTGTCAACAGGTGATAACGTGACGATTAATGCAAGTGATGGCGCCAGTTGCTTTGTCCCCATCATACGTAACTCAACAATGCAGAGCTGCAATATAAATGCGAATATTGGCTCCAACCAAAAATAAGGAGTGATGAAAAACTGCATAACCACCGGTAAATATTGTGTTATAATTCCATTTCTCATATTTAAAAAATAATAAATAATGATTTGCTTCTAATTGATCTTGAGCACATATACAGTGGGTACGGAAAGTGTTCAGACCCCTTTACATTTTTCACTCTTTGTTCATTTTATTTCTCAGTAATGTGCACTCAGCACCCCATCTTGACAGAAAAAAACAAAAATGTAGAAATTTTTGCAAATTTATTAAAAAAGAAAAACTGAAATATCACATGGTCATAAGTATTCAGACCCTTTGCTCATTGAGTAGAAGCACCCTTTTGAGCTAGTACAGCCATGAGTCTTCTTGGGAATGATGCAACAAGTTTTTCCCACCTGGATTTGGGGATCCTCTGCCATTCTTCCTTGCAGATCCTCTCCAGTTCTGTCAGGTTGGATGGTGAACGTTGGTGGACAGCCATTTTCAGGTCTCTCCAGAGATGCTCAATTGGGTTTAGGTCAGGGCTCTGGCTGGGCCAGTCAAGAATGGTCACAGAGTTGTTCCGAAGCCACTCCTTTGTTATTTTAGCTGTGTGCTTAGGGTCATTGTCTTGTTGGAAGGGGAACCTTCGGCCCAGTCTGAGGTCTAGAGCACTCTGGGAAGAGGTTTTCTTCCAGGCTATCTCTGTACTTGGCCGCATTCATCTTTCCTTCAATTGCAACCAGTCGTCCTGTCCCTGCAGCTGAAAAACACCCCCATAGCATGATGCTGCCACCACCATGTTTCACTGTTGGGATTGTATTGGGCAGGTGATGAGCAGTGCCTGGTTTTCTCCACACATACCGCTTAGAATTAATGCCAAAAAGTCCAATCTTCGTCTCATCAAACCAGAGAATCTTATTTCTCATAGTCTGGAAGTCCTTCATGTGTTTTTTGGCAAACTCTATGCGGGCTTTCATATGTCTTGCACTGAGGAGAGGCTTCCGTCAGGCCACTCTGCCATAAAGCCCCGACTGGTGGAGGGCTACAGTGATAGTTGACTTTGTGGAACTTCCTCCCATCTCCCTTCTGCATCTCTGGAGCTCAGCCACAGTGATCTTTGGGTTCTTCTTTACCTCTCTCACCAAGGCTCTTCTCCCATGATGGCTCAGTTTGGCTGGATGGCCAGGTCTAGGAAGAAATTCTGCAGAAATTCTTTTGTAACCTTGGCCAGATCTGTGCCTTGCCACAATTCTGTCTCTGAGCTCCTTGGGCTGTTCCTTCGACCTCATGATTCGCATTTGCTCTGACATGCACTGTGAGCTGTGACGTCTTATATAGACAGGTGTGTGCCTTTCCTAATCAAGTCCAATCAGTTTAATTAAACACAGCTGGACTCCAAAGAAGGAGTTGAACCATCTCAAGGAGGATCAGAAGAAATGGACAGCATGTGAGTTAAATATGAGTGTTGCAGCAAAGGGTCTGAATACTTTTTATAAATTTGCAAAAATTTCTACATTTCTGTTTTTTTCTGTCAAGATGGGGAGCTGAGTGCACATTACTGAGAGATAAAGTGAACTTTTTTGATTTTATCAAATGGCTGCAATGAAACAAAGAGTGAAAAATTTAAAGGGGTCTGAATACTTTCCGTACCCACTGTAGGTTTAGCACCTTGGGCCTAGTTTGAGCTTCACCAGCTAAGATCCCACAGAGCTCTACCAAAGACTCGGTCTAACTCAAAGCTGAAGAAGTGAATTTGTGTCTTGACATGAGGCCTCAGTAAATGTGTCGTCTTTGACTGCAAGCAAATCAATTGAGCTTCATCGAGTTTTGTTCTGTTTTACAGCTCAGGGACGATGATGCCTCTCACACCAACAGCACTGCAGGTAAATTTCCCATTCCATTCACAGTGTGCATTTTCAGGTTTATTTATGGTTCGGCATTATTAGAGAAAGTTTTAAGAATGTTGTGCATTTGAAAACACTGATCGATTTTGCTGTCATACAAAAACATTTACATATGCAAAAATGGATAAATCTACTAGTATTGATCTCAAAGGAAAATGAATAATGTTAAAAATAAATATTCACTACAGTTTAGAAGTTTATAATCACTGTTCAAAAGTTTTGCTAATTACTACTTAATAACTTGAAACCAGCAGAAAAGTGTATAAAATGATTCTGTTAGTCCAGTGCGACTTCACAGCTTTCAGATAATTATTAGGACACTAGCAGACTGTAAATAAAAATACAGAAATATATTTTTATTATACTATTTTATTTTAATATAGAGATGTGTCCAGAATGATGAAGAGAGTATTAAATGATAATAAAAAGACTGGCATAACATTAAACATTGAGTGCAATATCAAGAATTCATCAAATTTTAAAGGAGGAGATCAAATCTCAAGACAGATCAGTTGCCTCCACACACCCCGTCTCGGGTCCAGGCTTTTATTTTATTGTTCTGTTTTAAATCATTTGCTTATGAAAAGGTACAAATACGAACTTTTCATCTGGAAAAACTGATTTAAAGTTCACAATCAGACCTTAAAACCACTGCTGGACCTTTGAGGCAACATTTACACTGATTGTACCTTGATGAACCAAAAAAAACTTTCCTGCACAGAACCTTTATTTCTAACCTGTGTATAGAAATATATCCCTGCTGTTGGAAGAAAACCTCGTATCTCCAAAATAGTAACTTTGCAGGAGAAGGAAAAAACCTACTTTACTTTTAATGTAAATCAATGGAACCAGAATTTTCTCCAAGTCATTTTCAGCTGTTTTTTCGGTCCGTTCATCAGGAAATGTGCCCAAAATGTAAAGGGCAATAGGTCAAAAACTGAACAATGCAAGGTTGATGCAAGGTTTTGTTCCAACAACAGCGATACACACACACACACACACACACACACACACACACACACACACACACACACACACATATATATATATAGTCATCCAGCAACTAGAACTGACAACATTTAGATTACAGTGATAGTGTTGCTTATTATTTTACTGTATTTTTAGAGTCGTGACTTACTTTTGTGTAAAATTGTTCATTTCTCTTTCTTTCCCTCCCTCATCTTCCTCTCTTTATTCCCTCACTGTGCTACAGATAATCAGGAGTCTGAGGAAGATCCAAAGTGACTCTAATGACATAGAAAACACTGTTAGAACCATCAGAGACCTCAGCCTGCACAAGTCTGCACATAGAGCCACACAACGCTCTACTGTTTACTACCAACCACTTCAGGTCACATATTGTATACAGGCCAGTCATACCTCCACACTCAGGTTTGTTTACAATAAAAGTACTTTAGTGTGTGTTTTACATTATATTGTTTTCCCTGTGTAACATTCCCTTCAGGCTCCTGATCATTCCAGCATACCGATGGAGATACAGTAGTGATTGTTGATTGTCTATTCGCTCTGTATTTTCTCTGCCAGTTTTTTCTACTTTTTCTGATGAATTTTGGGCTTAAAGTCTTAATAGCATTTGAATTTATAACGTGGACTCTTTTTATATTCTTATAATGTATTGCATGCATTGAGAGTGCGGTGGTGGGGCCACAGGGGGGGGTTTGTAATTGTGACTACAATAAAGAAACGCTTTGTCTTTGTACTCATCACATTGAGAAATGACTAAGTTTTCATTATTTTCCCTGTTTCCATTCAAGATTAACACAAACACGTTATGATTAACTTTAACAACATTACTGTTAATATGAGCAGAGAAGTAAAGTAAAGTAATTTTCCCTGTATTTAATCCACTATTCTGGAAGAATTTTGACTGAATTGACATTAGTGTAGTGTAGACTGGGTGTTTAATTTGGCTTTAGTGTATAAAGATATAAATATATATATATATATATATATATATATATATATATATATATGTGTATATATAAACATATAGTTTTATGAGCGGTATAATTTGCAGTATATAAGTACAGTACATGAAAAGACATCCTTTACAGAGAACACACTTCTGCATGTTTTAATATACAAGCACCGTTTTGGCTGAATTGAACATATTGGAGAAAACATAAAGTGTGGCATGTGCAAATGTTACGGCACTTTTTAAAAAATTTTATGTTAAACTCAGCAAATAAATAGACATTTTGACTAAAATGTGCAGAATAATGTCATATTTAAGTTTGTTCACTGTAGAGGATGTGTTAACCTATTTTCATTCAGGAAACCAACAAAACAAATCAATAAAGTAATAAAGCATTAAACACGCAAATGTACTAAAATTCCTAGTAGCGTAATAAAATATTGCATTATCGCTGAAAGCACTGTATTACATTGAGTTTAACAGGGAGTTTTCAAACTTTTTACAACTGTAATATATTAAAACAGTACAGATTGTATATAACCATTGATGAATATGTACTAAATCACTTTTAAGCTTATGAAATTGCCACTAGAGGGAGGTAGCGCTCCAGTAATTATGGGTGCAGCATCCACAGCCTTCATCATGTCAGAAAACAAGTGTGACTATTCAACATCTATTCATCATCTAATCATCATCTAATCTCTTCTGAAGAGACTGATTATTTGAATCAGGTGTAGCAGATTAGGATTCCGACCAAACTGGCCAGCAATCTTCAGGAGGATGCCTGGTGACCACATATTACTATGGCCTTGGTGTTGCTTGCTATATTAGACGCAGATACCTTCTGCAAATGGCCAGATCTGATCTATAAATGTATAGCAGGCCTATTTCTAGGAAAGGACTTGGAAGACCTGTGAAATTGTGCAGACGTGCATGAAATCTGCATTACTTCATATCCACATGTGGAAAAACATGTTGCTGCTGTCCATTTCAACCAGCTGTTCCTCATCGTAGCCATCACTCAAGTGACCTCAGGGATGATGTGCATTCAAAATGAGGAAAATAGATTAGTTACGCGAAAAAGATGGATGCTAACTGCTCTGAAAGATCTACAGCCTAGCACAGGGGGCCCCAGTCCCGGTCCTGGAGATCTACTACAGTGTGGAGTTTAGCTCCAACCCTAATCTATCACACTCCATCCAGGTAATGAAGGAGCATCTGTACATTCGAGCCAGATGTGTTGGATCTGAACTCTCCAGGATGGTAGACTGCTAAGGCCAGGATTGGGCACCCTTGACCTAGCTCTAAGTGAAGTCCACCACACCTGATGCAGGGAATTATAGCCTTCAGTTGTGCTTAATGAGCTGGATCAGGCGTTTGAGATCTGGGTGTGAGGTGATACCTGCAGGAAAGCTGGTCTCCAGGTAACCAGGTTGGTAAAGGCTGAAATAAAAGTGCTGTTATGTTCGTAAAAACACAGCAAACCTCATTTTCTCTTCCCAGAGAAAAAATGCCTTTCTTACGATTATCTCAACAAAATAAAGCAGACTGTACTGTTGTATTAATGAAGGACCTGATTTCTGAATTCGTTCTCTTAAACCCCCTTAGGAGAAAAGAGGAGATTAATTTCAGCATTGCATTGTAAGTTCTGGTGTTGAATGAGAAAAGATTGAGTTCTTCTTCTGCACTGAACGACTGCTGAGAGAGTTCTGTGAGGTAGAATAGAGCTCTAATAGAAAACAATGAGATCTTTCACTTTTCTTATGGAAATATTATTCAGCTCAGATGAGACTGACACTAAAGGCAATTCACACTCTTATAAAAGATGGTTTTTCAAGTAAAGAAAGTGGCTCTATATAGAAGCTTTCTGAAAAGGGCTCTATATAGCGCCAAAAAGGGTTCTTCTATGGATACAAGCTTAACATCATAATAATAGCACCAACAAGGGTTCTACTATTGATAAGATGTTGAGCTTCTAACCACAGACGAACCATGCTGCTTTTCTATATAGAACCATAGACAGCACATTCTCCATCAATGTGAAGAACATGATGCAAAGAACTCTTTAATCACGCAACGCTAAATGGTCCTATATAGAGCCTTTTTGCAAAGCACCAAAAAAGGTTCTTCTATGGTTACAAGCTTAATATCATAACAATAGTAGAAGCCTTTTTGGTGCTCTTATTACAATGTTAAGCTTGTAACCATATAAGAACCCTTTCTGGTGCCATATAGAACACTTTTCAAAAAGATTCTATCTAGAACCATATACAGCACATTCTCCATCAATGTGAAGAACACTTTTGCAATGCAAAGAATACCACTAATCATGAAAAGCTGAATGGGTCTATATGAAACTATTTACTACAGAAGCCTTGAAGAACCATCTTCATATGTGTGACAATATTTCAATCAAAGTCAGAAAATCTGAGGTTTTTTCTTAGGAGCCAAATTTCCAAAACAGGAGAAAATGGCTCAAGTCTCACTCTGATGTCTGACGGGACTTGACCACGTGTAGGAGAAGTGCTTTGGACTAAGAGGAGATCTCATTTAGAATATTTTTTTCCTCTGGGTTATTCTACAAACATAGTATGAAACCTTTTAGGCTGGTGCATCAACATTAGCTATCAACACTGGGCCAACGTTAGCCCACTCATTCTGGACTACACGTGTTATGAAAGCCAGATTATCAGGTCGATCAAAATGTTTCCTGGACAAAAAAGCAGACAGCAAACAGCCATATCTACCATAATCAACTTATTGGTTTAGGAATACAAGATATATTGTTGGTTAATTATCACAATATTGGCTTTTGCAATACAGACATCACTGGCTGGAGTATGCAGATGTGCTCATTGTTTGGTGTGAGCATCTTAAAGAACATCAGATGCTCCTGCTGAGTTTTCGTGGTGTTTGGGTAAACCATGACTATGCGTTAGGCCTTCAGGTCAGGCCTTTTGTATGTTGCAGTGCTACAGTGACTCTGTTCTGGCATACAGCTGCCGCCTGGTTAGACTACACAGTCATCCGCATTCAGCTGCCTTGCTGCTGCGAGAGTATATGTGTTGCACCGGTGGCACCAGCACAACTTGGACTAAAACTCTGAGTGGCCTGCACCATGCTGAGCCAGGCAGCGATCAATCTGCTCAGTGCCATGTTAAGTCAAACAAGCCTAATGCCTTTTTAGTCATAACAATATGGTGGTTTAAGTTTGTACAATTCAATCTTTTCCTACTGCTAAGCACAGCTCTGTTTACTCCACATTGTTCATTCTGAGACCTTCCCCTGACTGTGATTTGTCCTAATCACCATGGTGTTCTTCTTGAGAACTTCCACTGATAGTGATTGGGCTACTGTACATTATGGTGGTACCTTTTCTCAAAATTACTTTTTAAATATATTTCCCACAATGTGTTTGGTGGTAGTTCAGTTGCTAAATAATGTGATCCAACAAGCATATATCATGTTGGTCAGGCCAGTCTTTAGTCATGTCACATCAAGGGCTTATTGATCTGTTAATGTATGATGTGATCCAATGGGAGGCAAAGTGCTGGTTTAAAAATGTATCAAATAAAATGGTCATCTCTGGCATGTCAACAAAGTGAAGTATTTCAAAGATTGAGAAAGGAGATGATATTCTGCTTATATTCCGCTTTTTGTTACATTTATGAAAGATACACTGGGTCTGGCCTAATATACCAGTACACAGTGAGAACCAGCTTTATGACATCCCAAGTGAATTGTGGCTATGTCAGGATGCCGTAAGCACAGACATAACCAGGCGGTTAACCCTGAACATATTCCTCCAAATGGTACTGCACACAGTGCAACTTTAAAGCCCCATCAGCTTCACCTGCTGGTCCTGAAGTTTGCTTCTTTCATCTAGTTAATAAAGTTAACTTACTGCATAAATAAGATGGTTAAAGCAGTAAATTACTAAAATTAGTCTCAGCTCAACAATCCACACAATACTGGCTTTTTTGTAACGATGGGGAGCAATGAGGCGGACGCACGTGCTGAGAAAAGCGAGATTTATTCGGGGCAAATCCATCATCAGGGTCAAAACAGTCCAGGTTCAGGGAGCCAACACGGAGATAAGGAGGGACAGACATAACTCAAATGTGCACAGGGAAAAACACACAATGGAGCCAGAAAACACCAAAGGATCAAACACCTCACTTCAAACAGTACAAACAATACATACAATACAAATACCAACAACCAACTAGGAAAAAGACAGGGCTTAAATGCAAAAGGGCTAACAAGGGATAACAGGTGGAAAACACAGGTGGGAACAATCAGGGGCAGAGTCAGAAAACAAGGGGGCTGGACTGGGAAGGAATCAAAACAAAGAAAGCACATGGACTAGACCAAAACAAAAAAGCACATGGAAGACTGGGAGGGGCCAGTCATGACATTTTTACACTGGTGTATGGAGTAACATTGCTTATTATTCAGTCAAACTAGCTCATTTTTTCAACTATCGATGCAATGAAAATGAAATGACATTTGATACATGGGAAACATAAATGTCATTGTAAACCACAGAGGTTTACCACACAGACAAATCCAAATCTGACATTCTATAAGTTTCATTTTTTCAAATTTCAGCTTTGGAAACGTGTAGAAAAACACACCTTCCACTTTGTCAGGTCTATGGAAAGTCTCCCAGGCACATCTTTCGACAAATATATATCCACATGTGCTGTTAAAGAGTTAAAAGGGTCTTGCAACAATTGCTAAGCAGTGATTGCAGGGGTGAGAAAAATGGAGTGGGTCTTGAGATGGATCTGATTGGCTCAGCCTCTGGTGTTGGCAGTCTAGTCACGCCTTAGTCCATTTTAAACGAACTTTGGCCTTCTTTGCATGATACAGCTTTAACTTGCATTAATAGATTGCACAGCAAACTGTGTTCACAGACAATGATTTCTGGAAGTGTTCCTGAGGCCATGCAGTAAATTCCAATACAGAATCATGCCTGTTTTCAATGCAGTGCTGCCTGAGGGCTCAAAGATCACGAGCAACCGATATTGACCATCGACCTTGTCCCTTGAGATTTCTCTTGATTCTCTGAATCGTTTGATGAATCGCGATTTTACGCTGAGTAACATTTTTCCAAAATTGTTCCTCAATTTTTAGACACAGGTTTTCACCGATTGGTGAACCTCTGCTCATTTTTGCTTACAGAGACTCTGCCTCTTTTTTACCCAGCCATCTGAGTTAGTTATAAATTGCTCCTCCAGCTGTTTTTTATTAGTACCACTTACTTTTCCAGCCTTTTGCTGCCCCTGTCCCAACTTTTTTGAGATGTGTTGCTGCCATCAAGTTTTAAATGAGTTAATGTTTTTCAAGACATGGTAAAATGTCTCGCTTTCAACATCTATTATGTGCTCTATGCTCTATTGTGATTAAAAATATGGCTATATGAGATTCACAAATCATTGCATTCTATTTTTATTTACATTTATTTACATTTTACACAGTGTGCCAACAAAGAGTAGAGCCTATTTTTCTTATGCAAGATTTAATGGTTATTTTTCCATATGTAATGTATTCTCTGCACATGTGACACACATCTTCATGCTTAATTGGAGATTGCTTACGTTGCATTGATGGTCCAACAATAGCTTTGTTGTCCATTGGATAATGTTGACAATCCCACCTTTGCCACTACATGGGCCCAGCTCACAGAAAGACTCTTTAATGAGTGCCACATGAGAGCGGAGCTGTCTTTAATTAGTTGCAGCTTAGTAAGCTTCGAGAGAATACCAGTCTGTTTTAGAATAGTAAAAGATTGATTTGCTCTGCTACTGTGCAGGCTTAGTGATGTGTGTGTGTGTGTGTGTGTGTGTGTGTCTGTATATATAGGTACGTGTCTTAGTGCTCTTGGACCTTCTGCTGTGGCTCATTTTCTTGTTCTATCTTTACCTGACTGGCCTTTCTCTGTAGGTTGTTTCTCTGATGTGCGAGGCTATCATGGTCTGACAGCAGAGCTGTACGCAGCCCGCTAACAGGCAGTTCCCAGCTTTCTTCCTCTTAGCAGACAGTGTGGCTGGTAAACATAGCCAGCGTTTTGTCTCGCTTGAATGATTGATGCGTAATGAGTCTCTCAGTGGGGGCTGGTGGGAACTGTTGTGTCTGTGCGAGGCTATGACTCCAAACACACTCTGTCAATGAGGGAAACACAAGCATTGTGTGAAGAGTGGTGTGTCAGATTTGTGGAAACTTCGCCTTGTGGTGTTCAGATGCTGTAACTGAAGCTGAGAGCAAGAAAAACTACTGGTGGGCCTGCATGGGAAGCTAGTTTAGTGTAGGAAGTTGGATTGGGTGGGACCACTGAGTGGCTGTTAGCTGGGGTTGAAACACTTCACACCTCAACACCGCTGAAAAAAAAAGCTCCATTTGTGCGAATGTGTGAAAAGAAATCATGTGTGACGGAAAACAAGTGCATGTGTAGTTCAGGGGAAGGAAACGGCTGTCATTTTGGGACATATTACGGCATTTTGGCCGCTAGAAGTGCAGCACAGGGGCAATAAATGAAATTGTTCCAGCCAACATGATGTTTGGAGAGCACAGCCACCCTCGTGAAAATGCCCATACCATTTTATTATGGAAAGATCCCTTCTTTCTTTTCAGTCTTGTGTACTTAAAAGGCACAACTATTTTTTTTGTACTTTATTTTTCTCCCTGAGGCCCAGTTATTAAATTTGTGTGGGTTTATGTACCAAATATAGTTATAATTAATTTTTACTCATCAATTTTTATCTTTTTAGAATTAAACAGGCCATAAATAAGCTCTGTTCTGACTGATTGCCCTATATCGTGCTTCTTTCAGAAAGCAGTTCAGGTGGAAATACTTGGCTTAACTTTAGGGTCTCAAGCATCCCTCCAGCTCTGTAGTTCCTCAGAACACCGATTCTCATGGACTTCATTTTCCAGAACTCCCTGGGAGACCATGTGACTCAGTCTCAGTCATTAGCCTATTATGGATGTTCCTCATCTGAATACTGATGGATTACACCTGTTTCTTGTCCTGTATAAATTGTCTAGCCTGGTTTCTTTGTGAGGCATTGGTACTGTTCTTCAGAGCTACTGAGTGGGTTTCTCGTATTTCTTTTCTGTGTTTTGAAACATTATTTCATCTGATTTGTTAGTCCTCTCATCCTGGTTTGGCCTGTTTTTTAACTACATCTGTAGATTTTTCTGATTCCGCTAAAGCCTCACTTAGTGATTTTATCCAAATCTGACTAGTTCTGACAAGTTACACAGCGTGAATGGGCAGGGCAAAAGTGCTATGCACTTAAATATGTAAATATGTTGGCTTTAGTGGCATGGCAAAAAAATAAATTCAAAACGGGTTGTTTTTGCAGCATAGTTTCCATTGATGGGCTGCGTGGACTTGGGCATGAACATGTTTTTAAAACTTCAAACTCTCTTATTACAACAAAGTGAAGATTCAGTTTTCCGTGATTTGGACCCTTTAAGAATCCTTTGAATCTCTCAGGCTGAAACAAATTTCACTGCATTACAGTGTAAGATCATATCAGAGTAATGTAAGATCATACGTGTACCTAGTTAATTATAGAAGATGCATGGCAGCACTAAGCTGGCTATTATGCTTGTGATGCTCTATTTGAACCTAAGTTCTATGTTGGAATACAAAACAGGTAGAATCTAATAGAGTGGAATTCAATTTGACTTTGGACGGCATTCAAAACATTATTTGTTCACTTAAAACAATATTTTGCTCTTGTTGTTGTGCTGTGTTGGGCCAGTTGATGGCACTTGATACCCCAGATGGACGCTCAGGTAGTGCGAAACCAGACAGATCAGTTACTCATTATATTGAACACTACTGGCTGTAGTTTGACAGGTGACTGGTTCAAATCAGATCGAATCACATTCATTGTCACATCACATTTATGAATGTTGCGAAGGTGAAAATCCTGGGTGTGTAGCCCCCATGTAGAACCTAAAAACAAAGAAATATAAGAAAAACGACCTCTTCTTAGAATGAACTGGACTTACTCGTCTTATAACTTTCCTAAATAGTCATGTCTTTTAGCCAGAGACGTCAATCCTTGGTCTAAAAAGCTGAGCATGTTTGAGGAAGGAGAACGGAAACTCAACCGACTGCCTGAGTGGAGTTAACTGGTGTGCGCATGTGATCGTAGTATAACAAAATGACTGTGCTGCTGTTTATCTTTAAAATGTTTTCTAACATATAAAAAAAAACATTTTTTTGAAGAGTAACAGCAGGTGATTGCATTTTGGGCTAATATACAGCACTGCATCAGCGTCGTGGAAATCCAGAGCGACATGGTACGACTAACAATAGATGAAATGCTATGAAAAAGTAATAAAGCATGAATTTGACTGGTACAATAATTGAAAATGATACATTGTGTCTTTCATCAGACATCATTACTGAAAATGACCTTACCTTCTTGTAAATCTAAACAACTCCTGAATCCCCAAGAGCACTTAACTTAGCTACCTAAGATGTTCTTACTCAAGTCAAATCAGCATTACTGACAGCCAATCCCATTGTTTTATACCAAAGCAATGAGGTGAAGCTGGACAAAGTAGTACCCAATTACCTATAGCCTAACTTACAAGCTAGCAAACGTCCAAACTTTGTTGTTTTCCAATAATTTCATATTTATTAACAGTCTTCAGATGATGAAAGACACTGATCTGGTTGTAAAAAAGTTGTGCATTCATTTATAGCCTCCAGACTGGACTACTGTAACACCATTTTAGCTGGATGCTCCAACATTTTACTAAATAAGCTCCAACTGGTCCAGAATGCAGCTGCTAGACTCCTTACAATGATCAAAACATTTTTACCATATATCCCCAATCCTGTCGTCATTGCACTGGCTAGCTGTTAAATTTGGTGTAGAGTAGAAGATCCTTTGCTTAATGTATATACTGTTAAATGGCCGCACAGTATCTTAGTGAATTAATTCAGTCATATAAACCCACACGTACGCTCCGCTCATTAAACACTGGCCTGCTGACGGCTCCTAGAATTAGAAAAACCACAGCAGGGGGTTGAACATTTTCCTACGTAGCCACAAAATTGTGGAATCATCTCTCAACCTCTGTCCGGGACTCAGACACACTCTCTACGTATAAAACTAGACTCAAAACTTTTCTGTGTGCACAAGCATTTTACTAATATCAGTCTCTCTCTCTCTCTCTCTCTCTCTCTCTCTCTCCCTCCCTTTATTTGAGCCCCTAAGCGACGTCTGCCTGAGTCGTCACGCGAGCCATCAGAGCTGCTAGAGTCACCAGAGCTCCATCTCTGTTGGCTGATCTGCACCTCACCTGCATGATGCTGCATGAACTCAAACTATCTAATTAACCGTTGCTCCACCTGTTTTTCCCCTTTTTTTTCCCCTTCTAATATTGTATACTAACACTGCTTGCTATCCGGTGTCGACTAGAGGAGGATGGGTTCCCCTTTTGAGTCTTGGTTCCTCTCAAGGTTTCTTCCTCTTGCTCTTAGGGAGTTTTTTCTCACCACTGTCGTCATTGGAGACGCTCATGAGGGCTCGGACCCGTACTTTTCTGTAAAGCTGCTTTGCGACCACACCTGTTGCGAAAAGCCCTATATAAATAAACTTTGACTTGACTTGACTCAACTAGATGGCTTCAAAAAGCATTTGCAAGCTGTGCATATCCGCCAAAGGCAGTGATGATGAGTTCTATTTTAAAGTTATTCTATGTCATTTGTGCTCAACCTTTTTATACAACTGTATATACAGTTCTATATATTATATAGCAAGGGGTGTCCAATCTTATCTGCAAGGGGCTGTGTGTCTGCAGGTTTTCATTCAAAACATGCAAGAGCTACATCAGCTGAGTCTACAACAACTGGGTTCAGTCTTCAGACAACTGAACATGTGAGCTCCTGCTTCAAAAATGTGGTTGGTGTAGTGTAGTGGGTAATACATCGGCCTTCTGTGCTACAGCCTGGGCTTCAATCTCCCACCCGGGCAAGCACCAATAAGAGTCCTTGGGCAAGACTCCTAACACTACCTTCACCTACCTTTGCAACAAAATGATCAAAATTGTAAGATGTCCTGGAAAGAGTGTCTGCCAAATGCCAAAAATGTAAATATATAAACCTGCAACCACGCCAGCCATTTACCAAAAAGATTGGACATCCGCCCTGTGATGGACTGGCGACCCATCCAGGGTGTATCCTGCCTTCCGCCCGAAGACTGCTGGAATATGCTCCAGCACCCCCCGTGACCCTGACGGAGAAGCGGCTTAGAAAATGGATGGATGGATGGATTGGACATCCCTGATTTATAGGTATCTACAATTATAAACTCTCAGAAAAAAAGGTATGACACTGTCACTGGGGCAGTTCCCCTCTTGTCACTGTGGTTTTGAGGGTGCACTTACATTGTTTGTACCTTGATGAATGAATCATGTACCTGCATAGTACCTTTATTTCTAACGGTGTAGACACACCACAGGCATGCATTTCCTAGTGAAGCCAAAGAAGAAAATCCCTGATATTGGTGTAAAGCTGACCAGCTAAAATGTACATTTGTCTTGTTATTATGTGCTTAAAGTTTAGATCAACTAAATTTGTGAATCAATAAGTAGTAGAATGACTGCCAACATGATCTTTAGCCTTCTCATAGTAATAAGAAAATCAATGCTGTTTACAAGCTAGAGATATATTGTGTAGGGAAAGCATGAACATGTTGAGAACTATACTTGAAGTGGAGGAGGGGGTTGAAAGGTGACCGGGGGTGGGGGGCTGGTTGTTGTCCCCTGTCAGTTACAGTATCCCCACAATGCATCCCAGAACTTTGCAACGCCCTAAATAGAATCACTGGGCTTGGAAGAGCTCAAATAGTTGTTGCTTTAAATGAGATGGAGATGCCAGGGAACAAAGTCTCAGATGTCAGCCCACTTCCTATTTTTCCATGCCAGTGACTGACCTGCTGGGTGCACCGCAGCTCCCCTTGGCACAGTCTTTGGCAGGAGATCAGTTTACAGTATCCTGTCGCTCTACGGTAGCCTATATCATTCAGTCTGGGACTGCAGTGTGTGCATTTATGTGTTACAACCCTTCACAACAGCACCACTAAAAATACTGTGACTGATCAGATCTTTAGTACCACTAGATGATATTGATAACGATTGATTTCTTGCCTTAGTTCTTTGGTTGGTCCCTTTAATGGATATGTCCAAAAGCTTGTAGACACCTGCTTGTCCAATGTGTCTCCTGAAACGAAGGGTATTTATAGGGAGTTTATCCTTCGTTCCTGTAGTAACGGCCTCGACTCTTCTGGAAAGGCTTTACACTAGATGTTGGAACATTGCTGTGAGGACTTGATTGAGCACTAGTCAGGTACTGATGTCGGATGGTCAGTTCTGGATCACAAGCTCATCCCAAAGGTATTGGATGGAGCTCCATCACTCCAGAGAACGCAGTCCCACAGCTCCTCAGCCCTCTAGCTGACGCTTGGCATTGGACATGGTGACCTTAGGCTCGTGTCAGCTGCTGAATGCAGAGTGTCCCACTCTATTGGTCAATGCTGTTCTATGGAGATTATGCAAACTACATGTGCTCACTTCTATCAGCGATTAGCACCTTAAAGTAGTTTAGTTATCTCATTAAAAGGGGACTTAATTCAGCCTTTGTGTGATATTTAACCCTGTTCTTACCCCCTCTGTAAAGAATTGGTCCTGGTTTTGTATGGTAATGACAATGGCTCTCTTTGGCTATGTCACTGTAGGGTCAGAGCAAGGGTGTGGCAATTTTGTGGTGGCGCAAAGCTCAGCAGTGGCTGCACTGGCACAGAAAGTATGAAGAATCAAGAGTCAGATAAAGTCATCAAAGCACGAACATATGCCAGCCAAACTTATCTTTACTTTGGAAGTAGCTTTGGTTGACCTGTTTTCCGCTGCTGAGAAAATGCTAATTATCTCAGCAGCAGGTTTTCAATAATATGGGGCTTTCAATACTATGCTAGCACCAGGCTAACGGCCATGAATAGTGACATTTTATAACAGTTTATACCATTTTATAACAAAGTGAAAATAAGAACACGTTTCATATGATAGATTTTCTAATATATTAGACTCAGCAAATATATATATATATATATATATATATATATATATATATATATATATAAATTGTCCACAAATAAATAAATAAATAACGATTTTGTGCTGGGAGTGGTAAAAACATTACAATCCATCTGCCTCCATAAGAAATACAAAATAGATCCCAGAGCAAAGAAATTCTTGGGCACATTGTCTTAAGAAACATATACCGATGTGTTGCAGCCTACTCAGCCTGCTCAGGCCTTCATGAGGACACAAAAAATGGCATATCAAACTAAAACTTTCAGAAAAACGCAATATTTAAGTTTAACTTTAGAAAAGCAGCAAAATATGTAATTAAATTTTTTGCCTTTGACTGTATGTATGTGACATTAAATCTCTGGTTTACATGGATCTGACTATCATTGACAGTTCTTATGTGAAAATACAGATATGACAGTAAAAATGTGAAGGCTGGGTCAGTAGGCTTGGTCATTATATTAGGGTGGAACGTTTGTTCGATGTGTGACAGCATCTAGGAGCAAATTCTAACAGCATGTATAATCACATACTTTCTATCAAGAGAAAATATGATGAGAGAGTAAAGTCTTTCATTATTTTCACTATTTGGAAGGTATAATAACAGGTAACTTACATGTGGATTGGAATGGAAAAATCCTGTTTTATTTATTACGTCTCCTTTAAACTCACAATGGTCTTGACAATTTGCTGATTTTGCACCGAATATGTTAAACCAGGCAAAATGCCAAACTCTCTGGACCTCCAGCAAAGAGCTGCCTTATCTTTTCCCTGGCTCCTGAGACCCATATGGTCCAGATAAGGCCAGCATCAGTCGTCAAAGGTCAGAGATCATTGTTGTTGTGGGGGAAGGCACAAGCTGTGTCAACTGCCACATCTTGCCCCACTGAAAATGAAATAAAGGCAGGAAAGACACTGAGACAAGCAAACAGTGATAGCTGACTGTTAGAATCCTGTCAATCTAGCATGGCCACCAAGCGATAAAGCACAGCTGTAAAGGCCAGAAACTGGGCACTAGAGTTAATAAAAACAAAATAAAACATTACTTTTTCTTGTAAATACACAAAAAGCAGCCTTGAAAGTTTCTAAATTGAAATGCCACACTGTGGGGGCAGTTGTGGGCTGGAGGTTAGGGAACTGGCCCTGTGACTGGAAGGTTGATCCCCGTGCACCGTGGATAGGGCTGCCCACCACTCCAGGCAAGTGTGCTCACTGCTCCCTAGTGTGTGTGTGCACTCACTAGTGTGTATGTTGTGTTTCACTTCACGGATGGGTTAAATGCGGAGGTGTAATATCCCCGTTTGTGGGATTAAAAAAGTATCACTTAACTTAAAGGCCTAAATTGGAACATAACCACAAGTTAGACTTTCCATTCTCCTGTATCTTGACAAAAACCCCATCATTAACCCCTTTCCATAGAAATGCTCATTTTCTTCGTCCTGGTTTTGTATGTTAATGACAATTGCTCTCATTGGCTATCTCAGTGTTGGGGGCAGAGTAAGGGGTGTGGCCATTTTGCAGTAATGTAGAGCTTAACACGGGCTGTCCGGCAAAGTAGGAATAATATATCTTCAAATTTCTGAGCTGAGAGTCAAATACAGTCACCAATTCATGAACATGTGCCAGGCAATCATGGCTTGTTTTCCACTCCTAAGATAACGCTAATTTCCACTAGTGCTACTGGGTTTTTTTAATATTATACTAAACCTGTGTGTAATTAAACTCCTGAACTTTATAAACTTTGACAGTTTTTGTGTGCTTAAGCATCGCAGAATAACAACACACAAAAAGCAGCTTTTGTTTCACAAGTTGCTAAAGTGTAATGCCACATTGTGAAGACCGAAACAAACAAAAACCCCATCATTAACCACTCTGTAAAGAAATGGCCACTTTCTTGGTCCTGGTTTTGTATGCTAATGACAATCGCTCTCATTGGCTGTCTCAGTGTAGGGTCAGAGCGAGGGGCTCTTTTGTGGTGGTGCAGAGCTCAACAATGAGAGTCAGACACAGTCACCAAATGTCCTTTATACACAGAAACCTTTGCAAGTAGCTTTGGTTGACTTGTTTTCCACTGCTGAGATAATGGCAATTTCCACTAGTGCTGATGGGGTTTTCAATACTATGTTAGCAGCATGCTAACGGTGGTGAATAGTTATATTTTAAAGTGGTTATCTAGATTATTTTTTATATCATATTTTTACACGTTATTCTGGCTGTCTATGAAGACAGTGACACAAGCAAGCAGTGATAGCTGCCAGTCCAGCATGACCACCAAGTGATAAAGCAGCTTTAGATGTCCGACAGTGGGCTATTGTTTCAATATCTGTGGCGCTGGAGTTGCTTTTTTATGTAAAAAGCAAAACGTTGCATAAAACCTGTGTGTAATTAAACTTCTGAACTTTATAAGCTTAACATCTCAGAATAACAACACACAAAAAGCAGCTTTTGTTTCGCAAGTTTCTAAAGTGAAATGCCACATTGTGAAGGCCTAAACTGGAACATAACCATGAGTTATCTTCTCCCATTCGCCTTTATCTTGACACTGAATCTTTAATGGAGAAATCCGAAGCCGCCTTTGACCAGAACAAGAGCATCTGCCACACAGGCTGAGAGACATGAAAGATGCCTGCTGGGAAGATCAAAGCAGCCCTAACTGATTCATGACTTCTTCCTCATGAGTCCAACATGCTGATGGTTCAGCTGATTGACATATTGAACATATTTACGATGGACTGAAAGACCAGCGCTGCTCTCGCTCTCTGTTTTTCCTCCTCTGGTGGAATGTGGTATTGTGTTCATTTGGCTGAGGCACGAAATGCACTGCAGCTGTTTGTCCCAGTGCTGGGATAAGTGTTAACATGACCTTCCAGATGGTGCTTGGTTAGGGTTCATTATACGCCACTTACAAGAGGAGGATATTTGAGTTTATGTGTCTATTTTTAATTGAGGGTAACAGGGCTTGAACCTGCATTCATTACGTGTCGCTTGCGTTATCTGAAAAGCTCATTTCTCAACGTCTAAATGAGCTGTGACCAGAAAGGAATATCAAAGAGGGCCTGTTGTTTCTTGTTGATTAAAAGAGGTTATAAGAGGACACCCTATTTTATTGTCTTTGCCAAGGATTTATGTGCAAAGCCGCACCCCCAGCACTGCATTTTCAACATCATTGGAGGAAAAAGGTTCCTCTAAAAGTGGGTACATGTACATGTTCAGTAGGCGAGTGAATAATCAGTAACACTTCCCCTGAATCCTGTATTATAAATACATACAATTCTGCAGGTGGTATGTTTTATTCCTGTGTAATCACTTCTAAGTATAAGGATGGTTCTTCAAGGGTTCTTTAGTAAAGAAAATGGTTCTACAAAGAACCATAAACACTCAAAGAAATTTGTGTGATTAAAGGGTTCTTTGAATCACGAAAGCGTTCTTCAGATTGATGGAGAATGTGCTGTAGATGGTTCTATACAGCACCCAAAAGAGTTCTTCTGTTGTTACATTGTCAAACTTGTAACAGTACACATTTAAAAATATAGTTCTTTAAGGGTTCTTTGGTAAAGGAAATGGTTCTGTATAGAACCATAAAGACTCAAAGAACCCTGTGTGTTTTTTGCATCATGAAATGGTTCTACTGATTGATTGAGAATGTGCTGTAGATGGTTCTATATGGCACCAAAAAGTTATTCTATTCTTACAATGGCAAGCTTGTAACAGTACGCACTTAAAACAAACGGTTCTTTACGGGAACTTTAGTGAAGGAAACGGTTTTAAATAGAACCATGAACACTCAAAGAACCCATTGTTTTATTAAAGGGTTCGTTGCAACATGAAAGGTTCTTCAGACTGATGGAGAGTGTGTTTTATATGGTTCACTGTAGAACCTTTATGAAAATGGTATCATATAGCACCCATAATGTTTTTTCTGTTGTTATAGGACTGACATCGTAATACTAGGAGAACCATTTTTGGTACTACATAGAACCCTTTTAAAAAAGGTTCTATACAGAACTATCTACAGCACTTTCACTATGAATCTGCAGAACCTGGTTCCATATAGAACCATTTTCTTTACTAAAGAACCCTGAAAAAACATCTTTTTTAGGAGTTATAGTTTATAATGTCAGGTTTCATAACATAAAGTCTGTTATTAAGAACATTGTAATGAATGTTTTAACACAGTATAACAACATAACAACAACATAACTGCAACATTTGTTAGTTATAATGACTTTCGACCCTCACAGCCATGGGAGACATAAACATAGGAAGATACTGTACGAAGTGAGAACATAGCAGTTAGCAACCAAAGCTAAATTGTATGACAAGAGTATGACAGCTGTGCGATTAAAGTGTTATAACACTGTTTCACTCCGCTGAGACGCTGTTGCTAAGCAACGACTTCGACAGCTGTAGGAGACGCTCAAGCCATTTGAACGTTTTCACTTCTTGCTTTGCCACGAACAGGAAAACGGACGCTTCTAAGATCACGTTTGACCGACAGCCGATTTGGTCCGACTCTGAAGACGAGACGACACTAAATTCCCAAACTGTCGTCACCACTGAGCAGCTTTTCAGTCGGCAGCTGAGACAGAAGAACAGCTGAACAACCTGGAATCAGCCAGAAATGAACCCAACACCATTCGCCAGACGTGTCTGATCTTCAGAGTCGGACCAAATCAGACTGAGCCATAAAACTGACCCAGTGGAAGGAGCTGAACATTAAAACATATTAAACGGCCCAGTTTACTCATTTCTTACTGTATTTATTCAACTGTTGTATAAAAGCAATAGAACACTCGAGGTCATGTGTTATCGCTGTACCATCATTACTGTGATGATCTACGGCGACCAAATCAGAGCCGTGACATTATTTCGCAATAACACACTCCCTCTCATCTTCTATTGCTCAATTATAGTGCAATTCAATAGTGTCTACAATGTTCTTTTGAACAGATAAGATTATGCACAATGTGAAGTCATATACAGTGCTTTGACCTTCAAAGTGTCATGCATGTAATTACTACTACTTAAGAGCAATCATACAAGATTATGGCCAGTATTACAAGATGTTGTGTAATGCTTAAAAATGCTTTATAATGCAATATTCAGAACATTGCATTAAACAGAACTATATACCATGCTCAAAAGTCAGAGACCACGCTTTATTTGTTTTCCTGTTAAAACAAACTTTAAATACAAGTTATTCATTTTTAGGAGATATTATAGAGGAGAGAAGCTGTTACTGAGAAAAGAAAATAGACAAATCAAACAAAGAAGCTCTCAGAACAATGGACTGACCACCCTAGGGTCAATGAATGTGTTTGGGATTACTTGCATTGTGTGCACATGTAAATGATTATTAAATGATTGTCCAAATCACCTGCCCTCATTTTCATTGGTTGCAGAAAATGAAACCAACTAATCTATATAAGTATGGATGGATGGATGTATATATATATATATATATATATATAATAAAACCTATATAATCAGGTCTACATCATTTGTGTGTAGCTTTAGTGATGATAAACAGTTGCATCTAAAGCTCATGCTCTTTGGTTTGCTGATAAATGATTGTTTATCAATGCAATACAATCAAAACCACTCCCTGTATGACTGAAGCCATGACTGGGCGTGGGAGGTTTATTGGGCACACATTGTTCATTGTGGGTCCTTGTGTAACTGTATTTGATAAAGATTTTAAAATAAAACACCCATATTGAAAACCATGAGAAATTCCCATGCCTCACCAAGTAGAGAGGGTTGTGGTAGCTGGAAATGATATGCAGCTCCACTGTTAGGTTTTATGGAGTAAGATGCAGACTAGTGTTAGTAGTTTAACCTTTCCATGACCCTGTACCATGGGAAGATTTCTTCTCTCATGGAAAATAACCGGCATGGATGCAGCTTCACTTCCACCAAGCTTATGGAGCATGATTAATGGATTAATTGATTATTGATAATTAATGATTCATTGATTAAACCTTCATTTAAATAATTAAAAGTGTAAATTGAGGTTAATATTATATCTCAATGATATAAGCAGAAAATACATTCAGAAATTCTGTCAAAAGTGCAGATTCTAAACTTTTAAACAGTTTAAAAGTTTAACAGGGTAATTTTTTATGTAATTAAGTTAGCCCCCTTTTACCCTGTTCTTCAGTGGTCAGGACCTGCATGGACCCTCACAGAGCAGGTACTATTTGGGTGGTTGATCATTCTCAGCACTGCAGTAACACTGATGTGGTAGTGGAGTGTTAGTGCTGTGTCTGATCCACTCGTACTAGCACAACACACGCTAGCACACCACCATGTCAGTATTACTGCAGTGCTGAGAATGATTCACCACCCAAATAGTACCTGCTCTGTGAGGGTCCATGGGGGTCCTGACCACTGAAGAACAGGGTAACAGAGTATCAGAGAAACAGATGGACTACAGTCTGTAACTGTAGAACTACAAAGTGCAGCTATACAGTAAGTGGAGCTGATAAGATGGACAATGAGCATCGAAACAATGATCGGTTTATGTACTCACATATGTTAGCAACCACCTGGGATATCATAGCAGCACCTAAGCAACCACTTGGGATACAAGTCAAAATACATTGCCTGATGCTTCAGACATTGTTTTGACATACACCTTGGGTCTAAACATACTTTTAAAAGCTATTCATGGTGAAAAGGTACATGAAAGGAGTTGTAAAGAAAGTTTTTTCAGATTTATCATCATTTATCAGCAACATTACACATAAAACTCAGAAGATGCATGTAGTTTCACTCAGTCTGGGTGGTAAATAAAATGGCTATATTTGTGTTGTAGACGCTGTGACGCCTGGTTCCTATCACCATCACTGTAAATAACTCTGTGTCTGTGTGTTTTCCCCTTTTAAGAAGACAATTTTAAAAATGCATCTTGTCATCATGATAAAGCATGAATGGCAATTTCTGGGGGCATAAAATGCCTTTCAGAGAACCCAAACTGAGTATTCAGAGTGACCAAAACAGGAAATCCAGTCTGGGCTCAATAAACCATTTAATTAGCACAAACAACATTACCTCATCAAGACTGGAGCTTGTACTGCTTCTTGCATAGGCAGCCATCTGGAGAGGTTTTGAACTTTTCACCCTTTGTTTGTGACAAATTAATGACATTAGCTGATAAAACTCCTTGTGATGAAGCCACTTGTTCTGATTTGATCTGCACTGCAGGGGTCCTCGACAATTAGCGCTCGCTAGTCCAGGCCTTTCCAGTGCCGGGACAGGCTTATGTAATTGACATGCAGAGTGTCTGTGAGCTGATTATGTAGTCTGCCTTTTCTGCCTTGTAGAGGCAGAGCGCAAAGGAAAGCACTACTTATTTCTGACTTGACTTCATGCTTTAGACTGCTGCATGATTCTGGCCTTTAGCTGTCTGCTACCTATACTAGCCACCTATACTGGGTTTACTCCAGGCCTTAGGCTACCACAAAGCCAGGCCTTACTTTAGTTTACATGCTCACAAGTGGACTGCTTGCCCACAGAGGTCATTTTCCCACACTAAGCACATCTACCCTGAGGAGTCTTCTGGCTCCAGGGAATAAGTTATGGTACAGAGTCTTAAGAAGGATACATACTGAGCGAATGAAAAGTCTGCACTGTCAGCAGCCATGAAGGCTTTATTACTGTAAATGTAGTCGTCTGAGTATTTACAGCTCGGCACTAAATTCTCCTTAATGATATCACAGCTCACTAAAGCAAAAAAAAGCTCTTTTGGTGGAAACAAATGGATTAGCCCGAGTTCTAGGGGTGGAAATGATTAACCAAATTAAGGCAAATGCGATTGTCTGGCGAACGTCTGCATGATTCAATTGTTGACATGTAAACAAAGTCATTCGGAGAGGTTTGATGTTGTGACGTGGAGTCAGTGAGCAGACGTGCACGGTTAAAAGGCAACAGTGAAGCTTTACTGGTGTAATCAGGAGAACACAGAGTCGTCAATACACAGGCATGGGTCAAATCCAGAAAAGCAAGCAGCAGGAGAAAGGCAACAATAACAGAGTTGGGGAAGACAGGTGAGGAGTCAAAACCATAAAGCAAAGGTAGAAGAATCCAAGGCAAATCCAGAAAAGCAGGGTCAAACCAAAACAGGCAGTAAGTCATACACGAGAACCGAAAACAAGATACAAGAACCGCTCAGTATGTTCACGGAGGAAAGCAATACTTCGCGAAGAGCTAATCTACAGCCCGGGCTTAAATACTAGACTGACCAATCAGGAGAAAAACATGAACAGGTGAGTATCATCAACATTCAGGAGAGCAAGAGCGCTGATAGGCTGAGGGCGAAGGGTCAGGAGTCACATGACTCTGCTGAGGGGCAATGAGGGAAATAGCTCAGTGTCTGGACTTCCCAGAGGATTCTGGGAAGTGTAGTTCTTGTCCTGTGGATCATCCGCAGTCATGACAGATGTGAAATGGATCAATGTAGAGATACATACCAACTCTTTTTCTTTCATTTCTTTACAGTGGTGGTGAACCAGAGGCTGCAAAGTCTGCAATGCAAAAACAGCCATTTTACTCACTGTCCAGAACCACCAATGACACCCTACACACCTCTACGGAGTGATGTTGATGTTGGTAAAGTAGTGGTGAATCTGAACAAATCTGTTTTCTTTGTGGACTATTTTGCCTCAAAACACTATGTTTTCATGAAACAAGGTGTCAGGCATCAGGCAGCCTATTCATACCAGTCCAATAAAATCATTTCCTGTGATGTCGCTCTCAGAGGCATTTAACTCAGACGTCTGATTCCTTGCTTCAACACCAGATATGAACGATGTGAACGATTCTGGAGCTGTATGTTTGTCTAGAATGGATCAAATCACTCTGAGTTTTTTAACAATAGGATTATTCTGAAACATTGAGAAACAAGTGAAATCACCCTTTTAATTTATTATCATTTAATGTTTAACAGTTAGTTCCTATTTGAATTTGGGTTTATCAGTCAAGCTGAGGAATGCCTTTAAATTGAATGAAACCTGTGTGCAACTTAAAATGTTGGTCTTTGAAATCACGTTTTGATAGGGTGACCGGACATCCCCGTTTTCTGGAGACAGGCCACCAAAATCAGGTACTGCCACCTGGTCTGGTCTTCCTGTCCCTGTTTTCAACTGTGAATTCAAAACACATTAGAAAGTCCTAAGAAAGGCCCAGCACCACAGCCGATGGGCAGATGTCTCGTTGGCTGGTTGCTGCTATCTACCGACTGCCTCTCCCTCTTGCTTGTCAAGTTTTAGAGAATACTGCTGTGTAAAACTCGGCCAGAAGCCTGCAAGTGTCAATGAGTAACTTCAACACAAATATCTTTTCAAGACATGAGGAGACCCAGGGTGGGGTTATGGGACCAGTGCCAGGCGATGGGTGGGCCATCTAATTTGTATAGGCATGCAATCTACAAATAGTGCATCATTTTTTAAAACTGTGTCACTTTTTCAGTCATCCACATATATGACATATGACATGTCTCTCCAGAACTGGAGCTGCCTAGGGGTGTGTTTAGCGTCTGGGTATTGGGCCACATCTACAGGTCTCTTCTCTGTAGCCACTGGTCTCTTTTTACTGCCAAAATGCTTAGTAGGAATATGAGTAATGGATTTAGGGTCTCTTTTGAGATCCTTGTTGCTTTTTTCTAATAAGAGACGAGCAACAAACCTCACAAGGGGAATATAAATATATATATTTTGCTGCAGTTGGAACAAAACCTCGTATCTCCAAAATCAGAACTTTACAGGAGAAGGAAAAAACATACTTTACTTTTTATGTAAGTCAATGGAACCAGACATTTTTTCCAAGTCATTTTGAGCCGTTTCTTTTAGTCCATTCATCATGAAATTTGCACACAATGTAAAGGGTAACAGGCGTTTTCAAATTATGTCAAAAACTAAAAAACATCAAAAATGGAGATAAAAGGTTTTCTTCCGACAGCAGCGATATATATATATATATATATATATATATATATATATATATATTTTTTTTTTTTTTATTCAACATTTCCATAGTTTCTTTTAGCTTTACTCACCATTGTAGGTTACCATATGATTTTCTGATATGGTTTACAAAGTTACTTAGTTAGTATCCAATTTTATCACCAGAGTTCATTACAGTATAACAGTTAGCACAATCAAAATACATGAAGCGTCCCTTTTTTTATAGATAAAAACGTATATTTTAATGATACATTGACAGCTAAACTGGAAATGGCCCTGGTTTTCATTTCAGACATCTGGTCATTTTATTTTTCTAGAGGATAATAGCACAACAACCACACGTACAAGTACCATGTCAAAAGCAAACATCCACGAGTCTTATCAGCGTTGTCTCAGAGAAAGAGTGTCATACGACGGTGTGAGAAAATCAGACAAAATTACAGAGAAGGTAAAGTCAAAGCTGCCCTGGTCACCAGGTCATGGCATTCATTTTCTTTTTAAATTGGGCCAGTCATGAGTGATAAATATAGCATTACAACTGCAGAATTCAGGACTTTTTGCATGTCAAGTCACAAACGTGTGGCTAAATAATCCCGAACATGTTAAAGTTGTCAGCTCCTCAGCTTCAACAGAACCTGTTTCTCTGTAGGATATTTTTAATGCAGTTTTGCTTCATATACCTGCTGATGTGTAGCTCTATCTCCTAAATCTGCAACCCTCTGTGTTATACAAGGGACACTGTAGAATCTCAGTGCAGTAATACAGAATTCAGCTGATATGTGTGCTTATAATTGTGCATATATCAGGGATTTTTCAATGGCTTGGAACGTGGTTCAGATTAAAGAACCAGGACAATCCGTTTTCTAATTCACATCTTGATGAATGGGGTTCTTGATTTAGGGCTCGCCAGTTAGCGATTGATATCTGACTAATGGTGGCCGGTTATCTTTCAAAAGTGCCAAAATGTGCATTCCTATTTCATTCATTTCAGATATTATTAGGTGTAATGTGGGGCTCTTCTGCAGATTGCAGTGTTAGATTACTATTTCAAGTGCTTTCTCATCTACAAGTCAGAACACGCTGCCCAGAATATGCTGCATTTCTAAATATGAGGAAAGGATAGGAGGGAAAATCTATGATGCAAATAAGCCATTACTAAGCTGTTTCAAATCAATTGGACCTCGCTAAGCTGCTGACTGGTTTCCCAGCATGATGGATGGATCTGTTAAAGAGAGCTTCCCTTTCATTATTCTCTGCTTGTTTGGTAGCTCTCTCTTTCTGGAGATTTTGAATCAGAAGAATGAGAGCACACTGAGTCCATTGCGAGTAATACACAAATCGTCACATTTAATATGCAATAAGCAAACGAATAAATAATACACATGCTTATAGTTGTTATTTTATACTTTTACACCTCATGATAGTAGAGGGGGTTTATGTGCCTAATTCTTTGTAAATTACCCTTTTTTATCTTATGGGCCCAATCCCATTTCTTCTTTTCTCCCTAGTGGTAGAGGTTGAAATCATGCCCTACGAAATGGGACAACCCTCAAATTAAAAATAAGAGCATTACTTCATTAACAGCTACTAGGTTTTACGTGGGAACAGAGTTCAGGCGAGTGCAGATCTTGAAAAAGGCCAGATTTAATCTTAACCAGAGGGAAAACCAGAATCGCAGTCAAAACACAGTCCAAGAAGTCAAAACACTGATCAATCAATATAGGCGACAGTACCAAAAGGACAAGGCAAAAACTCGAGAAACATGAAGGCAATGCAATGGTCAAAAAACACAAGAAGGCAAACATCAGAAAACCGCTCAGTAGATCACAGGGATACAAAACTTCGCAACAATACTGTTCTAGGCCCAGGCTTATATACTATCTACAAGACGTCACATGACATAGTCCATAGGTGTTCCACGTTAGTACTCTGGGGATTGTGAACGCTGATAGGAGGGTTGAATGTGTGTTCCCTGTGACTCCTGGGAAATGGAGTCTGTGTCGGATTCTGGTTGTGACTAAGCCGTCACGTGATCTCCCAAGGGCTGCAGGGAAATGATGTCAGTGGAATGCGTGACACTAGCGCCGCTCTGTAGGCGACCCTGCACGTCTGCAGTGACAGCAGAGGAGGGTAAGGTTCAGCTCCTCACTGCTGGGCTTTAGATACATTTAGGGCATCATATGCCTAAAAAGAGGAGGGCAATTATTTATTATCACCCACCACATAATTCTTTGGTGATCAGATGCTGAAGCTATTCACCAGGTTCTTGTTCAAATTTTCCCGTTCCGCCTTAAATGGTGCAGCAGTTACCTTCTGGTGCTTCAGGCTTCAGAACTACTGGACTATTTAAGGTGGAACGGGAAAATTAGCTGGATGATGTTGAATGATGTTTATAAAAGAGCTATTTCCTGATTGGTTGCCCTGCACTGCACCTTATTCAAAAGAGCAGTCCGCATTGAAACACCCCTTATAACTTCAGGGTCAATGGGCGGGGCTAAACTACTGTAGGCTGAATGGCTATATGTATATATGTGACTGTGTTTGTTTTTGTGACGTCACAAAAACAGTAAATCTGAAATGGACTGTTTTTTTTGCAGCTTGGTGTCCATTAATAGAGTGTATTGATTCCAGAGTGAACAGTGCATTTTGAAACATTAATAAATGTTCACTATACTACAGTAAACTTTTAGTTAAAAAGGGGAAGGAATCGTGGGTTTCCATAATATGGGCCCTAGAATATTTCATTTGCAGTCAGAACACATTATTGTGCCAGGAGATTCAAACATGTGCCATGTCTTCAACATGAAGCATTCGGGCTGCAGCTGTTCTGTGCAGGAACCTCTCCCAAAACTCCACCTTTAGCCCTTTAAATGGCATGGAGCATAACACAACTTTTACAGGAGAGGGAACATTTTTTATACTTTTAATATAATGAGATTTTATAGAATTGTTGCAGCATTTCTCCAATATGTTCCATTCATCGTGAAATTTTGGCACAATGCAAAGGGCAGCTGCTTTGTTTAAGTGACTGGAAACAATAGAGACACATTTGTTTCTTTTGGCAGCGATGATATGCCATTTTGATAATGGCATATGGTGGTTTATCTTAACCTCTTATTCTCCTTATGTTTTGTAATATCCATCTGAATTTGCATGATCAAATCATAAGGCAAATTATTGAGTAACTGCATGAAATAAATGCAAATTATTTATTCATTTTTTTGTAAAGGCTCCCTTCAAATTAACAGAACGTGTGTTTTATGATCTACACACATCACTATATGCTTACAGTTTACTGCTGAAACCCAAAAATCTCAGGCACTCTTTGTGTTATTTTCTAAAAGTGATGTTTCCAGAGCAGATCACTGAAGAGACGCCGTCTGTTTATAGTTTAGAGCCCAGATTTGGGGGAAAACGGGTCGACTTTCGGTAGAAAAACAAACTGAGTTCAGCTTCTTTTATTATAAGGCTTTAAAATATGAACCCTTACACGACGCCCAGCTTCTGAATGGAGCTTATGAAATATGAACGTTATGAAGAACACGACGAAATTGGGATTTTGGAACCAGCAGTGATTTTAAGGAGTTTAAGAGGCTACAACTATTGTAAAATCATTCATCAGGCAGCATATTCATAACCAATTTAGCTTTAGAGCCATTCAGCGCTTTAGATACCTGGTTCATCTAATTCATATCTACAAGACATTGTCTAATATGTCCACGTTCCTTATGAACTAAATAAAGCTGTTATCCTTAGTTTATGGGTTAGAGCAGAACTTTCATGTGCTGTATTGCTGTGCCTGTTCGAGCCTGCACGACTTTCCTAAATTGACGAAAAGAGCCAATTGAATAAATAAATAGAAATGTGGTCATAGTGCAGAAGAACACTTCGGAGACTAACATGCTTGCCTGGGGAGGCTGGGGAGGTCATGGGAGGAGCCAAATTCTGGGAAAATACCTGTGGCTTATGGTTCTTTTTGTCAGGAGGTTGGAGGGCAACATAAACTATAAGTGCAAAAGACTCTCTACCAAGAGGTTAAACACTCTATGGACTGAATACAGCTCTTCCTCTCCTCTCCAGCAACCTACAGTGGGGAAGTATGGAATAAATAGACTAGGAACAGGTGTCTGCAACTGGTCATTCACCAACCACTCCCTCTGATGCGTCTAAACTGGTCACACCGTCCTAAATCCCTGACCACTACAAAGTAAACCATGTTCAAGAGTGTCAGGGTAAGAACACTGATCCAGGAATAGGGGACTGTTTCATGAAGCTAGTTGAACTTAGAATGGGTTCCTGGTTTTAACCTCACAAAACCTTGTTTTAAGATGGTTAGAATGGTGGTTAACAACTTTCCCTCTCAGTGCGGGTTTAGCTAGTAGTGATCCTCGGGCACATGCAATGTAAAAGTGTGACGCTTGTGGTGAACAATCATGTGAAACGTGGAGAAGTCGAGTGTTGCCACAGCCACTGTGTCAGTGATTACTGGAGTAATAAATTCTTTATAATGATATCTATACTTCTGCTCAAAAAGGAACGTTTTTCACTTCATGAAGAAAACGAAATGACCTCCGTCAGTCTCCAGTTGGTCTGAAGATCAGACCTGATTGGTCGAGAAGCTTAAGGTTAGCTGAGACAGCCTGGCTCACATCAGTTCATGAAATGTTGCTCAGTGTTACATGAAAGGCTGTTTCCAGCTCAGCATTCTTACCCTGAGAGGTTTGAAAAATGTATATATGCATATTGTGTTTTTGCTTTATGTCATTCAGCAATGTCTGTAATTTTACTGGCAATGACTGTAATTTTACAGATTTTCATTATCAATGAGAGAGTATATTTTTACAATTAATCAATGATTTTTTGGCACCCTGCCAGAATTTTGACTGTTATTTCACAGATTTATTTATTTATTTATTTATTTTGTACACACTAAGTAACTGAACGATGAGTCTGTTTACATGCACTTAATTATCCGAGAACTGCACTGAGTCTTTGGGACTTACATCATAGCATGTTATGAACAACTAAAGCATCATGTTCATTAAAAAGACATAATAATTATAGCTATGTTTATAATTCCTTATGAGTGTATAATAATGTGTTATTAACATGTTCATAGATTCTTATAGACATAGCATTCATAGAAAACGCTAGCAAATATTCTGTGCTTGCAATGAGAAAGCCTGGTCCAGCATGTGGTGTGAATCCACTTCTCTGCTTTTTAAGTCGATAGAAGGACAAAGTAAATGAATTAGCTGAAAAAAAATGTTTTTGCCAGAAAGAAACTAAATCAACCAACACATAATTTCAAGGGCAACCTCAAGCTACACCACTCGAAGCAGATTTTTAATTAACCCTGTGAAACTACAGGCAAAGCGGGCAGACAGAATATGTGTGATGAACAAAAGCATATTTGTTGGACGTGTTATGAGTCCTTTCTCATATGTCAGTTTTCCTTATCAGCTTACAGCCATACATCTCCTTTGGACCTGACAGCTGGACATTATTGGAGATTCTCTTGGAGCCACACAAACAAAACTTTCCATTTGAGATGTCCCCTGTCTTATTGAATAAATTCATGCTTCATTGCAGGAGATAAACGCCACTGTTACATTGCAATTAAAGTCCAAATATACCCAAAACTAGCTACTTTAATGCTACATTCACGTTAGAAGCCTCGTTACTCGAATCTGATTTCCTGCTCCAATCCGGTCTCTCTGACTCGTTTAGATACGTGATTCAAATCGGTCATTAATGTGATGAACCGGCGTCCTGAAATGACCCTCCTACTCAGTAACGTCGCGTGACTGAATCACTGCATCATGAGCACAAACTAACGAGCAGAACGAGCTTCGCTGAGAAGATCATTAACTCTGATCAGCCCTCAGCTTCATTATTAGAGCCAGACAGAGGAGAAAAAGGTGAGATGAGCTGCTTTTCCACCGTTTACAGCCTTTATCTTCTGTTAAAGCTGCTATGGTAACACTGAATGATGGCGCACGAGCAGTGGAGTTTGCACTGTACTGTATTGCACTGCGCTGTGTTTAATTCTCTTCCATTTCTCTGGGTATCAACAAGGACTAGCAGTATCTGAGCTCAGGACCAGCTTTCTCTCTAACCTATCGGCAACTAGCAAAGATACTTTCTCTAGATAGACAAAGGAATTTTTTTAAGTCGCTCTGGATAAGAGTGTCTCCTAAATGCTGTAAACTGGAAAAAAAGCACATTAAGGTTGCATAGCCACGACTCGGATACATATCAGATATAGGACCATGCATGAAAGTGACTCAAGTCGGATTTGAAAAGATCAAATTTGCGTCTCCACACAGCTCTGAAAACGTCAGATCTGAGTCACACTAGAGCAAAAAATAAGATTGGAGCCACTTCAACCCGGTAATGTAAACGTAGCCAAAGATGCAGCCTGTCCTGACACAGGTGCCCAATTGTGAAGGAATCTCCCATAATGTCCTTAAAAAAGAACTGATAGAATTGGACGCTTGGATGCCTAATGTTACCAGCCAGAAGGGTTAAAGACCTCCCCAGCGTTGGAGCTCCATTCAACACCTTTGAGATGAGTTGGAGTGATCCAGAACTGGCAATCCAACATCAGTACCTGACCAGACTAAAGCTCTGAGGCTGAATGCAATCAAACCCTCACAGCAATGTTCCAACATCTAGTGCAAAGGCTTTTCAGAAGAGCAGAGACTGTTACTGCAGCAAAGGAGGAACAAACTCCCTATTATTACCCTTGCGCTGGAGTAGGGGGTGTCAATAATTTACTTATTTACTTACTTATTTAGCTTGCATGCCATTCTGTAACAAGACAAAACAATGCTGTTAATTTATTAAATTCATTTATTTAGAGGCTTAAATGAACCAGTAGGGAATAAAACACGAAATATAAAATTATAGACTCGGTAAAAAAAAAAAAAGGTGCTGATATAAATACTAACGGTGCCTAAATATACTTGCTTTTCAGCGGCAGCAGTAATACAGGCTGTAGGGAAGGGAAGCCCTGCAGAGCTTTTTTTTCCCCCTCTGAAACATTAGTGCACCTTGTGTATCTGTTCCAATCATCGGATTATATAAAGGCCTCTCAGATGTTCGATGTCGCTGCCGTTGCTGCCGCTGTGGAGCCACTATTTTTAAACCCAATGCAAGAGAAGGCATGAGTCATGCTTTAATTTGAAGGACTCATAGTTTGCTCAGATCAGAGCAGAATTGGTAGCACCGGATATGAAACTGTGAGAACGCTCTAGCAATACTGTTGGGTAATAACGATTCTGCTTTTAAAAATCAAAGATAGAAATCATATGCGCATATTGGGAGTCTGTGTAAACATGATTTAAAACTACTGTGGGATTACGCATGGCTGAGTAGTATCCAGCCCAGTTAGGTGTGTGTATGTGTGTTTTTGATCTATTTGTTTGTGTTTTAGGATTACGTGTGGCTTTAGCCAGTGACAGCCAATTTCTTAGCCTAATACATCAGCCCTTGTACACCAACCCAGTGGACTATGGTCATCATCCACTGTAAATCAACCCAGTGTACTGTGGTGAACATCTATTATAAAAATTGTAAAACAACATTGCAAACCAACCCATTTTGCAATGTTCATAATCCACCGTAAACCAACCCAGTGTACTGTGGTCATCATCCACTGTAAACCAACCCAGTGTACAGTGGTCATCATCCATTGTAATCCAACGCAGAGTACTGTGGTCATCATCCATTGTAAACCAACCCAATGTACTGCAGTCATCATGCATTTTAATCCAACCCAGTGTATTGTGGTCATTATCCAATGTAAACCAACCCAGTGTACAGTGGTCATCATGCATTTTAATCCAAACCAGTATACTGTGGTCATCATCCATTGTAATCCAACCCAGTGTACAGTGGTCATCGTCCATTGTAAATCAACCCAGTGAACAGTGGTCATCATGCATTTTAATCCAAACCAGTGTACTGTGGTCATCATCCATTGTAATCCAACCCAGTGTACAGTGGTCATCGTCCATTGTAAATCAACCCAGTGTACTGTGGTCATCATGCATTTTAATCCAAACCAGTGTACTGTGGTCATTATCCACTGTAAACCAACCCAGTGTACAGTGGTCATCGTCCACTGTAAACCAACCCAGTGTACAGTGGTCATCATCCATTGTAATCCAACCCACTGTACAGTGGTCATCGTCCATTGTAAATCAACCCAGTGTACAGTGGTCATCGTCCATTGTAAATCAACCCAGTGTACAGTGGTCATCATCCATTGTAAATCTAGCAAGTGTGCTGTGGTCATCATGCATTGTACACGCACCCAGTGTACATCGGTGAACATCCATAGAAGAAAAACAGTGAACAGTGGACATCACACATTCAACCCATTTTGCAATGGTCATCATCCATTGTAAACCAAGCAAGTGTACTGTGGTCATCATCCATTGTAATCCAATCCAGTATAATGTGGTCATCATCCACTGTAAACCAACCCAGTGTACTGTGGTCATCATCCATTGTAAATCAACCCAGTGTACAGTGGTCATCATCCACTGTAAACCAACCCAGTGTACTGTGGTCATCATCCACTGTAAACCAACCCAGTGTACAGTGGTGAACACCCATAAAAGAAAAACTGTGTATAGTGGACATCACACATTGTAAACCAACCCATTTTGCAGTGATCATCATCCACTGTAAATCAACCCAGTGTACTGTGATCATCATCCTTGTAAACCAGTGCAGTGGACAGTGGTCATTATCCACTCTAACATTTTCCTGTGAATAAGCCAGAACAAGCCAGACTCCAGCGCATAATCAGGACAGCGGTGAGGATCATTGGATGTAGCCTGTCAGTGGTTGAGGACATCTACGTTAGCAGGGTGATGCAGCACCCTGGCAAAATTACGGCTGACCCCTCTCATCCCAGACATCACCTCTTCCAGCCACTCTTCTTTGGTAGAAGATTCAGGACCACCAAAACCAGCCAGGCATCCTAACAGCCTTTTCCCCAGAGCTGCAGCTCATTAACCACAGTGGACACTGTGCTTTAATGTTTTGTATTACAACAAATCCTCTGTGACCTAATGCTTATTTGCACAACTGTACTATGGATTTTTATATCATTCTGTAATATCCTGTATATAATAGTTAAATTATATGACTCCTCAGATCTGCATATACACAGATATTCACACATCTCTTAGCTCCTCTCACTTAGGCTCTTTATTATTCTTTGTTCTATTAATTGTATTTTGATTTTATTTATTTGTACAAACATATTCGGCAAAATAAAGTGATTCTGAAACATTGCATCATATCTGACT
Source organism: Pygocentrus nattereri (assembly GCF_015220715.1). Taxonomy (NCBI): domain Eukaryota; kingdom Metazoa; phylum Chordata; class Actinopteri; order Characiformes; family Serrasalmidae; genus Pygocentrus; species Pygocentrus nattereri. Next base: position 9,316,622 of record NC_051216.1, on the reverse strand, counting down.
CAACAGTGCTTCTTATTTAAATGTTGATTCATGGAGTTTAATTCTAGGTTATAGTACAGAAAGCACACAGTAGATGCTTCCTATTGTAAAACTTCAAACCTCACACAGCGGCACTGCACAGCTCATTAAATCCTGTCAAAAAATGCACTTCATGATGTCCTTCACTCACCTCATTCCAATGTGACAAACACCCGCTCACCTCGAGTGCAAGGATCTGCTCACCGTGCTCTCATAGCCCCAATTAAACAAATTAACCCAGCTTGGCCAGACAGTCTGTCAATTTGTTTTGACTACCAAATGAGAAGTGGGGAGTCTTTTAGTGAGCTCAAGTCTCCTGTGTCCTCAGAAAGACGAAAGCGATGGAGAATGCTTCCTGAAGGGGCTCTAATGAGCTCATGTCGTGATGGTCATGTCTGCATCTTTCTGGGCTTTCTTAACTCAGGATCTAAACCAAGTCACGCTTCACCACTAGTCACAGTTCCATGAACTCAACCAAGAAAAGACAATCACAGCAGCTCACAGTAATCTTTTCTGTTACATTCCCGTAATTACATTGGCTGAAGCCGAAGAACTTTCTGCTTACCCTTCCTCGGCAGGTTAATGTAGATATGACAGGACATCATGTCCTTTTTTGAACGAGAATGAACATGTGCATCTCAATGAAATACTGCTTAAAGGCTGCATGTGTAAACAATGGAAAGTCTGAACGTTGCTGGTACAAGTAACCCAGTAATTTTCCAACACACAGTTTGAACCAAGTGTGATGATTTAAGCACAGGATGCTAATTAGTGTACGTAAGCTTCCGTTGCCTCCTAGTTACATTAGGCTTATACACTTCACAGCCAAACCTATGTGGACATTCCTCCTGATTATTGAGTTCAGGTGTTTTAGCCATACTCATTAATAACAGCTGTATTCAATCAAGCTTGAAGCCACGCAAAGTCATAGAATAGAATAGGTCAAACTGAATAGCTCAGTGGCTTTAAACATGGCACTGCCAGTTTTTGAAGTTTCTGCCCAGCTAGATCTGCCCCTGTCAACTGTAAGTGCTATTATTGTGAAATGGAATGCAGCCATGAAGCGGTTGACCGGTGTCTCAGTGGAGTGATACAGTGTTTGTGAAAAACCTCTGATGTTATGGCAAAACCAATCTCAACCAACCAGCTTGTGTGGCCAGAACTAACTTTTGTATAAACTCTGTTGAATCATTCACTACAGAGTTCCAAACTGCCGCTGGAAGCAACTTCCACAAAAGAACGTGTGTTGGGAGCCTCAGGAAATGGATTTCCACTGCTGAGCAGCGACACACAAGCCTAAGATCAAAATGCACAAATGTTGCAGTGGTGTTAAGCAAGCCACCACTGGACTCTGCAGCAGTGTAAAGATAAAGACAGGTTGTTTGAAGTTATTAATCACGCTTCTATAATCAGCAGACTGATGGACAAATCTGGGTTTGGCCGATGCCAAGAGAACCTATAGGACTGCATAGTGCCAATACTACAGTTTGGTAGAGGAGGGATAATGGGCTGAGGCTGTTTTTTTTAGGCCTTAGCCCTGTAAAGGGTACTGTTAATGCTACAGCGTACAAAGGTGTTTTAGAAAATTCTATGTTTACAACTTCGTGGCAACAGTTTGAGGAAGGCTCTGTTCTGTTCCAGCATGACTGTGTTTCCGTGCACAAAATGAGCTCCATGGTTTGACAAGTTTGGTGTGAAGTGTGATGTATGTACAGTCAGTCATTGTTCCTAGTATTAGGATGCGTGGGGCGCTGTTTTCCCTGAGAGTTATTACTCCCTGATTGCTGCAATAAACCCACTAGAAGAAGTGTGACCACCGTCTCTGTGTAGTTTGCTTTCTAACTTATAGTGATAAGTTGATACAGAGACATAGTTTGGTAAACTAAAGCAGTATTAAGCTGAAAACATAATATAAATTGGTGATGAGGATCGGATTGAGCCTTATGCATGCAAAAGGAGCAGCAGGAGCCAGTATTGACTGAGCAGGCTAACTCTAACAGGCTAACTACATGTAGCAAGAGTAATGCAGCCAAGGATTAACTCCACACAAGCCAAGATGAAGCCCACAGAGTACAATGGCGCACATTATCGGACAGATTGAGACCTTCGACAAAGCAAGAGAGCAGTGGTCTACCTACGTGGAGAGGTTTGAGCATTTTGTTCAAGCTAATGGCATTACTGAGGGAAAAAAGTGGCAGTGTTTTTGAGTGTAATGGGAGTTACTACTTATGGCTTACTCCGTAGCCTTATCGCTCCAGAAAAACTTACAAAGAAATAGTGGATGTGTTGCTGGCTCACATTTCCCCAAAGCCCATAGTGATTGCAGAGCGTTACCGTTTCCATAAACGCAACCAACAAGAAGGGGAAAGTATTGCACAATATGTGGCTGTTTTAAAGAAGCTGGTCGAGCATTGCGAATTTGGAGATTATTTACAAGATTCGCTACGTGATAGATTGGTGTGCGGTCTAAACAATGAAGCCACACAGAGAAAAGTCTTGACAGAAACTACACTCACATACAAAAAAGCGGTGGTATAGCCATGTCCATGGAAACAGTAGCAAGAGAATCCCAGCATCGCAGTAATTCATTGAAAGTCAATGCAATGGCCATCTCCACATGCAAATGTCCCAGATGTGGCAAGACGAATCACAAGGAAAGTGAATGTTTTTACAAGGAACAGCATTGTCATAATTGTAACAAGAAAGGACACATTTCTTGTATGTGTAGAAACAAAAAGACGGTGAAAAATGCAGCAAAACCTGAAAGTAAAAATCAACACAAAAAGTGGAGAGACAAACCTAAGAAAGGGGGAAACTAACAACACAAGTGAAAAGGATTCAACTACCGACACAGATTCAGAACTGGCACTACACTAAGTCACAGGTGTCCAGAATGACATCGCAGGGGTGAGTGTGACAAAGAATACTAACTCGATGCTGTCAGTGATTTTAGTAAGGCTAGAGGTGGAAGGACTACCAATTAACATGGAACTAGATACAGGTGCAGCAGTATCTCTGATCTCTGAAGAGCTGTACAGAGACAAACTAGCTCATGTCCGTCTGCGTAACACCAGCTTACTGAAGACTTACACGGGTGAAATGATGTCAACAGAAGGAGTCATCAAATTGAGAATCAAGTTGAACAAACAGAGAGTTCGACTCCCGCTTTATGTAGTAAAGGGAAATGGACCTGCACTTTTCGGCCGTGAGTGGCTACGCAGAATCAGACTTAACTGGAGTAAGATCAAAACAGTAAGATGTGTGTATCAGACTGATGTTGAGACAATAGACACTTTGCAAAAAAGGCATGCTAATGTCTTTAAATAAGGCCTGGGAACAGTCAAAGATTTTCAAGTGACGCTGGCTCTGAAACCTGACCAGCAGCCTAAATTTCTGCAAGCACGCATGGTACCGTATGCACTCCGATCAAAAGTGGAAGCTGAGCTAGAGTGTCTTCAAAAGCAAGGAGTGATTTCACCAGTCAAGTTCAGTGAGTGGGCAACCCCAATCGTACCAGTGATTAAGAAGAAAGGAGGAGTAAGAATTTGTGGAGACTTTAAAGTAACAGTGAACCCAGCTCTGTGCGCAGAATATTATCCCTTACCACATATAGAGGATTTGTTTGCATCACTTTCCGGTGGACAGCGCTTTAGCAAGCTGGATCTGTCACATGCCTACCTGCAGGTACCAGTCAGTGAGAAGTCCTGTCTCTACCTCACAATCACCACTCATAAGGGTCTGTTTGTTTATAATAGGCTACCCTTTGGGATTACCTCAGCACCCTCCATCTTCCAAAGAGTGATGGATCAAGTTCTGCAAGGACTCCCTAACGTGCCTTGTTTCTTAGATGACATCTTAGTCACGGGCACTGATGATGTTCAGCATCTGAAAAACTTGGGGGCAGTTTTGTGTCGTCTTGAGGAATTTGGCCTCCGTGTACAGCAGGAAAAGTGTGAGTTCTTCAAAAGTTGGAATTGGAGTACTTGGGACACACCATTGATGTGGCAGGACTTCACAAGTCTCCAGACAGGATACAAGCAATTGTAAATGCTCCAGCTCCAATTAATGTGAGTCAACTAAGGTCATTTTTAGGACTAATCAACTACTATGCCAGATTTGTCCCTAACCTAGCTACCATACTGCATCCTCTGAATGCATTGTTGCATAAACGTGTGAAGTGGAATTGGTCAGTAGAATGTGAAAAGGCATTCCAAGAAGCCAAAAGTCAGTTGACAAGCAAGAGTGTACTCACTCATTATGACCCACGACTTCCAATCAGGTTAGCGTGTGATGCATCACCATACCGCGTTGGAGCCGTGATTTCTCATGTGCTGTCTGATGGGCAGGAGAAACCCATAGCTTTCGCCTCAAGGACATTAAGTAAGGCAGAGCAAAATTATGCCCAGATAGAACGGGAGGCACTGGGGATTATCTTTGGTGTCAGAAAGTTTCATGCTTATCTCTATGGACGGCATTTCACCCTTCTCACTGACCACCGTCCATTGACAATGATCCTGAGCCCCAACAAAGCAACTCCATTCATGGCTGCAGCCAGACTTCAAAGATGGGCTCTTCTACTTGCTGCCCATAATTATACAATTCAGTATAGGAGCGCTGCTGACCATGGTAATGCAGATGGATTGTCTCGTCTACCACTCCCAGTACAACACAAAGAGAAAATAGGAACAGTTGATGATCTTATCCATCATTTGGCATTATTGCCGGTAGGCAGCTCAGACATCTGAAAGGAGACTAGGTCTGACCCTACCCTTGCTAAGGTCTTGGAGATGGTGTCAACTGGATGTTTCCCCACCACCAAAGGTGCTGATAGCAATCTAACACCATATCTAATCAGACAGAACGAGCTTACAACCCTGCAAGGCTGTCTGATGTGGGGCAACTGAGTAATTGTACCACCCAAACTGAGACAAATAGTTTTGGAAGAGTTACACACTGGGCATCCTGGTGTGGTTAAGATGAAGGCTGTAGCACAAAGTTATGTTTGGTGGCCGGGCATCGATGCTCAAATTGAAGAAAAATCTAAAACCTGTATATCATGTCAGCACAATCAGAGGTCTCCAAGTCTGTCACGGCTACATTCTTGGCCATGGCCAGGAGCACCCTGGCAGCGGATTCATGTAGATTTCGCAGGGCCTTTCAAAGGATGCATGTTCTTTGTGGCAGTGGATGCCCATTCAAAATGGCCAGAGGTTTGTTTGATGGAGTCAACAACGGCATCCAAAACCATCCAAGTACTGAGAAACATGTTCAGTCACTATGGCTTACCTTCTGGTTCTGGTGAGCGACAATGGTCCACAATTTGTTTCGGATGAGTTCTCTAGGTTCCTCAAAGCCAATGGGGTGAAACATATGCATTCTGCTCCATCCACATCTCTTCAAGAAAGGCTAGATGCTTTCCTTCTGCACTACCAAAATTCGTCACATGCCACCACAAAAGAGACACTTGCCATGCTTTTTTTACACCGAACACATCTGGATCTTCTGAAACCGAGCTTAGCAGCTGTCATGAGTCAAGTCCAGGAAAATGAGTGCAGCTACAGGGCTAAGCCTTCCAAAGATCGCAAATTCGAAGTAGGCGATCCAGTGTTGGTCCATGATTACACCTGGCAACATGTAATCTAAAACAGGTCCAGTATCGTACACGGTTGAAGTTAGATCTTCTCAGCTCTGGAAACATGTCCATTCAGAGTTAGTAAACCACCTGATAGACTTAACTTGTAAGGCAAATATATGGTGGAAACCTGGACATTTTTGTGTACAAAGTTAGCTAGTGAGTTGGGTCCCAAAACAAGGCAGTCTAGGTTTGGGGCAGTCTACCCCCAGCCGTAGTTTAGGAAAAAAAAGAGAAAATTTGTACATTCAGTAAGAGGGGGTAATGTATGTGCAGTCAGTCATTGTTCCTATTATTAGGCTGCGTGGGGCGCTGTTTTCCCTGAGAGTTATTACTCCCTGATTGCTGCAATAAACCCCACTAGAAGAGGTGTGACCACTGTCTCTGCCTGTTCTCTGTGTAGTTTGCATTCTAACTTATTAATAAGTTAATAGAGATAAGTTAATACAGAGCCATAGTTTGGTAAACTAAAGCCGTATTAAGCTGAAAAGATAATATGAAGGAATTCCAGTGGTCTGCACAGAGCCCTGACCTCAACCCCCACTGAACACCTTTGGGATGAACTGGAACGTCGATTGTGAGCCAGACTCTTTTGACTAAATTGGCACCATTTCCCACAGACATACTCTGGAATCTTGTGGAAAACCTCCCCAGAAGACTGGAGGCTGTTGTACTGCAAAAGTGGGGCCAACTCCATATTAATCCCCATGGTCTGTGGAATGGGATGTCCACCATGCTTATATGAGTGAGATGTATAGTTGTACTCAAACTGTTGGCGTAGATCCAGTGCAAAATAAGAGGCAAACTTCAAACACAAAACATGTCTTGGCTGATCAACTGCATTTAGTGTAAGAGGGAAATTGTGTTTCTTTTTTAAAAGTCCTTTTTAAGACCTTGTTCTGGTGTAATGAAAAAATCTGCTCTGATCTTTTTACCCTTACTTGTCTTGCACTTTTATGGAGCTAAGTGAAAATATTAAAATACTCAATTCTCCAGTAAATGTTCCTCACATTCACAGTGTACTATACAGGTCTCTTTCTCAGTGTGAGAAGGTTGGAGAGCTTAGGGCTGCTTCTGTCTTCCTCCTGGAGAAGCAGAAAAATGTCACCCAAGAGGCTCAGCCTGAGCTCCTGCTGACACCAAAAGTAGAGTCTACCATGAAACACAAATACTCCTGCTTCTAGCAGGAAGACTTTCGGTTCACTGGCATTTGTATGTTGTGAGCATTACTTCACTCAGCACATGGAAAAAGGGAATCTCTGTGTAGAACTCCTGGTGACTCTCAAAGGAATGCTTCTCAGTCCTGAAAACAAATGCACAAATTCACACCTCCACTATTCCTTTTCTATCACTTACAACTGTATTCTATCATGCCTGATGACAATCCCTCAGGGTCTTCTGCAAGCCTGTTGGATTTAATCTCTCCAGTTTATCAGTAATACTCTTATGTCATTGTTGATTTTCGCTCAGCTAAATTCTTGAAATACTCAATGCCGCTCCCACCCACACAGTTCCGTCAAGGTGAACTGACATCCAATATCTGACATAATCTATTCACAAATGCATTATTCTCTGCAGAAAGAACACAGTAGTCATGGTCATTGAGCTCACCGCGAAGTAGGGGTGGGAATCTCTAGGCACCTCATGATTTGTTGTTGGTTTCCTGATGGGCTATCTGCAATGAGAAACTGTCAAACACTAAGAAGTTGTGAAGCTGAAATCAGCTTCTCTTTCGAATTTTCTCAGTCCCCGTTAAATAATGGATAGCCTCGTATCAGCCTCATAAATCTGTCGAATGTTCAGAGACATTTTGCAAGAAACTATTCAACATTTGAGGAGAATTTTCCTGTTGGAAATGTGAGGAGCTACAGCTAAAGCTTAAAGCAGAGTAAAGTCTGTGTTTTCTTTCATATGTTTTAGGCTATACTAGGACATCAGCACATACTGAGACATACTAGACTTTGAACGTTGTGGCTGCCAAGGCAGTTTGATTTTTGTTGAAAGGACAAAATGGCTCTTCTTAACATTTGGGTTGTGACTCCTGGCTTGACCTGACTTTTAATCCAGAGCCGGTTGGATTTCTCGATCATCCAGTCGTGTTTTTGTTCTGTGTCACCACAGACTGTCTGGGCGCTGCACTTACCCACTTCCAAGTTCCACCTTTTACGTTCTGTCAACATTACGTTACAAATTAAATATTTAGAAAATCGATTTTTGACATTTGTGAATCGATTCAGGATCGTCCACATCTGCATCGCGATGCATGTAAGAATCGAGTTTTCCCCTCTCCCCTACTTTTAAGTATATTTACCAAATGCTGTTTATTCCCAGTAAACACAGACAGATGAAACCACAAAGCGGTTATTTTTTCCATTTTGCTAAGCAGCTGTGGCAGTCAGATTGACTGCTCCACTGTCTCTGTAGGCTTCGAGAATTTGCACGTTGTTCACGCAATCAGTTGCTTCTCAACTCTCAACTCTTTAGACTAACTTCATTAATTTTAACTGCTTTACTATGATCCTTATGGATATATATATATCCATCCATCCATCGCTTCTTCGTCAGGGTCAGGGGGGGTGCTGGAGCCTATCCCAGCGGTCATCGGGCGGAAGGCATGATACACCCTGGACAGGTCGCCAGTCCATCGCAGGGCTATATATATATAAAAATATATATATAAAAATATATAAAAAATATATAAAAATATATAAATATATATATATATAAAAAATATATAAAAAATATATAAAAAAAAAATATATATATATAAAAATATATATATAAAAAAAAATATATATATATATATATATATATAGCCCTGCGATTCATTTAAGCTATTCATTAATTTGTGGGATTTCTCTTCATACATGCTTTGGTCCTGCTCCCGCCTGCAGTGGGCTGGGTTCCCGCCCGCTCCCACACACAACGCCAAAAATTAGTCCCATGCCGCAACATATTGTGGCAGATCTCACAGGTTTTGTGAGAATTGGCAGTACGGACCTCTACTTTACATCGAAAGGAAGATGCCACAAGGGGTTCTCTGAGTAATGCCAAAGAAGAATGCCACTTGCTTCCCTAAAGAACATTTTTAAAGATGTGAGGAAATCTTCATGAAATGTAAATGCTCTATGCTTATTTTGCTTATTTAAGGATTCTGCCAAGATTTTCTCATAGGAACCATCCACTTAAAGGTTTTCAGCGAACCATAGCTGTTCTCTTGCAAAAAAACCTTTTTCCGGCACCTTTATTTTTAAGAGCGTATGTGGAAATACAAAGCACTCCTCTGTACAGCTGCATGATACTGTTTTTGAGATCAAAAGCATGTTGAGTATAAGAAACAGATGTTTGAGAAATCTCTCATCAGTGCAGTTATAGCTAAAGACAGAATGACATGGCGCTGTTAAATGTGCTACCAGCTGCACATCTACCTTTTTCTGGGCAATATTTAGATAGAAGATGATCTGAATCAACCCCTATTACCTCAAAAAGTCAATATGCGAGATGAAATTAGAGGTTCTGACATGCATTGATCTCTGCAGTCAGCGTGCTGTAAGGTAAAGGCTTGATGGCGTGCAGCACTTGGTCTTAAGATAAGCGCGAGGGCAGGCTTACTCAGTGTTAGTGGAACAGGCAAACATGACCTCAATTTCAGAGTTGATGGAAAAAGCAAACTTGTAGTTGCTTGGATTTCCTGGCAATCCTGAGTACATGGTCATCCTTTTGTACCTGCAAAATAGGATCAAGGTACTGCATTAGAGGCTATTATATAATGTGGGATGACAGACAAATGTGCAAAATTGATTAACATTAACATTAACGTGAGTGTTAGGCTTGTTTTAGGCTTTGCGCTGAGATCAACTATACATTTTGGGAGCTAAGTGTTGAGTATATCAGCATTAGATTTACTAAAGCTGGCTTTACACAGTCACACTCTCATGCAATGTCTGTTGCTTGAAAACTACACGAAACTAAATTGCATTTGTGTTGCATAATGTAAAGCATCCTGCAACTCATTCCAACTCAGCTGCAACAGTTGTAAAATACGCTTTGCGAAACAGCCAATCAAAGCAGCAGTAAAGGATCATGTGATGACAGAAAAACATACATTCTAATATCGATTCCACTGGATTAGTGGACGTGAAAAGAGAACAGAAGATGCTTTGTTGGGTGGTTGACAGGGAGAAGAAGTGCATCTCACGCAGATCAGCGAGTTCAGTGAGTGTTGGAGTGTCAGGTTTAGATTTTTGGTTTTGGGATGAAGTTAAAGAGAGTGAGGTTTAGGTTTTGGATTAGAGTGAGAATTAGGTTTAGTTTTTGGGCTGAGATTAAGGATAAGAGAGAGTTAGATTTAGGTTTTATGTTTAAGGTTTGTGTTACAGTGAGATTTAGGTTTAGGTTTTGGGTTTAAGGTTTGGATTAGAATAAGGGGTTAGGTGTTGGCTTGAGGTTAAGGTTAAAGTAAGAGTTAAGGTTAGGTCTTGGGTTTAGGTTTGGGTTAGAATGAGAGAATTAGCTTTAGGTTTTGGAAATGAGTTAGATTGAGTGGATTTGGGTTTAAGGTTTTTGTTAGAGTGAGAGAGAGGTTTAGGTTTGGGTTTAGGTTAGGGTTAGACAGAGTTAGATTTAGATTTTGGCTTGATGTTAAAGTGAGAGTTAGGTTTAGGATTTGGGTTTAAGGTTTGTGTTAGAGTGACAGATTTAGGTTTGGGGTTTAAGGTTCAGGTTAGAGTGAGAATCAGGTTCAAGTTTTGGCTTGAGGTTAGGGTTGAAGTTAGGTTTAGGTTTTGAGTTTAAGAAGTTAGACTGAAAGTGAGGTTTAGGATTTGGGTTGAAGATGTGGGTTAGAGTGAGAGTTAGCTTTAAGTTTTGGGTTCAAGCTTAGGGTTAGAGTGAGAGTTAGATTTAGATTTTGGGTTTAGGATTCATGTTCGAGTGGGAGTTAGGTTTAGGCTTTGGGTTGAGGTTGAGGTTTAGTTTATTTTATTAGTTTGCATTAAGTTATATTTTGGTTTGAGATTAAGGGTGAAGGTAAAAGTAAATTTTTTATGTTAAATATTTGAGTGAATTTAATTAAGATTTAGTTGAATGAGTATTTACAGTGGATCAAAACAGTAGAACAAAATAAAGTGTTGCCAAATTGGTCTCTTTGAGGCCAAATCTAGCCCTTTATTCACCATTGAATATGAATATGGTCAGTTTCCACTTCATGGAAATACAAGGTAGAATTATGACCTGATATTGGACAGGTGGAATCAAGATGAAGGTAAACGCTCTGAACTCGGGCTGATCAAATGGTACATTATTATTTTAACATGAGAAGTGTGTTGAATTTGATTCCTGTCAGAGCTAAAAGTGGTAATAAAGTATGCTTTCTGGCTATAGTGGATAAAAATATCTAAAATCCTACTGTTCTAGAGGTACACCAGTAATGGCTCCATCTTTTAAAATTAATGCTGAAAGCTTTGTGACTTGTTTTTCTTTGCTTTCTACCAGCTGATCTCAGCATGTTCAGCTGGAACTTTTGTGTTTTGATGGTGCAAGTGTGTCAGCAGGAGGCTATGAAAGAGAGTACTTAGCTGAGGCAATGCACCAGACCCTATGACTCCAACCCAGTAAGAGACACATTAATTATGATGAATAATCTTGCAAGATTAAAATAATATATATATATATATATATATATATATATATATATATATATATATATATATATATATAAACAAATAATTAAAAAACCCAATAATGAACTGAAATAAATGAGAACTTTTATGCCTTATCTGTTATCTGTCATGCTGTTATCTATGTTTATATTCAATACCAAAATCTGTACTCATCTGCATTTACAGAGGACTTCTACCAATTTTCCAACACTTCTCATTAGCTGAGGTGTAAACAAAGTCATTCAGAGTGTGGTTTGACGTGAAGTGGTTCATTGTAGAGATTCAGATATCTTTACAGTGACGGTGATAGGAACCAGGGGTCACAATGTCTACCACACAAACGTAGCTGCTTCATTTACTATCCATAAAGATGAGTGAATATACATGACATTTACCTAGAAATATAATGTTTATAATGGTGAAATACTGTTTATTTGGAAAAAAACAACCTTCCAAATATTGATGTTTTGTAGTGCAGATTTATGGTGATGATTGGTAATGTTGGTAGAAGTGAAAGACAGTGGGATTGGCTTTCACACACCGGTCATTCTCACATATACACTCTCCGAAATAAAGGCACTAAACTGTCACTGGAGCAGTGCCCCTCTTGTCACTGGGGTGGGACCCTCAAGGGTGCATCTCAGTACCTTTAGTCAGGGAACATAACTGAACTATAATCCACTGAAATTATGTTTTCTAAGTCGTACTGACTCCACACCCTGCCTCGCCTCGCCTCGCCTCGCCTCCAGGCTTTGATTCTACTGCTCTGTTTTAAAACATTCGGTTATGTAAAGGTACAAATACAAACTTTTCACCTGGAAAAACTGATTTAAGGTTCACAGTTTGACCATAAAACACTGCTGTACCTTTGAGGGGACATTTACATTGTTTTTTCTGGATAAATGAAAAATGTACCTGTACAGAACCTTTAGTTTTAAAAGTGTAGCTTTGTGCAGCGGACCTTCTACAGACCTCCTTTTACCAGATGGATAGAGTGAAATCACTTTAATCAATAAAGATGCAGTCATATAAGAGCATGACACATTTGTTTTCCCTCAGACGTTTTCTGACATGTGATTGGGAAATTGTTTCAAGCTTGGCAGTTCTATTGCATAATGTGTGTAACTAGTATTTCGTTTGATAGTAGCCGTGAATTGAAGACTTTTTAAAGTTCGAATTTAGTTTCACTCTGTTTCTTTCTCATTGATTTACATAGTTTTACTTCACTGTATTTGACTATGTAGTAAAAAGGGCTACTCTTGAAATGCTGTATTGTGTGGGCAGCACTGCAGCAGCCTGTGTGAAAGGTCTGACCTGTTAACATGAACGCAAAAATGAAAAACAACACGTTCCAATTCACTAATGGAACACAGCACTGCTGCATACTGTCAGAGAGAGAGTGAGTGACACTTTGAATGATTTTTGTCTTATTTATTTATGTTGAAATTGTTTCATGTTTTTAAAAATGAGTGACATTCACCCATAATGTGTTCTCAATATGTGTATTGCCTTTTAAAGAAAAAAGACTACTACTACTACTACTACTACTACTACTACTACTACTACTATTCTTCATCATCTATATTTATATTTATTTACCTTGATCAAGCTACTGACCATATAGCTATAGACCTACAAATAGAACTTTTATCTAGTTCAGGGGTCACAACTCAAATGTTAAGAAGAGCCATTTTGTCCTTTCAAAAATCAAACAATCTTGGGAGGCACAACATTTTCTGTCCATTTTATAAAAGTAATGTTTTACCATCTTGGTTGTAAATACTGTATGTGTCACTATGTGATAATGTATTAGATATAAATAAAAAATACTAGCAAAATGCAGATTTACTTTGCTCTGCTTTAAGCTTTAGCTCAGCCATATATGCTTTTCTCACATCTCCAGCAGGAAACTTTTCTGCAAAAGTGGAACAATTTCTTGTAAAATGTCTGTCAACGTTAAATTTCCCTTCCTGGATCAGGGCCTTGTCTAGGCGGAAGGGCTTGTGTGGTCTAGGGATCTTCAGAACTAAGTCATCAAGAGCAATATGCTCCTGGTAGGGTCTCCCAGGGTGAACAGGTCTGGAGTGAAGATCCAGATTATCTCAATCCAAAAACCCTCCATGACAAATGGACAGACAATCATGTACCCTGCCTGGGCGTAGCGTTCCTCAGCGAGCACCTGGTGGCCAGGCAGCCCACATAACCCGGCCAGGCTCAGCCCATAGAGGTAATGTGGGGAGACCATGTGGGCCTGCCACCTGCAATGTCCAGCATGGGGAATGATGCAGTGCCATATAGGCAATGGGAGATGGCGGGGAGGCCCTTGGCGGCTAAGGGCCCCTGTGACAGAAACTGGCTCTTGGTACATGGAATACAACCTCACTGGGGGGGAAGGAGCCAGAGCTTGTGCAGGAGGTTGAGAGGTATCAACTAGATATGGTTAGGCTCACCTCCACCCACAGTGTCAGCTCTGGAACCAAACTCCTGTATAGGAGTTTCATACTCATGGGTTGCACAGGGTGAGAGGTGCCAGGTGGGTCACGTCAAGTCAAGAGGCTTTTATTGTCATTCCATCTATGTACAGGTAACACAGTGGAGTGAAATTACGTTCCTCCTTAAACTAGAAACAATAAATACGATAAATTAAACAGACACAGGCTTAGACACAGTAAACAGGCAGGACAGTGCAGCACCGACACAGCCCTTATTCTGGACATGAGGTCGTGGAATAAAGTGCAGAGATAATAACACGCTGTGATCTGTGATCCATGCAGTCAGATGACAGACATAAACACAGCAGTTACTAAGGTAGTAAAACAGTGTAAACACAGTGTAGCAGCAATGTTCCAGATAGTGCAGGTAGAGCTTCAAAAGAGTTGTGTGTGTGTGTGTGTGTGTGTGTGTTGGGGAGTGGGGGGTTAGCTCAGTCCTTGTGAGTTTAAAAACCTGATTGCTTCAGGAATAAAGCTGTTGCAGAGTCTGGCATTGGTGGCATGGATGCTCCAGTACCTTCTGCCAGACAGCAGCAGTGAAACAAGTCTGTGTGAGGGATGGATGGGGTCATCCACAATGTATGGTGTAGATGTCCATGATGGAGGGGAGAGAGACCCCGATGATCTGATGGACTTGCATGTTGGGATGTGTGGAGATACTCATGAGCCCCTGGCTGGTGGCCGTGGAACTGGAGTTTGTCCTGGCGGTTGAGAGGGTCGCCTCAATGCAAGTTAAAATCACAGAGAGGAAAACTCTGACTGTTGTCTGTGCTTATGCATCGAACAACAGGTTGGAGTACTCTGCCTTCTTGGAGCAAGTGGGTGGGACAGTCTGCACACCAATCTTCAAGGTGAAAGGTCAGTTACTTAGCAGTTATAGGCTACTTTACCTCCAGTATTTAAGGTGATTTATTGTTAAAACTGTGTTAGAATATTATTTTACTGCATAGGATTTTATCTTTTGCTTTAAAACTAGTTCTGCTGTGGAGCCACAACAGGATGGTAAAAGAGCCGCGTGGTGCCGACACCCTGGTCTAGGTGAAGAGTATTCTTCGTATTGTTCCAGCTTCTACTCTTTGCACTTATTTGTAAGTCCATCCATCCATCCATCCATCCATTTTCTAAGCTGCTACTCCCTCACGATTGCGGGGGGGTGCTGGAGCCTATCCCAGCGGTCATCGGGCAGAAGGCAGGATACACCCTGGACAGGCCGCCAGTCCATCATAAGGCTATTTGTAAGTCACTCTGAAAAAGGTAAACTAAATTAACAAATGTAAACAAAGACACACTTGTAGAAACTGATTTGACCCTGAGAAACAATTGGCGCGTCTATGTTAACTTCTAAATGCATAAATATGAATGTATTTGACAGAAATTAGTTCAATCTATTTTAGTCTGTTTGCGCTTTTTCACCCTCTGGAATAGCATCTGTAATACATGCTTGTGTGGTAAGGGTGAAAATAAAAAGCTATATTTAGTCCTGGTTTATAGAGGACACCAAGGTTATTGACCTTTCTGAGGTGTGTGTTCTCCGAGTGTACGGTGAAGTGTTAGCGGTCATGACCCGAGTTTCCTCTGCTGCAGGCAGAGAAAGCTCCGGTATGCGGCCTTCTGTCTTCAACCTTGCTCTGGCGCCATTGTGTGCCTGTCTCACTATGGCAACATTCTCCATCCTACAGGAAAAAGCATAGCAAGGGTTCATTCAGCACATGTTGAAAGGTCTGAAGTAGCTTTGACTGGAAACGTAGACGTTCACAAGCTCACTGTCAACAACTCCTGGGATTTTATTTCAGGGTTTTTCTTAGTAAAGACAGTAGCCAAACTGAGGGTCTAGAGCAGTGTTTCTCAGCCCTGGTCCTGGAGGCCCAATGTCCTGCACTTTTCATACATGACTACAGAATATGTGAATTCACTGACATAAAACAAATGATAAATAAATATTATAAAATATGTAATGAAGGTTCTCCCAGGAGTTGTGTCACTGGTAGCTGCGTAACAAAAAAATCACTTATTTTGAAATAAAAATCACACTGATGATATCACTTGATTTCTTTTTACCTATTTTCTGAGAATATATGAAGAAAAGCACATGGTAAGTCCACTGCGTCTCTTCGGTCATTCATTTATGGCATTTTGCTGACGCTCTTATCCAGAGTGACTTACAATTAGATCATTTTACACAGGGAGGCCAAGGTGGTGTTAGGAGTCTTGCCCAAGGACCCTTATTGGTATAGTGTAGGGTACTTGTCCTGGTGGGGATTGAACCCCAGTCTACAGCGTAGAAGGCAGAGGTGTTAACCACTACACTAACTACACTACACTACACTACACTAACCAACCACATATACATTTTTTTGTTGAAGTCACTGGTGTGACCCACTTTATTCTGAGGTAATTGTGAAAAAATAGAATACAAATGGATTAAATGACATATTTTAGTGGATATTCCATGATTAATACCACGTGGTTTGAAGCTGTGAAGTAGCCGTTTTGTAAAACGCATTTTTTTCATTAAAAACGTCTCTGGTGTTACCTTTCTTATGTGGGGATTGGTAACACCAGTGAGACCTATGGAGAGACAGGAAACTGGACGTTTCTTTAATCTTTCAGTAAAGATTTCTGGCATCAACTTCAATTCATTTTTACGAACTGACTGAAACCTGGTTAGAGTATGACTTCTATTCACAGTCAACAATGAATCTAGGACTTCCAGAAAGTCTGGAGTGACGTTCTTCTCATTATATTTGTCCCACTCATTGAAAAACAAACCCTGATTGGTTCATTTGGATTAGTTCCTAAATAGTCTAAAATACCATGTAAGGCCTTCAGTTCAACTCCTAACCAATGGTCGAGCTCGCTTGGCTGTGTCATACCACAGTGGGAAAAAAATCTGAATGAGTTTTTAAAAAAATTTTTATTGAGCACCTTAAAATTTTAACCCTTTTTTTTCTAATTAAAACTTAACAATGAAATGAGAGAGTTATACCATCAGCTACAAAAGTAGCACAATTCTATTAAATAAAAATGAACTTAAAATTAAAGCCCTGTATTTTTTGATCCCAGATATGATTAGGCCTTCACTGAATCACCGAGGGGGCTTTAACTGTAGCTTTGCTAATGAGAGCTCAAGCTGTTGGAAGGAATGAACGTATTGAGGAGATATAAAAGGATAATGACAGTTTTGTCACAGACATTGAGCAGAGCAAATTACAGAAGATATAATTATTCCTCCTCCAGCAGCTCAGATGTAGACCAAGAGCTTCTACCTGGCTACTGAACCTAACCACTGCAATTACCACCTGAAGAGCCAATGAGCTTTTTTTTTGCACAGGCAGTTTCATCTATACAAAGTAACTGATGTCTTTGATGGGTCTGCGTTCATTTCTCATTTGTCAGGAACCATGTAAACAAATGAATTAATCTCTCTGTTCACCTCTAAAACAAAGACGCGTTTTTTTGACATTGCATTTGCATTTGAGAGATTGTGTTCTTCAGAACGTGACGATTGATTTTCAGGGTTTTTTTGGGTTTTTTTTTTTAGTAGCACTCTGCCAAGGACAAACAAATCTGTTTCCTCTCTGAATATTAAACTAGCCAACGTTCAGCACTTCAGCCTTGGCCTGTTGTAGGTCACCATATAAGCACAGCAAATCAGAACACAGGAATCTTGCTGAAGTCACCCAGGAGCTGCTCTCCAAAACGGAAGTGGAAATATATATATATATATAGAACATGAGAACAGAGGTGAGAAGAGAATTGCGTGACCATTGTGGTGCTCGTCCTCCTGCTGAGTGAGAGAGAGAGCCAGATATCACCATGGTGATGAAAGGATGTAAGAACCGAGGAGCTAGGGTTCAGCTTCTGAACATTAAGCCTAGCTTTATCTTTTTTGATGCTCATTTATTTACCTTTTTGGGATTTTCACCCAATTTTTCACCCTACTTTAGTCATTTCCAGGTTCTAGGCTTCCCCCAATCACATGTTGCTTCCAAGCTGGAAGGGTGAAGGAAAACACTGCTTCCTCTGAGACTCATGAAGCGCCAACTTTTCTAACTGCCTCTAGCACTATGTCACTGGAGAGCTCAGCATACATGGAGGAAAATGCTAACTGCCAATTCTGTTACAGATCCCAGCCTTGGCTAGAATCCCACTTTGCAATGGGTGGTGATGGAGGATCGTGGCTGTGGCATCACCTGGGTTCAAACTAGAGATTTCATTATGAACTGTTTTGGTCGTAAATAATGCTCCATTTCGAAACTTGTGGAAGATGAATGAATGTATTGTGATGTTTGGCAAAGAAGGAAACATAGTGCTCTTTTATTGAACCAGTCCAGCACTCAACTCAACACGATACAGAGGTTGAGAATGATGCAGCTAGGCCTGATACATGGGGAGGGCACACACACACACACACACACACACACACACACACACACACACACACACACACACACAGTATGCTGCACCAATAATGTCCACTCAGTATCAACTATTTTCAATAATCAAGTCTCCCTCACTGAGACTCTCTCATTAGGCGCTTTCCCAGGAGGCTTCGCACAACCATGGCCAAGAGCAGAATTAAGTATTAATGAATGAACTACAGCATTAATGAATGAATGTATGATATAACGTGTTTTATGCTTCTAAACAAAGTGCTATCAGGTTGTCATAGCATTCAGTTTACATTCTGTATCAGAACATTTCAGTCAACTTCAACAACTGACAGTAATACAGCAAAAATGTAAAGGATGTCGTCTTCACATCCATGGTCACCAACCTTCCTTCTGGACATTGATTTTCCTGCAGAGTTCAGTTTCAACCAGCATCTAATATGCTGCTCAAGCCACCCCCACAGCCTCCCACACTCATGTATGTGATCCAGTGAATTAACCAGCTAATTGATTGGTGTGGTAGGTAGTAATTGGAACTAGATTCAGCAGAAAGGTACAGGGTTAGATATAAAGGTTCTGTGCAGGTACATTCTTCGTTCATCAAGGTACAAACAATGTAAATGTTCCTTCAAAAGGTACAACAGTGGTGTTAGGGTTGTTTTCCAGGTGAAAAACTACATATTTGTATCTTTTTCTTAACCAAATGTTTTATAACAGAACAGTAAAATAAAAGCCTGGAGACGAGACGGGGTGTGTGGAGTACAGCTTAGATAATATAATTTCAATGGATTATAGTTCAGTTATGTTCCCTGACTGAAGGTACTGAGATCTACCCTTGAGGTACCCCAGTGACAAGAGGGGTCCTGCCCCAGTGACAGTTTTTGAGAGTGTATGTAGGATCTCCAGGACCAGCATTAGTGATCACTGATTTACTGCCTTGCAGTGAGAAATAATCACACAAAATATAAGAAGAAACACTGTAAGGTGTTCACGCCACAGGAGACCCACCAGAGTAGATGTCTGATTTTCTGCTTTACTAAATCTGTAATTGCTTATTCCATATTAGAAGATGCCTCATTAGCCAGTCACACCTGTGGGCCTCATAAATGCCTTCGTCCAGCAGGCAGCAATGCTGGGTTGCTGCGGAGCTCGTCTGCTGACTTCATCCCTCATCAGAAAAATGACTGATGTCTTTGGTGTCTTTTGGTTTGGTGCGATTGTTCGTAAGACTCAGCCCTCGATCTGCCAGTGTGTCACGAGCAGTTGGACTCTCTCACCATTGACCAGCATGAAGGTTTACGCTGCTCTTTCTCCTCAAACATCTGCACCCCAGAGTGTCCAATTAGAACATTATCCTAAAGAGCATGATGAGCATGCCTGATGCTCATGCTCCTTATTTTAGCGAATTGCATCCTAATCGTGAAGCATGGGGATTCGTTTAAAATGTGCTGAAACGGCTGGGTCATGTTTGAAGGGCCTCGCATTAATTGCCTCTTGGTTATATAACTGTTGCACAGCAGATGGCAAACAGTTTGCCATCTCGCTCAACTTTTTGTTATGCAATTCACAAACTGTTTGCTTTCCGCTCTGAGCTGTGAGTCAGTACATATGTACGTGGTATTGCTCCTATAGTAGTGAGTAGTCACATACATTTCATTCATTCAAACATATGTGTGTGTGTGTGTGGTTGTGTCCATGCTTTTGGTGAGACTGTCTATGTATCTACATATTTAGATATGTATATATGAGTTTATTGCAAAGCATCAGGGAACAGTTGATGACAGAAACATTGTTAGCTCTGTGAAGAAAAGCCCCAAACAACAGTCAGGGTGTAACGGGGAGTGAGGTAGCGGACGCATGTGCGGAGGTAAGCGATTTTTATTAAGGGCAAATCCAAAATCAGGGTCGTAACGGTCCAGGGTCAAAGAGCCAATATGTACAGAACGGGGTGCGGACATGACGAGAAACACAAACAACCAAACAGTTCCAACAAAGACCAACACATCAAACAACGACCGATACATCAAACAAAGACCGGCAAACACTAATGCCTAACACAGGGCTTTAATAACAAAGGGTAACGAGGGACAGGTGAAAACAATGATGGGCGGAGACTTGAAATGAGGGGGCCGGACTAGAAAAACCAAAAACCAACACAAAAACGCAAATGGGCTAAACCAAAACAATAACACATGGACAGGACTGGGAGGGGCCAATCGTGACACAGGGCCTTGTTGGGCCAGAGATGAAAGTATCAAACAATTTGGAGAAGATTCTGAGTGATAATATAACCATAGCACAAAATCTAAACCACTCATTAGCCATAAGAGTCAAAAGGCCAGATTAGAATTCACAAAGTTACACCCTACAGTATGAATGACTAGATGTTTGAATTTATAATGAATTACGCTGCTAATTAATTAATTGGGGGTTTATAAATAAGTATAAACACAAGCCACAAATGTTCTGGAACATGTTTAAAATAAATGGCCTTGCCATTCTAATGGTTTCAGAGGAGACTGTAAATATATTTATACATATTATACATAACCTCTATACACAAATACAAACAAAACACACACAGACTCGGGCAGGCATGGGCTGGAGGTTAGGGGACCGGCTCTGTGACCGGGCGGTTGATGGTTTGATCCCCAGAGCCAACAAAGCCAACAAAAACACCTAACCCCCAACTGCTCCCCGGGCATCGTGGATAGGGCTGCCCACCGCTCCAGGCAAGTGTGCTCACTGCCCCTAGTGTGCGTGTGTTCACTAGTGTGTATGTGATGATTCACTGCACGTATGGTTTAAATGCGGAGGTGAAATTTTCCCTTTGTGGGACTAATAAGGGTCACTTAATCTATACAACATAATATTGTACAAAATCAGAGACCAACCTTCATTTATTTAATTTACACTCAAAACACAATTTAATCATTTCATTTTTTAGCATCAGGAAAAAATGATATTCAACAGAAAATCACAAAGAAGCCTCAAAAATTTAATTTAATTTTTCATTTGAACAAAGCCGCTTCTGTAATGACTTTTTTAGCCGATGTTAAACCAGCGAGCCACGTCTTCCTTTGTTTCCCTGTTAATTTTAAATTGGAATCGTCACTTAGCAATAGTACAGCTGGATCCATGGGAATTTCTTGTCCAACCAGGGCAGATAAGTTAAGTGATACTTTTTTAATCCCACAAACGGGGAAATTCCACCTCCGCATTTAACTCATCTGTGAAGTGAAACACCACATACACACTAGTGTATACACACACACACTAGGGGGCAGTGAGCACACTTGCTCGGAGCAGTGGGCAGCCCTATCCACGGCACCCGGGGAGCAGTTGGGGGTTAGGTGTCTTGCTCAAGGACACCTCAGTCATGGACTGTCAACACTGGGGATCAAACCTGCAACCTTCTGGTCACAGGGCCAGTTCCCTAACCTCCAGCCCACAACTGCCCCCAATACCCAGTAGATAATATGGTAGTAACCTTTATCCAGAAGTCATTGACGTCCCCACCTTCCCACACCATGTGCAAAAAAGTTCCCTTTGGTTGTTGTGGACAACTGTTGCAGTAGGGATGTACTGCGGTTTTTGTAAGAAAGCGTTTCCATGGTGTCCAGAATAACTTATGACAATATTTAAAATGGATGAGTTGGTAATTGGGGTTCTTTATATATATATACACAATTTCCCCAAACTATGTTCCAATCAAGTGTATTAACAGATAGTTCTGAGATAAATCTCATGTATGTGATCCAGTGAATTAACCATTCTTCATTCATCAAGGTACAAACAATGTAAATGTTCCCTCAAAGGTACAACAGTGGTGTTAGGGTCCAGTTGTGAACCTTAAGTATGTTATTTTCCAGGTGAAAAACTATGTATTTGTATCTTTTTCTTAACCGAATGTTTTAAAACATTACAGTAAAATAAAAGCCTGGAGATGAGACGGGGTGTGTGGAGTCAGTACAGCTTAGATAATATAATTTCAATGGATTATAGTTCAGTTATGTTCCCTGACTAAAGGTACTGAGATCTACCCTTGAGGTACCCCAGTGACAAGAGGGGTCCTGCCCCAGTGACAGTTTAGTCACTTTTTTTTGAGAGTGTATGTAGGATCTCCAGGACCAGCATTAGTGATCACTGATTTACTGCCTTGCAGTGAGAAATAATCACACAAAATATAAGAAGAAACACTGTAAGGTGTTCACGCCACAGGAGACCCACCAGAGTAGATGTCTGATTTTCTGCTTTACTAAATCTGTAATTGCTTATTCCGTATTAGAAGATGCATCATTAGCCAGTCACATCGGTGGGCCTCATAAATGCCTTCGTCCAGCAGGCAGCAATGCTGAGTTGCTGCGGAGCTCGTCTGCTGACTTCATCCCTCATCAGAAAAATGACTGATGTCTTTGGTGTCTTTTGGTTTGGTGCGATTGTTCGTAAGACTCAGCCCTCGATCTGCCAGTGTGTCACGAGCAGTTGGACTCTCTCACCATTGACCAGCATGAAGGTTTACGCTGCTCTTTCTCCTCAAACATCTGCACCCCAGAGTTTTTGGAATTTTTGACATTTTAATTCTTAAATTTTTCTGTTTCTGCTTTTCACGATCAAAGTAATCCCAAACACATTCAGCAATGTTAAGGTTTGGACGCTGGGATGACAAATTGGTTTTCTTTTTTTTGTCTATTTTCGGCTGGCTTTGTTTTGGTCCGCTTGTCGTATTTCAGGAAAGGGTCAATGCAAATCTTACCATGAAACATTTCTATCTGGCAAGTCATCTTCCCTTCCAGGATGACGATCCCCCCCATCCAAAGCCACAAGGGTCATTTGATTTGATGAGCATTATGTAAATCATATTAAATGGTGTTCACAGCCAGAGATTTCAACCAGTTGGTGCTCTTCACCACCATCAGCCCAACACCCATCGCGGAAATATCTTTTGAAAGAATGGTGTTCAATCCCTCCAGCAGAGTTTCATAGACTTGTCAAATCTATGTCAAGATGCACTGAAGCTGCTCTGATGTCTCATTCTTTTAAATTGTCACTTGTCTATAAATGAATGGGATGAAAAGAAAGTTCTTCTTGAATTTTCTTGTTTTTTAAGCTCTGACTAATCCTCTATGTCTGGCCTTTGGAAGGAACACTTGTGCGAAGCTTCCCCAGCCATGAGGAAAGGCAGTGCTCTTATTCTGTCAGGCATTCTGCAGCTGCTCTGCTTTGACAGCGTCGCTGTCTCTCCATTAACAATGCTGTTTGTTTGCTGATCTTCAAAGTTAGGAAAAGGCCTCTTTAGATGAAGCTGGTGACAGACGTTGTTTGGGTAGTCAGGAAAAGACCCTTAAGGTTTCCTCCTCTTCTTCGGTTTCCTGGCTTTTTGAGAATGTCCTCAGCACAATGTGCACATTGCCCTGGGCTGGGGGTGGGGAATGAGGGCCATTACACTGCCCACACAAGGGAAACCACTGAGAGAGTTGTTTATCTCCTCATGTTTCTGTGTTTACCTCAGAGACGTGATGTCCATGCTGATTGTTGGTGGGTGGTACAGCTTCCCGATTTCGTAACATCCTGTTGTTCGCTCCTCCACACTGACGCCCAGGTAAAAGCGTGGGGCTCCACTTATGGCCAGAAGCGGCACTTCTGTGGAGCAGTGAAGAGGTTTATTTAGGTCATGTGTCTAAAGGCTTCTGTCTGCAGCCTGTCTGACCGCCGCTGGACACTCAGCCCGGCCTGACAGCAGATGCTGTCACTGCTGTGGATCTAGGCCACTCTTACAAGCATAGCTCACAGTATTCGGAGCGTTGAATCTGCTTGATATCTTATAGTAAAGCAGTGCGGATTTTTGTGAGGCTACACGGCTGCTTCAGTTATTTTTACTGATTCTTTCACCTTTTTTTATTTGTAGCCTTTAGAAGTCACTTCTATTTCTGGTCCAAAAGCATTTTGTGATTTTATATTAATGATTTATTATTTGTAGCTCCTTGAAACACTATTTGAATGTGATGAAAAGTCATTGTTGTGAGGGCAGTCTTGCTTTGTGGTTTACTTTGTGGAAAGAAAAACAATGCTTTACATTTTTGCCATGCTTGTCATTTGTTAACATCCAAACAAATGGAGAAAGGTCTGAAGTTCAGGCTGAAGCCTGCTGATAAGGAATGGCCATTGAATGTGTATGCAGGATGGCAACACTACAGGTACTACATGTACATGAAACATTCATGGCGTATTCATTACGTGTACAGTAACACTCCCATTCAATTACATCATTTTAAAACAATATCAGTAATATCAGTAATGAGCATGTAATGTAATGGATTGAAACACATTCACAGGGTACACTAAAGCAATAGAACACAAGAGGGTGGGTGTTGTCGCACATGACATCACGGCTGTGATTCATTTGTAGGCATGAGCCGAGGGCAACTATGGAAGATCATCGCAGCCTTGATGTTATTCATGGTTACATGTGACCTTGAGTGATCTATTGCTTTTATACATCAAAGAAAAAGTAAATTGTATCAAATTAATATTGTCAATCCCTTCCACCAAAAAAGTAGTACACTTCCTGTGTTACACAACATGAAACTGTCACAATATCAGGTTCAGTCCAGCTTTTTCAGTATTTACCGGATTGACCTAAATGTGGTTTTGATCCAGTCAGTCTGTAAAGCATTGACCAGCATAACTTCTTTGCTGATTTGTATTCTGCTACAGTCAAACTGTCTAATTCCAGTTGTTTAGTTTTTCCACCAAAAAGCCTGACTGGGACAACGACAGGTTTGGAATTTGATGTAGTCCTGCTAATACGCTCTTTTTGGACTGCACGTCAAATTATTTTACACAAACTAATTTCTAAAAAAGTTGGAACGTTGTGCAAAATGTAAATAAAAACACATGAAATTATGTGTAAATCATTTAAATTCTATAGACAACATATCAAAAGCTGAAAACCAAGAAAATTCACATTTTAAAAAAAATGCCCATTTTGAGTTTGACCTTAAATTTTATGCCATTGAAGTCATATATTTTGTTTCATAATGTGCCAAATGTTTTAGTGGGTGACAGGTCTGGACTGTAGCCAGGCCAGTTTAGCACCTGGACTCTTTTACTACTGAGCCATGCTGTCATAATACATGCAGACTGTGGTTTGGCACTGCCTTGTTGACATAAGCAAGGCCTTCTTTGAAAAAGACGTTGTCTGGATGGCAGCACGTTACTCCAAAACCTGCATATATTGTTCAGCATTAATGGTCACCCATGCCATGTGTACGAATGCATCCCCATACTGTCACAGATGCTGGCTTTTGAGCTATGCACTGATAACAAGCTGGATCATCCCTCTCCTCTTTAGCCTGGAGCATGCAGGGTCCATGATTTCCAAAATATATGAGCTCAGGCTCAGTGAACGCAGCAGCGTTTCTGGATCCTGTTAATTTCTTCTTTGTGTTTTAGAATTTTAGCTTACATTTGTGGATGGAGCAACAATTTGTGCTCATAGACAGTGGTTTTCAAAGGTGTTGCTGAGCCTATGCAGTCATTTCCACTAAAGAATCATGTTTTTAATGCAGTGGTGCCTGAGGGGCTGAAGATCATGACCAGCCAGTAATGGCTTTAGCCTTGTCCCTTGCATACAGAGATTTCTCTGTATCCATTTTTGAGTTGTTGTACTATTTGCCCATGCAGCCTTCTACAGAGTGATGAACCCTTCCACATCTTTATGGGGATTTCTGTAGATTCTCTAACTATTTAATGATATCATGAACTGTAGGTGATGAAATCCCCAAGTTCTTTGCTACTGTATGTTTAGAAACAATATTCTTGAGTTATTGCACTATTTTCCTGTTCTGTCTGTCAGAGTGGTGAACCCCTCCCCCATCTTTACTTCTGAAAGACTCTCTGCTCTTTTTAAACCCAGTCATGTTTCTGATCTGTGGCCAGTTCATTTAATTAGTTTAGATGTTCCACCAGGTGTTTTTTTTTTTCTCTTTTGTTGTCGCTTTCCCAACTTTTTAAAATCAGTTTTCTGGCACCAAATTCAAAATGGGCATATTTCTTTCAAAAAACAAGATTTCTCAGTTTCAACATCTGATATGTTGTCTTTGTACTATTTACGTTGCGATTGGCCCCTCCCTGTCCTCAATGTGCCTTTGTTTTGTTTTGGTCTTGTCCATGTGATTCCTTGTTTTGTTTCTTCCTGGTCCTGCCCCCTTGTTTCCAGACCCTGCCCCTGATTGTAACCACCTTAGTTAACCACCTATTAACCCTCATTGTTTCCTTGTATTTAAGACCTGTTTTTTCCCCTGTTAGTTTGCTGGTCTTTGTTTGGTCTTTGTATTGTATTGTTTAGCGTCATTCTTCAGGCTTCCGTTGTGTGTTTTTCCTTTGTTCTTTTTTGTCATGTCTGTCCCTCGTTCTCTCCGTGTTGGCTCGTTGACCCTGGACTGTCTAGACACTGTTATTGGATTTGCCCCTAATAAATCTCACTTCTCCCAGCACATGCGTCCGCCTCATCATCGCTCCCTGGCGTTACAATTTACAATTAAACATAGGGTTTAAATCATTAGCACATTATTGCTTTCTGTTTTTACTTATATTTTGCACAGAATCTCAACTTGTAGAAATGATCTAATGCATCTATTTTCATTTTTCTAGCACTTTTGTGTCAGTTTTGAAAAGGAGCAGTAACAAAGGTAACATGGATATCTTTAAAATGCCTTAAACGTAACATTGTGCACATTCCCTAACGAGGTGAAATGCGCATCATTTATTCCTGATGATATCATCACACTATGAGTTTTACACTAGCATCACTGTGTTTTGATGCATTATGCTATATGCTTGTTTCTCATTAAAGAATGAGTGTAATGAATCTAAGAAAATGATTATGTAATTGTAATGTTACTGCATCATTCAAGAACATGCCATGAATACTTCATGTATATGTAGTTACTGAAAAGTCTTGCCTGTGATTTATTACATAACAAACGCAGCACTATGTAGTTTTTAAAATATTTATGTAATCATGTCTAAATAGTCTAGCAAGACAGGGTTAAATTAGCATGCGTTCCTTTCCCAGCAGTGTTCCTACAGACCTGAGCTCAGACCGAGTCATTATACTCTGTAAAACATGGCATTCGTTCTACTTTTGTGGGTTTTATTTCACTGCTTTTCCAGAGTGGATGCACCTGTATGGATGCAGTAGCCAAGAGGAAATGTGGTGGGAATGGAGTCAGTGATGATGCCAGCGTCAGGTTTTACTGTCAAACACTGACTATTTCCCGCACAGAGACTGCTAAATTAAGCCAGGCCTGTTGTAAGCGCATCTGTGCGTTTCAAAAATAAATTAATGAAGAGGAAAAAAGTACAACTGGAAAATGAAAGGCCTTCATTTCCGAAGAACTCTGCAGAACAAACACCACTGTACTAAAGTAGACTATTGGTTTAAACCATCTTTCTGAGAACCAAGCTCTCAGAGATAACTGCCTTGTTCTAAAATCTAGAACCAACATCTACGCCTAAAGAATAAAGCAGGCAAGTGCAGAAAACGAGGGAATTATACACTTAGAAATGCTGACATGGCTAACAATGAACGACAACCTTATTTTTCCTTTTCTTGTAATCACTGCTTCCTTTGACTTTCTCCTTGTCATATATCTAATCCCCTCCGAAATATCTCCAGAAAAACGAATGTCATCCTTAATGGGCATTACAGACGTAAATGAAATGGTCAATTTTGGACCACTTTAGGACATACAATCAAATCGTGATTAAAATTGCTTATTGTGGTCTCATTTTCTTTAAAAGCCAAGATGGGTCAAATTTGACTCAAATGTTATGTAAGAGCCAAGGAGGCCAAATTGGCTTGGATAAGAGCGTCAGTCAAATGCCGTAAATGTAATTGTAGAACATTTTGTGACATCCACTGAAAAGTATCTGACACACAACTGGTCTGTCTACAGAGTCTTGATCATCAGAAGGAATGGGAGTGTATAACTGGGTGTGATCAGCAAGGCCACTATGAGTGAAAATCTAAGTTTTTCTTGATCTTGACGTTAATATGTGAATGATATGGATGCTGGACGTCTGAAGTCTAAACTAGTGTTGAACAGAATGAGATTTATTAGGGCTGGAGCAGGGGTGTCAAACTCTACCACTAATAGGGCCATATTAAAAAATCGCAACAAATCTGTTTTTAATTCATTTTTAATTAATGTTATTCCACAACCCAAAACTGGCCAGTGATTATTCAAAGTACATAAAAACTTCAACAGTAAAATATAGGCACTAGTAGTGGACTTTATATAACACGATATATATAATATAATATAATATAATATAATATAATATAATATAATATAATATAACACAAAGGAGCTGCGTCTTTTACACCAACCTATTTGCTTGAACTAGACACCTGGCATCCCTTCTTTGCTGCAAGTTCATTAAACTAGGGCTCAATTTCTGAGCTGCTAAGCTGATGTTAAGTGTTTAGAGCAGTAGCTGAACTGCAGCTGAAATCCAGCTAGTGTGTTTGGTGACGACTGGTGTAGAATTGGGGTGCAACCCCTGTCCCATAAGCTACTGTTAGGAGAGTTGAGCACATTACATTGCAATGCATGCTGGTGACTGTAGTGCAGCGCATTGTGAAACGGGCTAATATTAATCGGATATGAAAATAGTTTTGCAGGCCAGGTAGGCTTGTGTTGTGGGCCTGATCTGGCGGGCCTTGTGTTTGACACATGAGGGTTAGAGGATGGCTCCCACCAACTGACCATCAACAGATGGACTACAGTCTAAAACTGTACACCAGCAAGAAGGCGGTTTCTAAGAAAGTGACCAGGTCACTGTGGCCACTGATGTGATCATGATTATTACATTTGCACCAATTATTTGGCCTGGTGAAGAAATAAACAAAGCTGTTGTTAACTGCAGCTCCCCTCCGTAACGCTCCATGAACAAAACAATCAGATTTCTCCTCCTCTGTTCTCATTAGAACAAATTACAGCCCCTCATTATGAGCAGTGTAATTGTCCCCTCTCCTTGATAACATTCACCACCCTGCTGAGGCTGCACATGCTAGAAATAGAGCAGGCAGCCTAATGAAGCTTGTACTACTCTTTTAGTCATCTCTGTATCTTCCTGTCTTCCATCCTCTCTCTCTCTCTCACTATCTCTCTCTCTCACTGCCATTTTCAACACAAACGTTGAGCTGTCAGTGCTCATTTGCAGACAGTGTGTCACAGCAGGGTTTCTATTATCCGCAGATACTGTGTCATGATCTCTTTGTGACTGTGTGCTATTGTGAGTTTTATATTCTACATCAAATATCAAAGATCAGCAACTCTGAATTTATACTATGAAGGGTGAGGCTTAATATATGGCACATTTAATTCCTCACGTATAAACAGATGATCATATACCCAAAATTTTTATGCTCCATTTATTATGCCCATGCAGAGCAACTGTGGGACGAGGATGTTGGGAAGGGGCATGTTCGGGGTACGTTCCTTGTAAATAAGCTGTTGTTGGTCAGTTAAAGATGTGCACATGTGATGTTTGTGCTGGTCTTTGCTGGGCTGTGGGGTAGTTGGTGCAGTGTTAGTGCCGATTTCCAGGAGAAAGTGTGTTTCTATAGGTGACCTGCCTGCTCTCTCTGGCGTTTCAGCAGTGCTGACCCACCGCCCAAATAGTACCTGCTCTGTGGGGGTCTTGACTATTGAAGAACAGGGTAAAGTATGCATAGAAATCTGTAACTGAAATACAAAGTGCTCCTAAATGGTCAGTGGAGCTGGTAAAATGAACAATGAGTGTAGATACAAAGGAGGTGTTCCTAATAAAGGGTTTGGAGATTTATAAACCATAATAATAATAATAATAATAATAATAATAATAATAATAATCCATCCATCCATTTTCTAAGCCACTTCTCCGTCAGGATCGCCTATCCCAGCAGTCATCGGGAGGAAGGCAGGATACACCCTGGACAGGTTGCCTGTCCATCGCAGGGCTAATAATAATAATAATAATAATAATAATAATAATAATAATAATTATTATTATTATTATTATTATATACACTACTAATAGTATTATTACTATTATTATTTTAACACTACAGGAGATTTTAGTCTATTAGCTTTACTGATATTAATGCTTTGCTTTGAGGTAAACATGTTTGCTAAGAGAAGTCAATGTTTCTTCATCTCTCCCACATTTGAATGTAATCTTATGAGGAATCTTCTTCAGAAGAACTGCTTGAAAAACGCGTGATCTGATGACTGGTCAACTTTTCATTTTTTCCATTCTTGACTTTCCCCCTGACACATTCTTTTATTCTCCTGGCCTGTATACATTTCTGTTTGGTAACTGACCCTGGTCAGTAAATGTGCTCAGATCAGCAGTAGTGCTTAGAGTTTGACACATGCAGTGCCAGTTCTCCAGTTCCCTCACTCCCCTGAAAGCTGCACCACACATACTTTGTGCAAGGCTCAGTGGTGGACGAAGTACACAAACCATGTGCTTGAGTTAAAGTAGAGACACCTAAGTTAAAATATCACTCCAGTAAAAGTTGAAGTTCCTCTCTTTAGACCTCCACTTGAGTAAAAGTACTAAAGTATTTGCCTTCAAATGTCCTTAAGTATCGGGATGTCAAGCTTTGAAAATTTAGTAGCACACTTCAGTATACCAACATCTTCATTCTTTTGGTATTTACAGTTATGTTCAGCTCTTAAATCATATGGAGCTCCATGGGGATCAAACCTCAAGCCACACCCAATTTATAGCTGGGTCGTTAATGCGCCACCACGAGGTCTTGTATCTTGTATCAACTGTATATGCTCATCTCACTGAAACATTGTATAAGAAGCTCCCAGTTCAGTCTGTCTGGGAAAAATTCATTGGAACATAGTTTGGGGAAATATATAATTATATAAAGAACCCCAATTACCAACTCATCCATTTGAAATATTGTCATAAGTTATTCTGGACACCATGGAAACGCTTTCTTACAAAAACCGCAGTACATCCCTACTGCAACAGTTGTCTACAACAACCAAAGGGAACTTTTTTGCACATGGTGTGGGAAGGTGGGGACGTTAATGACTTCTGGATAAAGGTTACTACCATATTATCTACTGGGGATTGGGGCAGTCGTGGGCTGGAGGTTAGGGAACTGGCCCTGTGACCAGAAGGTTGCTGGTTCGATCCCCAATGCCAACAGTCCATGACTGAGGTGTCCTTGAGCAAGACACCTAACCCCCAACTGCTCCGTGGGCACCATGGATAGGGCTGCCCACCGCTCTGGGCAAGTGTGCTCACTGCCCGTATGTGTGTGTGTGTATACACTAGTGTGTATGTGGTGTTTCACTTCATGGATGAGTTAAATGCGGAGGTGGAATTTCCCCGTTTGTGGGATTAAAAAAGTATCACTTAACTTATTTGCCCTGGTTGGACAAGAAATTCCCATGGATCCAGCTGTACTATTGCTAAGTGACGACTCCAATTTAAAATTAACAGGGAAACAAAGGAAGACGTGGCTCGCTGGTTTAACATCGGCTAAAAAAGTCATTACAGAAGCGGCTTTGGCTTTTCAACTGCACGACAAAGTTATGTTAGAGTTGGCCACAGCCAGGATGAATAAATGCTATGAGGTACAGATTGTAGGCTAACAATGTTTTCTGCCTCGTTTTCATTTTATTTTTGAAAGGTCATCCTTTGTGCTTAATCTTATTTAGTAAATAGTATAAAGTATGTACAGAAAACAGGGATGGATGGACCAGTGGGACGGGAAGGGATGGGGTGGGCAAGGGGGCTGTTGTTTTTATGTCCTGCAGCTCTGTAATGTGACAACTGCTTGATTAACAGGAAACAAATAAAATTGATCACAAAAAATTTACTTAAGTATAAAGTAAAAGTACTAAAAGAGTAATTCTGGCTCTGATCTGGTCCTGTTATCATTTTTATAACTAGATTGGCTTCATGAACTCATTTCAGGTGAAAGTCCTCCAGCGTCTCTCTTGGTAAACCAGTCTTTTAATAGAACGTCATTAATTAGTGACGCTGACGTCTATTAAAATGATCAGAAGCACAAAACACTGAAGGTAAACAGTTTCCATCAGGGAGAACCGAGTGGCTCTGAAATCACTTTTTACACACAAGCAAAGTTTCAGTTTCAGATTTATTTACAACTTAGTTCCAAGTTTAAGTTGAATAAAAACTGGCTTTAAACTCAGGATCACAGATGAGCTCCTTTACTATGTTGATCTGTAGGCGTCTGTTCATAAACATAAACCAGCCCAAACTCATTTACTATAAAATGAAATGGTGTTTGTAGAAATTCAGAAAAAAGCCGCATCAGTCTCGACTGCATATGTGGACATATTTCTATATTGAGCTCTATTTACACAAAGTTAGGTTAGTTCATCATTTATGTTGAACAGACTCTCCCAAAGTTTTACGCTGCTGCGCTGACGTTGAACCGCGTGCTGCACTGGGTCGGTATGACCAACAGGTCAAAACCAGCTCTAAACAAAGTGACCGCTGGGCCCTGATTGGTGCTCTGGCTTTGCGCTTCTTTCGTTTTGACATGTGACGTTTTTATACACACAGAAACCAAAAGGAGCGACAGATTTCTCAAAATGTAGGAGGAAAAAGTCGGATATTAGACTCTGAAATGTAGTGGAGTGAAAAAAGTCGCTCAGAACGGAGAAACTTCAGTACAGATACACCAAAAATGCTTAAATACAGAAACTAATTACATTTACTGATTTACTGTCCGCTACTGTCAAAGCTAATCTGTACCCATGACATCTCTGCTGCCTCTGCTGAGGCTGTTGTATTCTGAACTAATCTGACTCTAATACTTTGCACTTTGTTTCTGCAGATTTCACTTTGGGTGGTACCATCTCTGGAGTGCATATAAGTGCATAAGTTGGTATGAGTGGTCTGCAGAGGTCTTCCTCAAATACACTGAAAAAGGATGTGAGCAAGCAAGCAAAGGTTGAAACACACATTCCCTGGCCAAGGCATCGTAAAGCATAACACAAACTGACATTTTAAGAAAAGGAGGGCAGTGAGTGGTCTTTTCCCAGCAAACACAGACAGATTAATTGCACCATGTGCAGGAAGTTTCCACGCTCTTTCCCTCTGCCCCTCTGGAATGCTCCATTGCAGTCATTTTTTTCCCCTCCAGCATGTGTTCTCCACCAGGAGAGGCAGAGGACGAGGCTGGAGACCACTGCTTAGGATTGTATGCATTCCACTGGGCAGATGTTTGGTAAAACATGGTATTTGACTGCTGTACAAGACATCTCTGATGGTGCCTCACTTATTCTCCCCGATGAGGCATTTTAGGCAATAGTTTGGAAAAGAAACTTAGATATGTAGTTTTCTCAGCACTCATTTCTGAAAAGTCTGAAATCTCACTAGATCCAGACTTTTCACAACAACAGTGGCAGGGACAGCAAGAGTGGCCTGATAGTCTACTATGGTTGAAACATCAGTTTGACACACTTACAAAAACATTTAAAAGGTTAAAATGCATCTCTGGAGTCTCAAATTAGAATTTCATTTGTGCTTGATTTCTTAAAAAGAGACTGGCTGATTTTTTTTAATTATTATTTTTATTTGATTTTTTTTGAAAATATATGTTCTGTACTTTATTGGTCCTACAAGGGAAATTTGTCACAGCACAGCATTGCCAGCACCACCTGGAGCAATGGAGGGTTAGGAGTCTAGACCAAGGGCATAACCCGGTATATCTGGTCAGTCAATGGATTTGAACCCTTCTAGTTAATGGCTCACCTGTCTTCTCACCAGGCTACAGGCCAAAGAGTCATGCACACTCTGTTGCACCATCATGTTAGTGTTGCTGCTTGGAGGTTTGGCTTCCACGGCTACAGCATTAACCTAGATTTATTACCAGTTACCAGAGCTGTTCTTATAGCTGTCCATGCGTCACCTCTCTCTGCATGCCCCCCTGTGGCTGCTCTCCTAGAATAATGGAAATTAACTCAGAAAAGACCACCAGCTTCCCTGTAACCCTGATACCACACCAACTAAGACACTGTTGTCTCTGTGTGTGAAATGTTGTCACGCCATATTGAGCTGCTAGTGGGCAATGAGGGATAAAAGCGGAGGGCGAGACCCTCCTGCTGGGAAAAGTATTCAGACTACTCCACAAAGACAGCCGTGCATAGCTAAAACAAACAACTGTGTTAAAAAAAACTTGATATAAAAAACAAATGTATAGACCTGTTAAGCACAGATATCCAAACTGATTCTTATTTTTGACTTATAAGGAGATCAACCAATTCAGTGAAAGGGACTTGCTGGGAAGAGTGGTAGGCAAGAGAGGAAGAAGATGACCAGCTATAAGAAGGATGAATCAAAAGAATCACAAACATTCAGAAGCCCAAAGGTCCAAACAGAAGACAGAATGTTCTGGAGAAACACTATCCATGTGCTGGAGAAACACTATCCATGTGCTGGAATGAACTTGATGGCATCTAGTAATAATAATATACCTGCCCCAGCAAGAGGAGCATTTGAACACAATGAAAAACACATAACTGTTGCCTTGCTCACATATGAGCAGGAAAATTCAGTTTACTTCTACTTTCATAAACTATACACAGCTCCATCAACATATATTACATCAACGTTGTTGAAGAAAATATCGCTGCTGTCAGAACCAAACCTTGTATCTCCATTTTTGTTGTTTTTCTTGTTGTCCTATATATTGTGTGTAAATTTCATGATGAATGGACCAAAAGAAATTATCCAAAATTACTTGGAAAAAAGTCTGGTTCCATTGACTTACATTAAAAGTAAGCTATGCTTTTTCCTTCTCCTGTATAGTTCTCATTTCAGAGATACAAGGTTTCATTCTGTAACGCTGGGTTTGCAGATCAGACACACGTGGATAAAAACAAACATGGAAGATTTAATCTAACGGAGATAAACAGGGTTAACACCAGACCAGGTCAATAACCAGATTAGTAAGACAAAGTACATAGGCAGAGGTGAAAGCGTAGTCAAAAAACAGGTGAGGGTCGTAACCAGAGAAAACTCATACACGAAAACAACAAAGCCAAAACAGGAGTGAGAATCGAAAAACGGGAAAAAAAACAAGCAAGGACAAACAGGAACAGCAAGCAAGCAAGCAAGCAAGCAAGCAAGCAAGCAAGCAAGCAAGCAAGCAAGCAAACAGCTTAGTATGCACTGACTAAGCAAGAGCAATACTTCACAAAGAGAAGGTTCAAACAGACAGGTATATATACACAACTAAACAGGTGGTGATGATTAGTACTCAGGTGACTGTGACCTGCTGGGTGGTTTGTGATGGGCTGGAAGAGTCTTATGACTGAAGAGGGATTCTGGGAAGTGGAGTCCTTGCTGGTTTGAGAGCCAGAATGAGAACCAGGAAGCTTGACACAGTCTGACAGCAGCAATATGCTTAGCTCAGCCGAGGGATCTATAAAACAGGCATTTTTAGAAGAAATAGCATTTTATGGCTATGGTGGAAAAGGGTTCAACTCTCTATTGTACCCTCTTTGCGCTGGTGGTATCCTGTGATTGGGGGAGTCCTAACTAGGGGGTGGAACTGGATATGACTAAATTGGGGAGAAAATTGGGAACAAATAAAAAAAAAAAGTCTCCATTGTGGAACTCATGGCTGCTACTACTCTCATTGAGTCTACTGATCTAAACTTGACTCCAACATCAACAGTAACTGAGGAACTCCCGATGTTTCCTCTTCTTTCCTGTCTGTCCTCCAAACTCATTGAAGTGGAGAGTTGTGCTGATCCTTTGTTCACTTCGCCCTTTTTTGTGTAGAAGTTCACAGCCAAATAGCCATTCATCTTCCAAAGTGCAGTGGCCTTTCCACCCTCTTTTGGCATTTCATTTGGGCCCCTGCCCATCCCAACTGCTTCTTCATTTCAGAGCAGACGTTTTCACTGTATTAGGCTGGAGCACCCAACAAAATGTATTCCTCAGTTCTGGTTTGCGTGGCACTGTGACAATATACAAGTTGGTCAGTTTTGACAGAACCTCTTGAGACGAAGAGTATAGCTGAACCCATGGCCTCTTGAATCATTGCCTAATTCTCTGACTGCTGGTTGACCCTCGCCTGATCAGAATAGAAGAACTAAGGTTCTAGGCCTGGGAATCTATGCACTATTTTTACCTTCCTTGTTCCAACACAACTGACTCCTCTCGGAGAACTCTTAGCTATTAGCAGACATGTTGAGTCAGTGAGTGCATTTACATCCAATAATCTGATCAAAATTGGATTTCTGCAGTTATCTGATTACTCAAATGGTCATGTAAACAGCACACTCTGGTTTCTTCGATCAGAGTAAGGTCTAGGAATCTGATTAAGAGGCGGGTTTTTAGCTCAATAATCGGGTTTCTCAGTACGTGTAAACTCTTACTCTGATTTCTTTCGGATTCTTTCTTTCCAAAACACTTTTGGGGTGACGTTGAAACCAAGTACATGCTTGACAAATGGAAGGATTCAAATATTCTTCATTTTATAGATGTATCTTCATATTTTCAGAAAAAGTTATGCAATGTTTGAAAAAAAAAGCCACAGGATGAAGTTTACATTTTGTTTATGTCAGGTCTTCTTCTCTGAGTTTATTGGCTGGTTTCCAAACAGAAATCTGATTACTGTCTGACTCACGTAGACCTGGAGTTTCCCTTCATCTGATTACACAAGTGCATATAAACATGCTGATCAGATTACTGACAAAATATGATTTTCTGAAGTTATTGGATTAATAAGTGTTTGAAAACGGACTCAGTGTTAGATGATCAGTTTCCAGTCTGGGGAAACTATGTTCTGGTTCTATTGTGAGGAGAACTCTAACTCTAACTCTAGGCCACCTGGAAGTCCATCATATGTCACTGATTGCGAGGGAGAGCAAGACCAATGCATTTAATTTGTTAGAAATGGACAACAGTGGCGACAGCTCTACACCAGAACTCTTTGCTGAAAGAGTCACTGTTAAACTGATACAAGGTAAAATGTACATTAACATCTGCTCAAAGCTTCAAATAAAATGTGTGGAACTTCTATTACAAACATCAAACGTGTGTTTCATCTAGAATGGCCAAAACAGGCACCCATGAATTCTCATCAGCTTGGTGTTAGCATCCCTCAGGGCTGCCTGCAGAAATGAGTGGGGCTGCAACAACTAATCAACATCGATAAAAACCCGTTGGCATGGAATCTTATTATCAATCTGTTGGCTTGATAATGTTTGCGCGTCACATTTACATCTGCTTTTCAGTTGGTTATGTTTTCTGCATGTTCCTGCAGAGTTGGTGATTTTCCTACTCAGGCCCCTCCGATTAAACTCATCATCCCCGATTCAACTGTGCTTAGCACATAGAATCAGCAGCGCTGGCTTGAGGGATAGACCGCATTTTGAAATGGTTGGTCTAAAGCGATGGTTCTCAACCCTGGTCATCTGCACTGCCCTGCACATTTTTATGGTTTTTCCTTCTTTATCGCAGCCACTTTAATTCCGTAATGGGCTTATCAGGATCACACTAAAAACACAGGGCAGAGGGAATCCAGGACCAGGGTTGAGAAACTGGTCTAAACTGCTCAGCTGAACTATACAGTGATCAGCTCTGCTTGTATGCTAATGCACTGTTAGAAATGTTCTGTACAATTTCAATGCATAATAGTAAAGTTATGTGCCCTGACTAAAGGTACTGAGATGTACCCTTGAGGGTCCCACCCCAGTTACAAGAGGGGAACTGTCCCAGTTACAGTTTAGTACCTTTATTTCTGAGAGTGTGCATATAGACCAGCTCAGATGTTTGATGATTTTAGCCTCCTATCCACACAAAAGCAGAGACTTAGGTCACTGAGATTTTTTATTTCCAGAATCTCAGTTTGGACTCTCAGTAAAAAGGAGCCAAACTGTCAGTGGGGTAGGGCAGTACACCTTTAGTCACTGAGGTGGTACCCCTCTTGTCACCCAGTTTTAGTTCGGGAACAGGATTGTACTATATAATGTTGCTCTTACGTTTTATATGTTGTGTTGACTGTGCTGCGTTGGCACGTCTCGTCTCCAGGCTTTTTATTTTATGGTTCTGTTTTAAAACATTAGGTTGTGAAGAGGTGCATGAGGACTATTCACATAGTCGTTGGTTAGTGTAGTGGGTAACACCTCTGCCTTCTACGCTGTAGACTGGGGTTCAAGCCCCCTACACTATACCAATAAGAGACCTTGGGCAAGACTCCTAACACCACCTTGGCCTACTTGTTTAAAATCGTCAAATTGTAAGTCGCTCTGGATAAGAGCGCCAGCCAAATGCCATAAATGTAAATTTCCATCAGACACACTTATTTAATGTACACAGCAGGACCTTAAAATCATTGGTGTACGTTTGAGGAAACGTTTACATTGTTTGTATCCGAATGAAAGAAAAATACACGGCACCTTTTTCAGATTGTTTAGACAGATAAAAACACACATATTTGGGGAAGAACAAAACAACGCATGGATGTCGGCGTTTTATGTGTGATGAGCTGCTTTAGGTCTCTGTATCTCACACAGCCAATGACTGGACTGTTTGTGTTTGATCTGTAATATCAAATTGTATTACATGATGTTATCAACCACACACAAGCATTTAGTTTTGCTTTGTTGTTTTTATTTTTAATTTCTTGAATGAAACATTTTTGCCAGACTAATATCTGCAGGTATTAATTTCCCAACTGATCGATTAATCAGTCATAATGGACCAACTAATCAATCATAAAAACAGCGGTTTGTTGCAGCCCTAGAAACAGCATTAACATAGAGGTGTTTCATGACCTACACTCTTAAACAGATGGTTCTTCAAGTGTTCTTTAGTAAATGGTTCTATATACAACCATGAACAGTTTGCATGATCAAATGGTTCTTTGCTTCAGAATGATGAAAAATGTTGGTAGATGGTTCCACATAGGACGCTTTTTGAAATGGCACCAAAAAAGGTTTTTCTCTTGTTTCAATGTTGACATTGTAACATTAGAAGAACCCCTTTGGGTGCTATATAGAACCATTTCCAAAAGGGTTCTATATGGAACCACCTATAGCACATTTATGCACATTCTCCATCAATCTGAATAACATGCTATGATGCAAGCAACCCTTTAATCATACAAAGGGTTTTTTGAGTGCTCATGGTTCTATGTAGAACCATGTTCTTTATTAAAGAACCCTTGAAGGACCATGTTTTAAGAACCTAGCTCAAATAGCCAGGGTTGACCACTGCAGAACCATATATCTTCTTTATTTCTACAGCATTTAAATCACAGCAGCTGGTCCTTCACAACGTCAAGTCTTGTGAAATTAACTTACATTAAAAGTTAATAACAGTTTTGACTTCTACTGTAAAGTCACCATTTCGCAATGATTAAATTACCCAACACAGTCTTTTCAAGAGGAGAAATCAGATGTACTGGCACTTTTGTTGAATCGCTTGAATATTGATAACACTAAATAAAAGCAAAGGTTTTCAGCATTACCTCCTATTAGCCAGGTGACCCTCTGACCATGGAGGCAAAATTGGAGTCAATTCAAATAATGCAAGATCAGCTTATGGAAGGTTCGAGGCTTGTTTCTTAGCACTGCATGACTAAAGCGCTCCTCTGATTTACAGTGTCGCTCTGCTTCATCTACTGTATGTTCACCGTAACGTCTTGCAGATGTCCCACTGACATGCAGGAAGCGGTGAACTCTGTCTGCCTCTCCTCAGACCTTTCACACATCCAGAGAGAACAATGCCAGGAAGCGGGGAAGATGAAA
Organism: Pygocentrus nattereri; assembly: GCF_015220715.1. Lineage (NCBI taxonomy): Eukaryota > Metazoa > Chordata > Actinopteri > Characiformes > Serrasalmidae > Pygocentrus > Pygocentrus nattereri. Next base: position 9,276,614 of record NC_051216.1, on the reverse strand, counting down.
TCGTGCTCGTAGTGGACTCGTTTCTGTACAGGCAGGCATTTTTAGAGTGAGCAAGGACTCTTATTGAGCTCAAATGGAAGGAAAGCAGTCATGTGGCCTGGTTTGTAATTGACTGTGATGATAGTTGACCAGATGGTCGGGGATTTAGGTTTCTCCAGGTGTCACAGATTAGCGGGCACATGTTGTGTTGTATTAGCTGACTTGTCTGAGACTAGCAATGCTTAATCAGCGCTTAAATATTTCTCATACTGGTCATGTCAGGTCATTGTGTGCACGTGTACGGGTTCATTACATTGTAGGTATGCTGGCGCAATATGGCCGCAGCTTTACATCGGTTTTTCCAGCAAGATTGCAGCCGAGAGAGATTTTCCACCAACCACTCAGCTTCTTGGGCTGGAAGACGCTATGTCACAGCTATAATGCAGTCTGGACCGACTGCTAAAGTGACCTGATCGACACTACATTGCAGATTCATGGCTGCTTGGATGACTCTGCACTGCAGCTGTGGGGCTGCCAGGTCCGGTAGTGTTTGGCTGTGTGAGCAACGCTATGCTGTGGCTAGGAGGCCTCTCAGCCTGCCGTCCTAAGCAATGCTACATCATAGCTATGTGGCTAGCTGGACTGGTGGCTGCAGGAAAATGCTCCTCCTGCATGGCTGAGGACATTTTAGGCCTTCAAGGCTTCCCAGGCCGGCTGCCTGTGGGACACACCATAGTTGCAGTGTCAGACTTTTCCTGTAGCTAAAGACTCTTTTCAGGCTAGCTAAGTGACTCTATACTGTGATCATTATCATCCCCCCTCGCTTGCTGTTGGAAATGTGGAGTGTGTGTGTGTGTGTGTGTGTGTGTGTGTGTGTGTGTGTGTGTGTGTGTGTGTGTGTGGTTTTTTTAATTATTGATTATGTATTTTGTTATTTTTGGATCTTTTTGTAAAGCGTCCTTGGGTTTGAGAAAGGCACTATATAAATTGAACTATTATTATTATTATTATTTTTATTATTACATTGTATAATTTACACTAGCTTTCAGTCATTTGCAGACAATGTCTTTATTGGGCAATGGTTGGACTGAAGTTACTTTATAGCCTTGTTTTGGTTTTCGGAGATGTTGTTGACAGGTTGTAATTGCTCCTTTGACATTTCCTGTGTATTTAAAACATGTTAAGAGGAGTCACTGTGGATGTGTTTCCTCCAGAAAACACCACCCAGTGTTTTGATTTCAATGGCATGCGTTCAGCCTAAGAGGCACGCCAGAAACAATGTTTTAAAATGACTAATAGTGGCGCGCTCAGGGAGGAGAAATGTGCTGAATGATTAGGCATCTAACACAGCCAACGACTGTAATTAATATCATAAGTCCAGCAAGTAATTTCACAGCTCATTCCAATAATACTAGGATTACTGTCACATGCTGTAGGCCTACCACTCAAAAACTTTTTCTTCAAGCTCCTGAGTTTCCTAGGCTGGTCCTGCTGACCTCAGATGATGTAATGGGAGGGAGAATTTATGGTCCCATGAATCAGTGCTGTTTGATGAGTCTGACACCTCCTGTCGAACCCCCTGAATGCCAGTTGTCTACTGTATGCTCTTTGCAGTGCTGCTCCTGAGCGCTCATCCCCCTCCAAAAATGATTGGTGATCAAAAATGAGTGATTACACTTTTTTACCTCACATGGCTGCAACTCAATGCATTTAGGCATGTAGCGATGGTCAAGACCACTTGCTGAAGTGCAGACCGAGCATCAGAACGGGGAAGAAAGGGGATTTAAGTGACTCTGAACGTGGCGTGGTTGTTGGTGCCAGACGGGCTGGTCTGAGTATTTCAGAAACTGCTGATCTACTGGGATTTGCACACACAACCATCTCTAGGGTTTACAGAGAACGGTCCGAAAAAGAGAAAATATCCAGTGAGCGGTCAGTTGTGTGGATGAAAATGCCTTGTTGATGTGAGAGGTCAGAGGATAAGGGGCAGACTGGTTCCAGATGATAGAAAGACAACAGTAACTCTAATAACCAACAAATATCTCTGAGGAACGTTTCCAACACCTTGTCGAAAGTAGGCCATGAAGAATTAAGGCAGTTCTGAAGGCAAAAGGGGGTCCAACCTTTTACTAGCAATAGTACCTAATAAAGTGGTTGGTGAGTGTATATATATATATATATATACACACACACACAAATGATGCACATACTAAGTTAAGGGGATTTGAAGGGAGGTCGTAGAGAAAAAACAGGATCTGGGAGCAGGGTTGACCTGGACCATTGCTTATGTTTGCCTCATACTGCCTGCATTTTTTGTCTCTGATACTGTTCAGCAGTGCTTGGTCATCTTTGTGTTAGCACCAGCTTCTACTGTTCATTAGCAGCATGCTAGCTGCGATCGCACTCATCCTCATCGAGACCCTGGTGGCATGTGAGCTGTGCTAACGTTAGCGCACCGGGAAGGAGCTCAGTTCTCTCATCCTATCTGCGTCATAGCCTAATGGAAATTATGTGATACTTGAGTAGGCTTGCCAAGTGCACGGCCATTAATAATCCTCATAACATGGTTTTATGATCCCTGCATGCCACTGTGAAGGAAGTCTCAGGCACAGGCTTGGTGACTAATTGCACATTGTCCCCTGTCAGGAGGTAAAGGTTCTGCGATGTGTGCTCATCAACAAGTGAAGGGAAAACCAGGCAACCAACATGTGATGGGCACAATTACAGTTCCCTGCACGGGGTCTTTGGAGACTCTTTGGCCCCATTACTCCTTAGTGAATTGTGGGAGAGCAACATAAGGAGTCAAGATGGCCTAATTACGTATGCTGGGAAGCACTGGGGACTCATATGCGAACCGGGTCCAAGTGTAAACAGTCGTTTGCTAATTTCATTCGATGATCAGTTATGCATGATGAAACCCGATAATGCTGCAGGATGCAGTTTGCAAGGTCTATTTTATTTGATTTCTGCTTTGTTGACCTTCCACTTCAGGGAGCCAAGTGGTCTATGGCAGCCACTGAAGTGAGAGCATGTGAGGTGTTCTGCTCTCAGAGACGAAACTGCAGAGGCGATCTTACACTTTTTCTCAGTTGCTTTTGCTCAGAATTGAATTTCTCAAAATTATTTCTCCAACCTCCACATCATCTAGTCACTTCTGTACATCATAAAAGCCATTTCTCATTCATTTTGAACAAATAGCAAAAGCTTTGGCCGGATCATGCAAATGATTTCGTACAGTTGTCTGCTGTCTGCTACTTTTGTCATGTCGATCAAAATGTATTATATTTGCTCTCTGCTGAAAAGTCCTAGACACTTAAAATTATGGTTCCTCAAGGGTTCTTAGCAAGGGTTCTCTTTTGTTATGCTGTCAAGCTTGTAACAATAGAAGAAGCCTTTTTGGTGCTATATAGAATCCCTTTCAAAAAGGTTCTATATAGGACCATATTCAATGCATTCCACATGGCAAATAACCCTTTAATCATGCAGAGGGTTCTTTGGAGTTTCAAGGTTCTATATAGAACTATTTTCTTCACTAAAGCACCCTTGTAGAACCATCTTTAAGTGTGTACTCCCAAACATCTAGACATCAGGTTACTGTATGCCTTTACATTTAAAAGTGTTGGACCAGTTGTCATAACCTCATAATGAAGCACATTTCATACATTTCTCTTAGCATTGTTTTGTAAATATCTCCTGAATGGATGATCAGCTCTCAGGTGGATCATGACTTTCACTGATGAAGGGGAGTGTGTGAAGCTTTAGATTAACCAACGATCAACCAGCTCTCTGAAATAGCTCAGAGCTGCATCTCATGAACCTTCAATGGGAAAACATATACACTCTCAGAAAGAAAGGTAGGACACTGTCACTGGGGCGGTCCCCCTCTTGTCACTGTGGTGGTACCTTCAGGGGTACATCCCAGTACCTTTAGTCAGGGAACATAATTGAACCAGAATCCACTGGAATGATGTTTTCTAAGCTGTACTGACTCCACACACGTCTCCAGGACTTCACTAGGAAAAGCTCCTGTAAGGTACACCACTGGACCTTAAAACAACTGGTGTACCTTTGAGGGTACAGTTACATTGTGTCACGCAGCCTCCTGAACCCCTTGTGGATACGGACTGGATCCAGGATCCTCTGGGAGATCACATGACAAACCATGTAACTCAGCACCCCTATCAGCACTCCAGGTCTCCGGAATATTGATTGATTGATAGTACATAACCCGGGCTAAAGCTTAGAATAGTCGCGAGGTGATTCACTCTGTTGATCTACTGAGCGGTTTGTGGTATATGTCGTGTATGCCCTCTTGCTATTCGTTTTCCGGTTTATGTTCTTTTTGCTCTGCTCCTTGGATTTGTTTGCTTCTCTCTCTGATATTGGATTTAAACCCTGTTTTTTTTCTTTTCTACGACTCTGTTTATATCAGTAAAGCCCTTCGGTCAACCGTCATCTGCGAGCGTCTCACTGTGATTGAAACCTTACACATTGTTTGTACCTTGATGAATGAATCATGTACCTGCATAGTATATTTATTTCTAACAGTGTAAAGACAGAGCACAACACAGTGTTGCAACCTCTGACAATGGAGGAACAACAAGGAAATGATCAGTGTCAGCAGCCAGAAAAAGAGGAGGAGTAAAGATGCTTGGTGGAAGGGTAAGAAGGCAAAAACAGAGGAAGAGGTTGAAAAGTCCAAGGACGTGGCCACATTCCCGATGAAATAAGGACCACAGCTGGGGACCAGGGTATCCATCATGGCTTTACAGTGGCCAAGGCTAGTCAAGCAGGGCAAAGCCGAATGTTGGGAGAACTGTTTCTTCAATCATTCAAACGTTTCGTAAAGAGAACAGGTGTGTAATCCAACAATGGACTCTGTACTGTAATACTATATACTTACTGTAATAGGTCACAGTACAGTATTCACATTGACAGATTTCATGAAATCTTAATCAATCTTATGTTTTGCATTACTGCATTGTTAACACGTCGGGCTGCAAGACTATTACTCAGGGGTGTCAGAGGACTCGTCACACCTCAACAGGAGGCTATCTGCACCATGGGCCATGCAACATAGCTAATAAAGCCATTAGCCTGAGGGAGATACAGAGTGAAGACAGCAATATCTTTGAAAACATCCAGTCAGTCAGCAGCTCAACTATTGACAAGATGCTGAAAAGACACCAGGGGAGCATGAAACATTTAAAAGGAATGGCAAAAGAGTGAAGGAGCTACAGTAACTACATGTACCAGCGGTGGAAAGTAGATGTAGTTTATTACTGTATTTATTTTTGGTGTATCTGTACTGAATTTTCTCCATTTCTGGGCGACTTTTTCCTTTCATTCCACTACATTTCAGAGTCTAATATCCGACTTTTTCCTCCGCTACATTTTGAGAAATCTGACATTCCTTTTGGTTTCTGTGTGTATAAAAACGTAACATGTCAAAACGAAAGAAGCGCAAAGCCAGAGCACCAATCAGGGCCCAGCGGTCACTTTGTCTAGAGCTGGTTTTGACCTGTTGGTCATACCGACCAAGTGCAGCACGCGGTTCAACGTCAGCGCAGCAGCGTAAAACTTTGGGAGAGTCTGTTCAACATAAATGATGAACTAACCTAACTTTGTGTAAATAGAGCTCAATATAGAAATATGTCCACATATGCAGTCGAGACTGACGCGGCTTTTTTCTGAATTTCTACAAACACCATTTCATTTTATAGTAAATGAGTTTGGGCTGGTTTATGTTTATGAACAGACGCCTACAGATCAACATAGTAAAGGAGCTCATCTGTGATCCTGAGTTTAAAGCCAGTTTTTATTCAACTTAAACTTGGAACTAAGTTGTAAATAAATCTGAAACTGAAACTTTGCTTGTGTGTAAAAAGTGATTTCAGAGCCACTCGGTTCTCCCTGATGGAACCTGTTTACCTTCAGTGTTTTGTGCTTCTGATCATTTTAATAGACGCCAGCGTCACTAATTAATGACGTTCTATTAAAAGACTGGTTTACCAAGAGAGACGCTGGAGGACTTTCACCTGAAATGAGTTCATGAAGCCAGTCTGGTTATAAAAATGATAACAGGACCAGATCAGAGCCAGAATTACTCTTTTAGTACTTTTACTTTATACTTAAGTACATTTGAAGGTAAATACTTAGTACTTTTACTCAAGTGGACGTCTAAAGGGAGGAACATCTACTTTTACTGGAGTGATATTTACCTTGGGGGTCTCGACTTTAACTCAGGTACATGGTTTGTGTACTTCATCTACCACTGATATGTACAGGTACAAGATGTATGTGCATACAGTAAATGCACTTTACAGTACAACATCGTATAGTGATATACTATACAGCAAGTGTGACATGTACGCATTTACTGTGACTTTAGAAAGAACTTGCAATATGTATACGTTTGATGTAACTGAATCTTGTACAGAATGATGATGCATGCAATTCATAAAACTCATTTTGGATCTTCTGGGTTATGGTGTATAATGGAACTAGAATAAAGTGAACCACCTCATGGATTCATATACCTGGATGAGGCTGGCTTCATCCTGCCAAAGGGCAGAATGTGACAGTAGCTAGGAAAAACTCCCTAAGAGCAACAGGAAGAAACCTAGAAAGGAACCAAGACTGAAAAGGGGAACCCATCCCCCTCTGGTCAACACCAGATAACAAGCAGCATTAGTATAAAATATTAGAATACAAAACTGGGGAAGAACAGGTGAAGCAATGATTAATTAGATAGTTTGAGTTCATGCAGCGGCATCAGGAGGGTGAGGTTTGCACAGCGTTGTACAGCGTGAAGCTCAATGGTGATCAAAACAGTCCAGCACGCTGAAACAACAGGATGATCTCATCCCTGATGAAGAGAGGGGTCTGAATGGAGACGGTTTACCAAAAATGTAGTAATTTGGGATAGTGTGTGTTTCCACCACTCAAACACCATCAAGCAATGGTTTGTGAGCCACTACAGAATTCCGATTCTGATTCTCCCACCCAATTCCAGATTTCTGAACCCAATTGACGAGTTCTACCCTGCATGGAGATGCAAGGTTTACTCAATTGGCCCTGCTGGCTGCTGTGGAGCCAGACATCTGCAGAGGCTGGACAAGGCATTCCAGAAGATTCTTTCCTTGCTGCATTGCAAAGGAAGCTATCCAATGTAATGCGAATGAGAACTTGTGGCCCAGCAGGCAGAAACATCAGGAAGTGTAGAAAGACTGCACTACAATTCCCTATACAGTGGTGCATGTCCAGTTCTGCCCAAGGGGCGTTTCCTGTGTGTGACGGGGAGCGATGTACCGGACGCATGTGTGGAGGTAAGCGACTTTTATTGAGGGCAAATCCAGAATCAGGGTCATAACAGTTCAGGGTCAAAGAGCCAATACGTAGAGATCATGGGTCAGATATGACAATAAAGAACAGAGCCTCTAACAAGACTCAAACACTACAAATAACACACAGATATTCAAACGAAGACCAATACAGCAAACAGGGCAAGGACAAAGACCGATACAAAGACCAGCAAACACAACGTGCAATCACAGGGCTTAAATACAGCAGGGATAACGAGGGACAGGTGGAAAACAGGTCGAGACAACCAGGGGAGGAGTTACAAAACAAGGGGTTGGACTAAACCAAAACAAAAACGCATCTGGGCAAAACCAAAACATGAACACATGGACTGGGAGGGGCCAATCGTGACACTGTGTTTGCATTTCTGATGTATTTTTTTCCCTTTGTGGTATGGAGTGTTGTGAAACAGTCTAGTCTTTGTTTCCGTAGCGCAATGACAGGGTCTGTTCACAAACTACAGTACAAGCACGAAAAGCATGAATGTGAATACTGTCCAGTCTCCCATAAACAGAAATGAATGACTTTGCCACACAGAAAAAGTGCAGCTTCAAACACTGTCATCAAAATCTTAGCCATCAAAAATACTTCCAGGGTACACAGTATACCGACATGTCGTTCATAATCAATGATTCAAGGATTGATTCTGATGACACTTGTTCATTGACACACATCCTTACGTTGGTACCTTACTTTGGAACTAAGGATTCTGAGCAAGTTACAGGCTGTTTTTGCTGGCCATGCATTGTGTGGAACTGTTTGTATGAATTGTTCATGATGATTCAAGAAATGCACCAAAGCTATTGAGAAAAGCTGTAAACTCTGTGTACAGTCAACAGCTCATTGTATTCCACAATGGCTCCACAAAGATCTTACCCTGTCTTGATTGGGCTCCCACTGCTCGACAGCCTTCTGGACAGGTTTGCCCACCATGGAGCTTCTCGCTGTACAATGCTGTGCAAACCTCACTTGCACGAACTGACCCTCCTAAAGCTGCTGCTGCATCATTGCTCCACCTGTTTTTGACCATTTTGTATTCTAATCTTTTATTCTAATGCTGTGTTCGATCTGGTGTCGACCCGAGGAGGATGGGTTCCCCTATTGAGTCTTGGTTCCTCTCAAAGTTTGTTCCTCTTTTTGCTCTTAGGGAGTTTTTCCTTGCCACCGTCACCACTGGCGACGCTCGTGGAGTGTTATATTGTACATTCCTTCTAGTGATGTAATGTAATTCCTCTGTGTATCTGTATTTGCAATCAGATTTGAACTGAAAGTGGGCGTGGCCTGAACCATAGTCCAGTAAGTTGAATGCCCATATTATTTTTGGGTACAACTGTCATTAATCAGCATTTGTGGACATTATAATGCTTTCGTATTGTGCTTATTAAGCCTTGACAAGCCAGGTTTTAGTAAGTAGCTGCTTTATTTTTACAATATTAAGCATCAACATTTAGTGTCCATCATTATGCCCTTATTAAGTCTTATCATGCCAATTGCTACAAATGAACTGGCTGCCCGTTACTGCATTATTAATCAGTGACACGGGTCAGTTAAGCATTTTCAAGAACACTTGCAATGCCTTTATTGAGACACTGTTCACATTTACATTTATGGCATTTGGATGACGCTCTTGTCCGCTCTTGTTGATTAATTTACACAGGCAGGCGAAGGTGGCGTTAGGAGTCTTGCCCAAGGACTCTTATTGGTATAGTGTAGGTTTCTTGTCCAGACAGAGGATTGAACACCAGTCTACAGCATAGAAGGCAGAGGTGTTACCCACTACACTATACCAACCACAAGCGGTCCACCAAAACCACCAGTAGTTCATTCTAGTTATTGAATAGAATTTACAACCATTTGTGTTTACACACTGTGAAATTAGACCTCTGCATTTAACCCATGCGTGCAGTGAAACACCCACATACATGCACTCTAGTGAACACACACTAGGGGCCAAAGATAGACAAACCACTTCTTGGAAGTCGCTCTGGATAAGAGCGTCTGCTAAATGCTGTAAATGGGGCAGTGAGCACACTTGCCCGGAGCAGTGGGCAGCCCTATCCATGGTCCCCAGGGAGCAGTTGGGGGTTAGGTGTCTTGCTCAGGGGCGCTTCAGTCATGGACTGTCAGCCAAGGGGATCGAACCAGCAACCTTCCGGTCACAGGGCTGGTTCCCTAACCTCCAGCCCATGACTGCTGAATGATGTAGCAATAATCAACCAATTCATTATGGCCTACAGTTTTTTTAAAGCTTGGACCTTGTACGCGTACCTTGTTCAAGTAATTGTAGCTTGTAGAAGTACCGTGTTATTATATTAGAGTTTTTAGTAAAGTGTTTCTTATGCTAACAAATAAAGAGCTGTTTTGAATGTGTGCAGTTTTTTATTCCATGCTCTCCAGGCTAGAGCCCTATTCATCTCTGCTAACACTGACAGAGGCATCAAGTGGTTTGGCAGGCCTGCAGTGATTCATCCTCATCACGATTCAACACGCAGCCTGCTGCTGGATAACATGAGCAGGGATATGTGTGAGTCCCTGATTCAATCTCCCCTACACACACACACACACACACACACACACACACCCGAACACACACACACACACACATCAAACACCTTCCTATGGGATATAGAGAAAATTTTCACCATTGGTAGGGTAAAGAGGAGGAATGTGACTCTGTGAAGACGAATTGTTTGCAGTGTATCCACATGCAAGTGGCCGCACGTGTGGTTTATACAGTATTGTGTTGTGCAAAGTTCCGTCTATCTAAGAAACAATCACTAACTGCATAAAAAACAGCATCACTTCCTTTTAAATGCTGAAGAACACAGACCATTTAACGTATTACACGTATGCACTTAACCCCTTATTCTCCAGGGTATATTTTGGTTTGTCCATCTAAATTTACGTGACCAAATCATAAGGCAAATTTTTCAGTAACTGCATGAAATAAATGCAAATTTTTAATTAATTAATTAATTAATTTTAAAAGCTCCCCTCAAATGAACAGAACACGTGTTTTATGATCACACTTATCGCTCTATGCTCACAATTTACTGCTGAAAGCCAAAAATCTCAAACACAAAAAGCTCTTTGTGTTATTTTATAAAAGTAATGTTTCCCAACAAAATCCCAAGAAGAAAACCCATTAGTGCTGCGCCTGGCCTTTCAACCAGCCTGTTCTCCTTAGCCCCCACTTTCACATGCACTCTTGAAGACAAATGAACAGCCACAGGCACAATAAATACTGGTGCAGTCCAGAAACATGGCCAGGTCCCTGGAGCGAGGAATTCATTCATAATAAGCTACTTTCTGACCAATGGGAGCATTTAGTGTATGTGAATGTATCTTGAATTTCCTGACCGCATTGTATAGACAGCTGTGCACTTTGCTCATCCCTGTACCCCAGGGAGCGTGGCAGGAGTAACGTGAGTTCACGAGTCTCCTCCCAGACAACATAATTAAAGCTTATGTATTCATTTCCGTTGATTTGTTTAGCAGATACTCACCAAATATAGTCTCTGGGTCCCTTTTGATGTAATATTTGTATGTTGTTATTGCAAAAACCTTTCTTGTGGGAAATTTGTGTAGGGGGCGGGGACGGGGGGACGGGGGGACGGGGGGGGGGGGGGGTGGATCTTGATGTGAACCCTATTCCCTCTTACACTGTTATATATGATAAAAGTAAAACATCCAACGGATCAGCCAAGACATGTTAGGCATCTGAAGTTCACATCTTTAGTTTTGCTAGATGGACAAATGGACAATACTGTGCAAAATTTGGAGACACCTCTTCATTTGCTGAAGTGTTTGTAAATTGGTCTTTATCTATATCTAATATATATACCCTGCTTCTCATTTAACCACCTCAAACTCTCTTAATACATATATGTAAAAATACAACTGTACATATCATATCTTTTATTTTGTAACCAATATTATTGTTAAATTGGGAATAAACTGCATATATATACATATATTTTTGTTTTTAAGTAGTACAATGGATCTATGACACTTAGATTAAGCTTAGGAACGTAAGCAGTGAAGCCTGACGTTTTTTTTGTGTGTGCATCATTTAAAGACAAGAAACAGTCATGAACCCACACCAGCAGGAGCAACTGATATGCTTGCTTACACTTACAACTTTTATATTCCATGCATGATTTCATAAATAATCATCAGAAAATCAGATGTCAATGTTAAAAAGGGGCATGGAAAGCACAGAAAGCAGGGGTACGTATGTATGTATGTTTCCTTTCAACACAAAAGCATTGGGTTAATCATTTGTAGACATAGCCCTGGTTTAGTCTTGCTGTCGTTCATCCACTGAAGGCACTCACATCATTTAACTTCAAAAGTCATGCTGACTTGCTTACACTATGATTCATTGACCTAAATGACTCACATACGTACACTTACGGAAAGCATTTTCCCTTTATTTTACTTATAGGTTTTCCTCAGTTCTCCATGCGTTTGCCAGGGTCAGTGCGGGGTCTCTGAGTGTCTCAATCATTAGCAGCAAGGGAGAGCAGTTCCTTGTCGCTAGCTTTTGTACAATCACAGGAAGATCATGCAGAGCGCAGGATTTTTCTCACTGTGGCCTGACCTGCACTGAAACTTCCTTCTGCTGATAGCAGCGCACCCCTGCAGCCTCTGTTTGGAGCTTGTCTCATTAGGCTTCTGGCTCTGCCACAACTACACATGGAGTTTCTGCAGCCTTGCCTGTGACTAATCTCCCCCAACTGCCTCTCCGCACGTTCCATTAGTGGACGGATGGCGTTGAGGATTGTTTTGTCTCAGCCAAGCTGAGGAGAAGAAGGAGACGTGCCTATATGATCAATTAGGTGGAAACAGATGATGCTAAGTGGTTCTTTCCTAAGGCCTGAAGAAATATTAAGTTCTTGTAGCCCTGCGTGTTTAGCACAGCACATTAAGAACAATATTCAGAAGAATAATGAGGCATTTTCAGAGCTCCGTTTCAAAAAAGTCATTTACTCCGTGGAAAGATGAGCTCCCTGAGACCCTCAACAGCCCTTGAATGAACTTGACTAACTGTCAAACCCTTAGTAATAAAAGGAACCCCACATGGATCTTGTTTTTTTTTTCGCTCCAACATCCAGAGCCTTGCAGTTATGAGGATACGGGAGATGGGATTGCAAAACTGGAACAAAAATAAATATTTCAAGTGCTGTCAAGCTGGTAATGTCCTAACATTTTACAGCAATGCAATGTCTCCTTTTTTGTTTCAAGGCTAATAAACCTACATTTCCCTCTTTTCCTTTAGGTATGCATACATGTGTTTATGTATTTCGCTTGAACCACAGAGCCAATATTACCCCCTGGAAGGCTGTTGACAGGTTTAGTTTAGAATTGTGAAAGATGCCATGCTGGAACTCGAGCTATTTTTAAGGACATTACAGTGGGGTGTCAGGTTCTGCCTGTATCTATCCCCAACAGTTGTTTTTACTACACCAGTAACAGTGCATGAACTGGCTGCACATAAGCATGGGGGAAGCTCAGGTGTCACACCCCCCTCGCTATGTCCTACTACCTTTATCCCCCCCGTTCACACTTCCTGTTTGGGCCCCCGAGCATGATGCACCTGTCTTCATGCAGGGTCAGACACTTTGTCATCACTGAGTCTGCTGGCTGACGCATGTTGGCTTCTGCAGTGGAAGAGAAGCTGCATGCACCATAATGCATGGGTGCATAACTGTTGCTGCATCTAATTCATTCTTGCCAGGCTGCAGGAAAGTCACTTGAGGAGTTTGAAGGATGTCATGATGGGCATTATACAACAGTTAGTTCCGGCCACGCAAGCTGATTGGTTGAGAGGTTTTCTAACTGCGCTGTTATTTCACTGAGACGCCGTTGCTAGGCAACGACTTTGACAGCCATAGAAAACGACAGCCGATTTGGTCAGACTCTGAAGATGAGACAACGCTAAATTGCCAAACTGTCGTCACCACTGAGCAGCTTTTCAGTCGGCATCTGACACAGAAGAACAGCTGAACAACCTGGAATCAGCCAGAAATGAGCCCAACACCATTCACCAAACGTGTCTGATCTTCAGAGTCGGACCAAATCAGACTGAGCCATAAAACTGAGCCAATAAAGAACAAAAGCTGCTCAGTGGAGACGACAGTTTGGTAATTTAGTTTAAGGAGCTGGAGAACGAACTGCTGGCTTAATGAACTATAATTTGGTGAAGGAACTGAACATTAAAACATATTAAACGCCGCGTTTATGGCCGGTTTATTCCTTTCTTACTTTTTTCATTTAATTGTTGTATTAAAGCAGTAGAAACACTCGAGGAGTGTGTTATCACTATAACATCACGGCTGTGATGATCTACGGTGACCAAATCACAGCCGAGATGTTAGTTCACACTAACACACTCCCACTAGTGTTCTACTGATTAACTGACACACACTATAGCCCACTTTGTTCTGGTTTAGACAAACATGAGTCACTTTGAGTTGCCTGACTAGCCATTATCCTATGAAACCAAACATCTCACCAGCAGTGGAGCTAAATGGATTAAATAATGAAACTATTTCCCTAAACCGCAGCTATAAAGTCTCATTGCCAATCAAATACTGCACATCAGTTGAGATTTGTCTGTCTGGAGGAACAGATTCTGTTCATTTGGATGCAGGTTTTGCACACGTCTAACACCAGCATGGCTGAAACGTTGTGCCTTGCAGTTTTGTACATGCATAACTGAGCAACAATTTCAGTGGCCTGCCAAATAGTGCACCCCAAAAACGCTGTCAGGGTTTTCCCTGAGGCATTGCAGAAGCACTGGCATGCTTTCCCTACAGCTGTAAACCCACATATGTGGGGACCAGAGGAGAAGGCTGGCTCCACTCTCAGATATCAGCACCTGTCTCAGCTCTGTTCCCCTCATGGCCTCACACACAGGGGGCAGTGGAGAAGTGCCTGCTGGTTCCCAGAACGCAGAGGTCAAGCGTCCCGTAGCAGCATGTCCTCTATGTGTGTGTGTGTGTTGTGTTTATGTTCCTCAGGGATACAACTGACCTGCCAAACAGAGACCTGTGCACTATTATAAAGCACCTTTACATATGAACAATTATAAGAACTTCACAAACATGTTTTATGAATATGAATGTATATTATAGGTGATATATATATATATATAGGTCATTTTCCATATTAAAAATTATATTTCAATTTAATGGACATTGACACTTGTGTTACAAAATGTTTATAAGTCATTAAATAATTAAAGACTTATTACATTAAAATAATAATAATTATTATAGCCTTATGAGGCATTATTAGAGTTTATAAATAAGTTACAAGGCATTGCTTCCAACTTCTAAAGAGTCTATGTACATTCATGACCATTTGTGAAAATAGGCTTCACAGAAATTGTGGCCAAACATTTCCATTCAAGGTAGATTCTATATTTACATTAGGTGAAGTCAAATAATGCGCGTAATGATCTGATAACAGCAGAAAATCAGAGTGTCAGTCATTTGTTTAACATGCACTTCAGTAATCAGATAATGGGAAAACTCCAGGTCTATGTGAATTAGGCAGTAATCAGATTTGTGCTTTGCAACCAGCCAATAAACTCACAGAAGAAGATGCAACATAAACGTGGTGGAGGTTTTTTTTTTAACATTGGGTGCTGTTTTAAATGCTGCCTGCTGTTTTTACACATGCACAGACTGAGAAGAATGAAAGAAATCAGAGTAAGGGTACACATGCACTGAAAAACGTGATTACAAAGGTAAAAACTGCACTTATAGGCCTCAATCCAGTGTCAGCATTTGAATCATGCTGTTTACATGACCGCTCGGATAACCAGATGACTGCAGAAATCCAGTCATGACTGGATTATTAAGTAATTACTCAGCGAAAAACATGGCAAAAATCGGGGGTAAATTATGGTCTCAGAATACCCCTGGGCGCAAGCATCTTTCTTCACTTACTTTTCTGTCTTTGTAAATGAAAGACAGGAAAAGCTCTTGCACGCACTGCTATTCCCACATTTCATGATACATTATCAGTTCAGCTCTGCATGTTAAAAAGCATCAGATATCAACACACAGAGCCTCTGATTGGACACTGAACACCAATAACTTTCAGAAATGCTGTAACTAAGCTGTAAACATGTCAATGCAGACCTCATACGCTATCATGAGGTGTGATGACGGATTTTGTTCAGTAATATAAGCGTCATTTTACCACTTATAACTGATATCGTGAAGTTTGATGCCAAGTTTGATGCCATACTCTAGTAAGCTGTCATGACATCAAACACTTAGGCCTTCACGCAAGGACACGAACGCAGGCGCTTCAAGCTACGCAGGCGGGGGTTTCACACGTAGCTGCGTTCAAAAGAGTGTCACAACGTACAAGCTGCATTCTGAGCGTCACAGCAAGGGGCGCTATAACGACATCCTGACCAAGCGGTCTTGTGCCGCCAGCGTGCTTCTCAACTGCCATAGCAGATGACCACTTAAGTTTCGCTCAACGACGGCATAAAAATATAATTAACTATCGCATTTACAATCCAAGAGAAGAGTTAAAGCAACTTAGTGTCTTCTACTGTCCATGTTTAGCTGTTGAGGCTGCGGGAGTAACAGTAGATCCCTCTCTGATCTGTACTCTATCGCCCCCTTCTGTACTGAGTGTTTTAACCTCCACAGCAATGTAAGAACACGCGGTGAGTTTGTACAGAAGGACCGAACGTTTGCAATGCATTGACCGAGCATTCTCATTTGCGTTCGTGTCCTTGTGTGAAGTATCTTTCCAGCCATAGACGTCAGTCATGCCAATTTACAGTAACAGTAACATCACACTGTTATATTACACCTTGTCCAGCAAGCAAAGTGGGTGAGCGACAACGGCAAAAACAAAGCACTCCCAAAATAATCAGCGTAGGTTAGAGGAAGGGTTAGCAGCAGAAGGCAATGCATCCTACTCCTGTTGTTGACAGGTCACATTCTGCTAGCTTTAACAGCAACTTTTGACGAGATTTAAATCATAATAAAATATCTGGTATAAAATAAAATATGGTATGGATTGGAAATCAAGAATCGGCACTATAAGTGAGGAGTAATGCGCCTTCTATATCTGCTTATTTGAGCTTGTTGGTGTGACATTTCCCAATATAAAGTGATGGAGGTCGATTTCCCATAAAACAGGCCAAAAGACGGACACTAAATTTGGTCATCCCTTCTCACCCCTGATGGAAAATATGGGCATCATAAATAAAGGGTCTCCAGACATCAGTCTAATTTCATCCTTCAGTACATCATGCTAACTTGTTCATGTTTGGCTGCGTCACGCCATCCCGATCCACGCCAAGCATGTTGGGAATCTCTGCTTAATCTCCGAGCCGCTTGCTTAAGCTGTCCACAAAAGCTTTTACCGTGTATAAAATGTTTATCTGTAGTAGGATGCAAAACCAGCCTCAGTGGGGAGGAATCGAATTGTGATCCCATTACAGATTAGCCATGCTTGAAAACAGCTTAAACAAGGACTTACAAAGTGTGAAACTCTTAAGGCGATAAGCTCCATGTAGATGAGATGCGCTGCTCAGTCCCATCTCTGAGGAGGAAGAAGCACCGCACAGAACAGACGTGTGTCTTCTCTGCTCGGTCACACTTTAAACGGCTGATTATTGCCGTCAAGTGCTAAAAACATTGCAAAAGTGACTCGGAGCAATTAGAAGTGAGGCTTCCAACTTCAGCTCTTACAAATGACCCTAACCCCACCCCTCACTCCCTGAGAACAAGCATATGTTTTATATCAATTTCAATCTGTAATTGTGACTGATTTTAGTTAGGAAATATAGTGTAGAAACATACATACACTTTCTTTATTCTTATACATTGCACTGCCAGAAGTTTGGGCACCCCTATTACAGACGAAGCAAGTTTGGTTCCATAAAAACTGGCATTGGAGACTTTTTGAACTCTTTCGTGTGAAAGTGAGATGCTAGAGTCTGAACAACCCTTAAAAAGTCGTAATGTGAAGTTTCTAAACCAAATAAAAGTTTTTGTTGTTTTTTATTTTATTTATTTATTTTTTTTTTTACCTAGAAACGTAAATCCAAGCTAAGGACCCTTCACATTTCCATATGGTTCACGATTCAAACATCACTTCAATCAGATTCAATCAGTTGAATGAGAGTAAAATACATGACATGGATGCAGCTGCTGTCTTTCTGCTGTGTTGATATAACACATTCTAATCATGTGTACAACAAGTTATTTGAAAGCACCATTTTCAGTGCAGAAAACTGATCAAGAAACTGCCAAGAAGCTCTTACTGAGAAAAGGAAACCACACAAAGAAGCTGCTGATGTTCTCAGAACAACGGACTGACCACCCCAGAGTCCAGACCTCAACATCACTGAATGTGTTTGGGATTATTTGGATTATAAGAAGCAGAAAATGCAAAACCAACTTCTAAGACTGAACTTTGGACGTGATTTAACATATGAGGCCAAAAGAAGTCAAAGTTTATTTATATAGGAAAAACTCCCTGAGAGCAACAGAAAGGAACCTTGAGAGGAACCAAGGCTCAAAAGAGGAACCCCTCCTCCTCTGGTCGACACAGGATAGCAAGGAACAAAAGTTAGTCTCCTGAAAAGAATGGAAGCTGGAATAAAAAGGTAAAGATTGCACACTGTAGATACTGAACTTAGGGGGCCTTATGACTAGAATTAAATAAATAAAGACCGGCCTCTGACTTTGCCACAGTACTGTGTAGTTCCTTACATGCAATATACGACAATATACTGCCTTATGCAAACGTTTTGGCACCCCTGGTCAAATTATGCTTTATTTCTTTTGTAAGTGACAAGTTTCATTTATATTTATGGAATTGGGCTGACGCTCTTATCCAGGGGGACTTACAACTGGATAATTTTACACAGGCAGGCCAAGGCAGTGTTAGGAGTCTTGCCCAAGGACTCATATTGGTATAGTGTAGGGTTCTTGCACAGGCAGGGATTGATCCCCAGTCTACAGGGCAGAAGGCAGAGCTGCTCCCACTACACTATACCAACCACAAGTTAACATGCCCTCTACAGCGAACACTGTTGTGCACATTTTAGTGAACAGTTCAAATTTTTTTGTGTACAACATAAAATGTGTCGTCACAATTGATATACTAATTTCAACAAATATTTAGAAATTAGCATTATGTTATTGAGAAAAATGCCACGTCTGTTCCCTGTAGAGCATTTGTTTATGCATTTAGTTACCTATTGTAACTACCTTAGAAAATAAACTAAAAATTTTACCAAGGGTGCTGAGATGTTTGTGCAAGACTGCTTGTATTAACACTGGAATTCCAGTGAAGCACAAAAGACAAAAGTTAAACCATCTTGGAAAACTGGCTTGTGTGTAAATTTAAATATTAGTACAAATCATACAGGCAGAAACTGCTCACAATATCTTATCACCATATCAAAAGTCCCCCATTCCCATATCCCCCCCTGGGTCGGCTGTCTGGGAACACAGTACTTATTGTTGCTCCAACAATTTAAATCATTTGTTTACTCTGCCGATAAGCAAGGTTTACTAGTAAACACAGACCCACTACGGAACAGCCTGAGTCCATCTGAAAGACCCTCTGGCACTCGGGGTACCCTCCTGGTAATTGTTGTTATTGTTCCAAGACCCTCCCTTCTCCTCATTTCCTTAGCTATGATAGACAGAGCTGATGAGATAGGGAAAACACGCAGCTTTGGCGCCTTTGCATCCTGTCCAGTCTCTCTGGACCTGGGGGTCAAGGCCCAGTCGCATTCGTCGTGAGATCAAACACACTGCCCTGAACTTTGACTTTAAACCTTACATGTTTTCGGACCTTTTCAGGTTGTTAATGGCTAGCCTTCACCAAATGTCCAGCAACATCAGCACCCACCACCCTAACTGCTAACCTTTCCAGTGGCTTCTGCTGAGTTTCTACATTTTAACCTCAGAACTGTGTTGAAACTGAAAGTGACACTGTTGCATAGCTCTGTTTGACCCCCAGCCCCCATTATTTAGGCTTGGTAGGGTCTGCATGCTGTAGACCTTATGTTTTCAAACCAGGCCTTAGGAGCCCATAGCTTTCCCACATTTGTGACCTCTTCCAGTTCCCAGCAGACTTCTGGCAGATAACCAAAGTCTGTAGGAGTCCAATGCTCATGTTGAGCATAAGGCTACATTAGCAATGTTGGTAGAGTAGCCTAAACCCACACTTAAGTAAAAGTGTTGTTCCTCCAATTAAATAATGACTCAAGCAGAAGGAAAAGTAGCCTCACCAAAAACAGCCTGTGTAGGAGTAAAAGATCTCAGGTCAAAAGGCTGAGCTCCTTACACAACTGCAGTGGAGCCTACACATCCGGCTAAAGTTGGTTAGGCTCTCGTCTTCTCTTTGTGGTCCAAAATAAAATGCTAAGGTAAATAATAAATTGGTCTAAGCCAACAACAGAACAGAATGAAATTAAACCCAACCCCAAAATGTTTGAATGAACATTAATGGCTAAAATGCATTTGAGTAAAAAGATGGCTCTTCTCGCAAAATGTGTTTTAACCTGCTCGTGGGCCATAGGACTACGGGTGGTTATGAGCCCAATGGATCTAGCTAAAATCCATAAAATCAATTGAATATAACATGACACAACTGAGTTCCCTCCCAAAGGGTGTGGATTACATCACATTTAATAAGCATGGAAAGAAGTAGTCACATAGCAGAAACAGCAGAACTGATGACAAACATTACTGCACAGACGACAAGCAGCACCCAAAGACTCAAGACTTTCCTTTAAACGAAGGTACACAGCTCTGCTCTCTCTCTGAGCACCACCCCTCATCTTAATACACTCTTAAAAAGAATATAGTAAGTGAACTGTCTCTGGGGTAGGACCCCTCTAGTCACTGGGGTGGGACCCTCAAGGGTACATCTCAGTACCTTTAGTCAGGGAACATAACTGAACCATAATCCCCTGAAATGATATTGTCTGAATGAAGTTGTACTGACTCTACACACCCCATCTCGCCTCCAGGCTTTTTTATTTTATTGTTCTGTTTTAAATCAATATGCTGTAGATATGCACTTTTCACTTGGGAAGAAACATACACTAAATTGCCAAAAGTCTTCACGCACCCATCTAAATCACTGAATTCAGGTGTTCCAATCACTTCCGTGGCCACAGGTGTATAAAGCCGAGCCCCTAGGCCTGCAGACTGCTTCTACAGACATTAGTGAAAGAATGGGTCGCTCTCAGGAGCTCAGTGAATTCCAGCGTGGTACCGTGATCAGACGCCACCTGTGCAACAAGTCCAGTCGTGACATTTCCTCACTACTAAATATTCCACAGTCGACGGTCAGTGGGATTATAACAAAGTGGAAGCAATTGGGAACGACAGCAACTCAGCCACGAAGTGGTCGGCCACGTAAAATGACAGAGCAGGGTCAGCGGATGCTGAGGGGCATAGTGCACAGGGGTCACCAACTTTCTGCAGAGTCAATCACTACAGACCTCCAAACTTCATGTGGCCTTCAGATCAGCTCAAGAACAGCGTAGAGAGCTTCATGGAATGGGTTTCCATGGCCGAGCAGCTGCATCCAAGCCTTACATCACCAAGCGCAATGCAAAGCGTCGAATGCAGTGGTGTAAAGCGCCGCCACTGGACTCTAGAGCAGTGGAGACGTGTTCTCTGGAGTGATGAATCACGCGTCTCCGTCTGGAAATATGATGGACGAGTCTGGGTTTGGCAGTTGCCAGGAGACGGTACTTGTCTGACTGCATTGTGCCGAGTGTAAAGTTTGGTGGAGCGGGAATTATGGTGTGGGGTTGTTTTTCAGGAGTTGGGCTCGGCCCCTTAGTTCCAGTGAAAGGAACTCTTAATGCTTCAGCACGAAGAGATTTTGGACAATTTCATGCTCCCAACTTTGTGGGAACAGTTTGGGGACGTCCCCTTCCTGTTCCAACATGACTGCGCACCAGTGGACAAAGCAGGTCCATAAAGACATGGATGAGCGAGTTTGGTGTGGAAGAACTCGACTGTCCTGCACAGAGTCCTGACCTCAACCCGACAGAACCCCTTTGGGATGAATTAGAGCGGAGACTGTGAGCCAGGCCTTCTCGTCCAACATCAGCGTCTGACCTCACAAATGTGCTTCTGGAAGAACGGTCAAAAATTCCCATAATTTTCCCAGAACTCTTTCCAGAAGAGTTGAAGCTGTTATAGCTGCAAAGGGTGGGCTGAAATCATATTAAACCCTATGGATTGAGAATGGGATCTCACTCAACTTCATATGCGTGTGAAGGCAGACGCAGGAGTACTTTTTGAATTTGAATTTATTTGGTTTGTCTTTTGTGACCAAATCATTCTGTAACTGCATGAAATAAATGTAATTTTTTATTTATTCATTTATTTTTGGTAAAAGCTCCCCTCAAATAAACAGAACATGTGTTTTATGATCACACATGTTGCTATATACTTACAATTTACTGCAGAAAGCCAAAAATCTTAGATGCTCTGTTTTATTTTATAAAAATCATTTTTACAGAGCAGATCACTGAAGAGACGCCGTCTGTTTATAGTTTAGAGCCCAGATTTGGGGAAAAACGGCTCGACTTTCAGTAGAAAAACAAACTGAGTTCAGCTTCTTTTATTATAAGGGTTTAAAATGACATCGTCTATTAAACTGGAGAGAAGAGCTACAGCCTCACACAACGCCCAGCTTCTGAATGGAGCTTATGGAATGACAGTTATGAAGAATTTGACAAAATGCATTATGGAACCACCGATAGTCTCGAGGAGTTTAAAAGGTTAAAACAACCTTTGAGGACACATTTAGATTGTTTGCACCTCAGTGAATGAAAAATGTACCTGCACAGAACCGTTATTTCCAACAGTATAGTGTTAACAACAATCAAGGGCTAGATTCCAGAAAATCGCAGTAAATCATGTGGTTTGGAATTTACTCAGAGAAGACTATCAATCTATCATGTGGTAGAGTTTGTACAGTACAGCCCTTAAGATGCCTAAGATAAGCTGTAGCCTGATTGTGTTATAACTCGGAGCCAAATGATCCCATTTTCTGATTAAAACACTATAGAGTTGCTTGCTCTTCTCGTTTGTCTCCTTTTCTTGGCTTAAAAGTCTTTAAAAGTCCTTAAAAGTGTAATTTCTTAAAATGTCACTCTTGAACCACATCAGTTGCAGAGGAAGACAGCGGCCAGTTTAATGCTAATGCATCTTGGCTTCAGGGGCAAATTGGTCGGCTAACTGATGTTAATGCCTCAGATGGTAATGAAGGAGTCTTTTTCAGCAAGGCTTGAGGTCATGATGATCGCATGACAAGGGCCTGAATTTAGAAATAGCAGAACCATTTTGCCAACTGTGTTTTGCACACTGTGGAATTAGACCTCCACATTTAACCCATCCTTGCAGTGAAACATCCACATGCATGCACACTAGTGAACACACACATACACAGGGGGCAACTTGCCCAGAGCAGGGGGCAGCCCTATCCACAGTGCCCGGGGAGCAATTGGGGGGGTTAGGTGCTTTGCTAATTGCCAATAACGTTAACATTAGCTACCTCACTAGCTAGTGTCGCCTTTCTTTACAAACTGATTATTCTGAAAATAGTAACCATCACATAAACATACTGCTCTTTTTTATACTTGGGGAATGTATGATCATGCAGTAGTTCTTGCTGACTGTGCTCTATCCTGTGAGAAAAGTAGCCTCTTAAACTCCTTGAGACCATCGGTGGTTCCAAAATGCACTTCGTCATGTTCTTCATAACTGTCGTATTTCATAAGCTACATTCAGAAGCTGGGCGTCGTATGAGGCTGTAACTGTCTTCTTTCCAGTCAAACAGACGGCGATGTCATTTTAAACCCTTATAATAAAAAGTTTTTTTGCTGAAAACTCCACCCATTTTTCCACAAATCTGGGCTATAAAGTATAAACGAATGGCGTCTCTTCAGTGATCTGCTCCGTTAAATTTATTTTTATTTAAAAAACTGAGGAACTGATGCTATAGAAGCTTGGTTGGTTGATCTGTGTGAGCAGATCCCCTTCACTGATTGATTACAGGGCTGTTCTCCTGGCACCACTGGCCCACAGGAGCAGTGGACTTTCTCATGATGTCATGTGTTTTACTTGGCCATGTGTCACAATGTCAACGATTACCCTGCAAGAGTGGAAAATTCTGTAGCTCAACAGTGACTCCAAAAGCAGAATCGGGTTTATTGGCCAAGTATTTTGACATACACGTGATATTTAGTTCCAGGCATTGGTGCCTCTAGTATTATATTTCAATATACAGACAGTGTATATATAATTTACAGACAATACACAATGTACACAGTATACAAGCAATATATAGATTATATAGGGACAGGCAATATACATAAGTGTGTGTGCCAGTGCAAACAACAATAGTGTACATTGTGTGTGGGAACGAAATTGTGGTGTACAATAGTGTGGATGTGAGGCAGGGTGTAATAACTATCTGGAGAAAACAGGAGTAGCTATGGCCCAGATGATATTACTGGTCAGCTGTTTATGAGAGACCTAAGAAAAGAAAATGTTCCTTTGTCTGGTAGGCTTAGTGTGAAGGGTTCTGTCACATCTGTTGGAGGGCAGGGGGATTGAAAGAGGTTGTGTCCAGGATTCAAGGAATCTGTAAATGATTTTCCCTGCCCTTTTTCTGGTTCTTGAAGATTACAAGTCCTGGAGGGTGGGCAGGGGAGCACCAATGATGAACTGTGTTTACTGTTCGTTACAGTCTGTTCCTGTCCTGTTTTGTGGCTGCTCCAAACCAGACCATGATGGATGTGCACAAGATAGATTTGATGACTGGAGTGTAGAACTGGCTCAATGGCTCCTGTAGCAGACCCAACTTTCTCATTTGCCAACCCAACTTTCTCATTTACTGCAGAAAGTACATCCTCTGCCAGGCCTTTTTGAGGATGGACTTGATGTTAATCTCCCACTTCAGGTCTTGGGAAGTAGTAGTTTCCAGAAGCTTGAAGGTCTGACACAGGTTGACAGTTGAGAAAGGGATGTTGGACATTGTGAGGGGGCAGTGTTGAGGGGTGTCTCCTATAGTCCACAGTCATCTTCAGAGTACTGAGCATGTTTGGATCCAAATCGTTCTGACTGCACTAGAGCACCAGCCATTCAACCACTTGGCCATATAGTGGCAAATTCTTGCATATATTCTTGGGCAGTCAAGGTTTTGCAGGTCCCATGGTGACTGCATCATCTGTTGAACTGTTTTCTTGGTAGGCAAACATGCAGGGGGTCCAGCAGGTGTCCTGTGACATTCTTCAGGTGGGCCAACACTAGTTTTTCAAAGGACTTCACAATCTCAGATGTCAGAGCAATGGGTCTGAAGTTATTTGTTACTGTAATGGATGGTTTCCTGGGAAGCGGGATGATGGTGGGGCAGTTGAAAGAGGAGGGGACTTCACACATCTATTAATAAGTGAAGTGAAGATTGGAGTCAGTTGATCAGCACAGGCTGTAAGAGAGGAGGAGGAAACACCTTCTGGACCAGGTGCTTTCCTGGTCTTCCATCTCTGGAAGCGCCAGCTCACATCC
The DNA here is from genome assembly GCF_015220715.1 of Pygocentrus nattereri. Classification (NCBI taxonomy): domain Eukaryota; kingdom Metazoa; phylum Chordata; class Actinopteri; order Characiformes; family Serrasalmidae; genus Pygocentrus; species Pygocentrus nattereri. Next base: position 9,251,676 of record NC_051216.1, on the reverse strand, counting down.
ACTTCACATATCTTAAGGGCAGCCGGAGTGTTGTGGGGGAGGATGGTGGTGTGATGGGGGCTGATGTCTTTGAGTTAGAGTGACTGAGGGGTGTGAATTAGTCCCTCTCAAACCTGCAGTAGTCATTCAGGTCATCAGCCAGGTCTCGCCTCAGCTGGGGGGATGGTGTTCTGTAATTTGTGATGTCTTGAAGGCCTCATCACACTGACACAGGGTCATTGGATGAAAAGCTTATTTTAGCTTTTAACTGTAGCTTATTTTAGCCACTCTGATCTCCTTTGTGAGTGAGCTTCTGGTCTGTTAGTGCTGTCTCTACCTTCTGTAGGCATCAGCTTTTGCCTGATGAAGCTGCAACAGCCTCGCAGTTCCTGTTTTGCCTCTCTGGTTCATTCCTTCACTGGTTTAATTACAGGGATAGATTTTAGTTCCTGTACGTAGGATGTAAGAAGATGAACCGAGCAGTGATCAAAGTTGTCTAGAGAACAAAATATGTGTCTTTAAGAATAGTGTAGTAGTTGTCCAGTGTGTTATTATCCCTGGTAGGACAGTTAATATGCTGCCTATGTTTTGGTAGTGTTATGGGACGGCAAGGAGGCGGACCCAAGGGCAGAAGGGAAAATACATTAGAAAGGTTCTTAAATTAACTTATTGACATGATGGCGTGTGAATTTGGGGATTATACATGTTGGAATTGAGGTGACCCAGAGCGAGGCTCAAACCATTGTAGTGATAGGGGGTCCAAAAATGGGAAAAACAACTCAATAAATGAGAAAGGAAAAAGGCAGGAAAAAGGCAGGAAAAAGGCAGGAAAAAGGCAAACAAAAGGTACACTGAGAGCAGCCTGCTCAAACAAAGGCTGAACTAGAAAAGTGAAAAAAAAAGATCATCAGAAAACAAAAATTACTTCCTCTGTGATTATGAGAGGAAGGCAGACTTTATGTTTCACCTGTTTGCTCTTTGCGGAGCACACACCTTTTGTATGGCTTGGAACTGTTTCTTGCTCCAGCCTTCTTTTGGTTTTTAAGTAATTTTGGGGCAATTTCTCTCTTTTGTTTTTTTTACAGCCCTCGCTTCTTTTCTTTATCCTTTATTTTAAATACCCACCTGGGCTAAGTACTGTACAGGTCACAGCTCTTCAAAGGTGCGACAAAGGGCTGCTGTTTGCCACAGCCTTAAGTAGAGGAGTCCACAGGTGTGTCAGTTTGGGCCTAATCAGCCCGACGGCTACTGGGATTTAGAGTTCCCTGAACTTTTATCACCTCACCGCCATCATCCTCATCCTCGAGTGGCAGGTGGTGTAGGCTGGGCCCTTACAGGTGGGCCCTTCTGCTTTTTTCACTCTGTTTACTGTTACATGACTGTCAGGGCTCCCAAGCACTCTTTATGGTTTAGCTCATACCATGGTCCCCTTTTCAGTCTTGTGTCATAGGAAATGTGTTGTCAAACCATATTAGCCCTATAAAAATAACCCATACTATATCTGTTTGATTTCCTGCCTTTTGTTGGCAAATGTGAAAACAAAGGGTTTACACTGGGGTTCTTCCAGCTCTTCCAGTGCCCATCTATAGTTTGCAAGTATGCTTAATGAATGTAGCTTATATGGTGTTGTCCATTTTTTGTCCCATGTGCTTTAATTTTGTGTTCATTTGATCACTATGAAATTCTTATGTGTGGCAAACAAAATTGGAAAGTTTTGGCTTTTTAAGTGCCTGTCTATGCTTTAACTTCTTTTCCTAGTAGCATTTCATTGCTCTGCCATTCCAACTGCAAATGGATGGTTAGAAGCTCCTCAACGAAGGAGAGAAATGGAGGGAACCCTTCCAGTAAGCATTACAAGGTTGTCAACAGAAAGGAAACACTGTGGAGAGAAACTGTCAAAATACTGGACATTGGAGGTAAACAAATAACAAATGACACTGGTGTGTCACTAATTGATACAACTGAACCACCCAACACAACAAGAACACTCACCTATTTTATTTTAGTTGAAGTTTACATCTTGATTTAACATGTGGACCTGACATTTTCAGTGCAGGCATTTTAAAGGCTTTGCAACACAACACTACATTTGAGAGCTCTATTGTTTTAGGACAAATGTTTTATTATCCATCCTACCATCCATCTGTCTTTTAAGCTGCTTGTCCTTCTTGGCCAGAGAGGCGCTGGAGCCTATTCCCAGCGTTCATCGGCAGAAGGTCCGAAACACCCCCGACAGATTATCCATCCGTCAGACAGACATACAGATTCACACGTGGGGGCAATTAGCATCTCCAATTGGCCTGAAGAAACCCATGCAGGCACAGGGATAACATGCAAACCTGTTGCCTGGCCAGGGAATCAAACCCAGGCCCTTTTTTGCTCTGAGGAGACGATTATGGTGGTAGAATCTTATTTTATTGACAACTTTAAAATGTTAGGTTTGGATTTGTTTCAGTGCTTCTAACACCCATCTCACTCCAATGCTCCTAAAGATCTGCCTACAGAATTCTATTCCAGCCATGATGTAGCAGAGATGGATAATGAAAACCTTTTGCAGGCTCTCAATATTAAAGCCATCCATCCATCCATCCATCCATCCATTATTAAAGCCAGTACTTTTGAATTAGTGTTGGAACTGAACTGTGATGCAACTAATTTATGATGTAGCTCATAAGGTCTTTCTCTGTTGACTCATGTATCATATGGTTAAAATTTTATCTGCTTAAATTTTAATTGAATTCAGAACCATCACCCGACTTTTGCACACAGGAGGTATTAGACCTCCACATTTAACCCATCTGTGCAGTGAAGGCCCACACACATGCACACTAGTGAACGGTGAGCACACTAGCCTGGTGCGGTGGGCAGCCCTATCCACAGTGCCCGGGAGCAATTGGGGGTTAGGTGTCTTGCTCAAGGGCACTTCCATCATGTACTGTCAGCTGAGGGGATCAAACAGGTGACCTTCCAGTCACAGGGCTGGTTCCCTAACCTCCAGCCATGACTGCCCCTGCTTGCCATGAGTTTTTCATTTTTTACCAAGGAATATTTTACCATTGGGTGTCTTCTTGCTCCTATTTTAGCCCTTGAGATCAACCTGCAGAGTCTCCAACCCTAATGTAAAACACACGATCCAGCTAATGAAGGACCTCAGCAGGATCTCAATATCAGTACTGTTTGCTTTTAATTGGTGCTGGAAATAAACTCTGGGTATGAATCTGCAGGACTATGGGCTGTTCTAGTAGGTTCTTCTCGAAAGCTCCACTCTAGCCATCACTGCATGCCGCTATGAAGCATGTTCATTCGAATTTGAAGCTAAGTGCAGGTGACTGTGTGCCTCAGGCTTCCACGGTTCACTGATACATCACCCATCACTGTGTCCGGCCTGTTATTTAGGTCATTAGGAGCATGAGCAATCTGGCTGCATGGACATTCAACATGCATGCATTCCCACTTTTGATGAGATGGGACCACACAAATGGAATTTGGTTGAAAAGAATGAGCCCATTTCTAAACGTGAGACATTGAACCTGTCTTCGTTCTGAAAGGATTCAAAAGTCTTCTTTGTCTTTTCAGCTGCCTCTTGAATTAAATATCATCTAATGTGTTTGCAAGTGGTGTAGGAGGGCGGCTGAGCCCTACTTTTTTGTCCTGAAACCTACAAGAGAATAATTTCAAATTCCCTCAGTCAGCTTGAGGGAGTGCGGTGCAGGCGAGCATGGCTAATGTGGCAGCAGCATGGAAGAGCTCTAATTGGGGTGAGCACTGTGTGCAAAGGATTGCAGCAAAACTCACACAGCAAACATAGGAAGCTGAGTCATTTTGTGCGTTTGTCTGATTTCTTCAGAATATGTCAACTTCAGGGTGATTTCATTTATCCGTGAAACACGTGAAGGCTTTTGAACGGTCATTTGATTCAGTTTTGCTCAGTTAGACCCCTGGGAGGCTGGGGATCCTGTCCGTTTACCCTCAGACTATACAAGTGCCCTCTTGGTCGGCCGGTATAACGATTAGGTTTGGGCAGTGTTCATTTTTTCATACCTCAAAGTCTCCAAATAAATCTTCAAGGATCACTGCAGTGTATACACTTAAAAAGATGGTTCTTTAAGCGTTCTTTAGTAAAGAAAACGGTTTTATATAAAACCATGACTGCTCAAGAAACCCTTTGACTAAAGGGTTCTTTGCATCATGAAAGGGTTCTTCAGACTGATGGAGAAGGTGCTGTAGATGATTCTAAATAGAACCTTTTGAAAAGCGTTCTTCTATTCTTACAAGTTGGACATTGTAACAATAGTACTAACATTTTTGGTGCTACATAGAACCCTTTTTAAAAAGGGAACCACCCACAGCACTTTGATCAAGCAAAGGTTTCTATGAGTGTCCATGGTTCTATATAGAACCATTTTCTTTCCCCTTGAAAAACCATATTTTTTTTAAAGAGGGTACAGTGTTGTTGGGGTGTAGGGGGTGTAGGTGGTGTAGGGGGAGGGGCATTTATTTAATGAAAAATAATCAAAGGTTTAATTTGCATACAATGTGAAGTAAATCTATCAGATTTTTAATGTAATGTTGATAAGGGTTATATATATATATATATATATATATATATATATATATATATTTATTTTATTTTTTTTTTAGGTACTATTTTTTGCCTGACCACACCCTGCCTGTATCTCTCCATAATGAATATATTTTTTAAATTATATCAAAACGTAAAAACACATTTTAGGCCAAAACTTTCTCACAACTATCAGGAAACAGCATCCCAGGCATCAGGCATTGAATTCATAAATATTTCCTTTAACATCTTTTTGAGGGAGCTTTAAGAGGCACTGAACTCTTCAGACATCTGAACTTTATCATTATGCAGAAATGTGGAAACTTGGTGGAATTCCCCTTTAAAGAGACGGTGTTTAATTGCTGGGATTTCGTTTCCATTTCCAGAGCTCTAGCGCTGAATGAAGTTGAGCCGTTTGGAACTCGCTGATGTGGATCTTGAACAGAGTCAGAAGTAAAATAAACCATCTTACCTGCTGATAATGAGGGCATTACAGTCTGAGGGCAAAGGCACAGGGGCTTGAGACCCCTTACCCCTCACATGCAGGAGACAGTAGTAGCAGTGTTAAAGGGGAATTCCACCCATGTCCCAAAATTTCTCCACATCTACATCTTTAAAACGTAAAGTCATTCAGAGGGGTTTGGTATGAAATGCTCCATTCAAGAGAAACGTACTGAGCCAGAGTTGCAGTGGTGATAATAGGAACCAGACGTCTGAAGAGTTTAAAGCCTTTAAAAGCTAAATTACCAGAAAGTTATTACACAACGTGATAACAAATACATTGAATGATGGCTAAGACATTGTTTTAGAATAGTTTTGTGACAAGCGTTTGACCTAAAATCTACTTTTTCTGCTCTTTTATGGTGGAGGGTGTTGCATGTTAAAATAGTACCAAATGAAGAGTCATTTTTTTTCCCCATCATTAACTTTCCATATAAAACCACAGAGGACATTGAATGTTCACTGGTGGGCTTGGATAATAAATAAAATAACTACATTTGTGTTGTAGATATCAGGACCCTTGGTTCCCATCACCACCACTGTAAAGAAATAGGAGTCAGAAAGTTTCTTGAATAGTGCATTTCCTATCAAATTACTCTGAATAATGCTAGACCTGTATCTTATCCTACCTCTAATTAATGTGCAATATCTGCTGCTGATAGATTGGTACAATACATATGCAAGTTCTGTGCAATATTCATACAACTCCATGTGTAAACTGTACATTTTTTGTAGTTAATTCTATTTTTATTTTTTATATTTTTCTGCTAACAGACGCCTTGTTTATTTATTTATTTCTATAGTATATCTTATATTTTGTATTTTGTATGATGCACATCTTTGTCTAGTTACTGCTCTTCATCTGCTTGCTGTGTGTTCTGCTGTAACAGTGCAAATTTCCCCCAGTGGGATAATAAAAATCTATCTTATCTATTTACACCTCAGCAACTGAATGATGCAGAAATGGGGCAGAATTGGTTGATCTGCCCTGTAAGATTCCACATAAATGTGTCAACTGAGTAGTTGGCAGCGCCTGATGCATTATTTAGTGTGGATTAACAGAGTTTTTATGCAGTATAAGTGTTATCCTTTTCTACCATGCAGTCTGATGTCCGATTAAAGGAAGTGTTTGATATTCCACGCCTGTGCGGAGCGCAGTTAAAGGAACGGTGTTTTATCATCTATTCTGTTTGATTGGATTTGGTCTCATGGGCAGAACACAGGTTCAACACAATGTCCAGCACCTTGAACCTGTGCTGAGTATCTGGATCTGTTGTTTGATCTGAGTCTAAATGCACTGAACAGTGTTATATAACACCATCCACTGAACGTACTTGGATAAAACTAATATAAAATCACACAATCGGGGTTCCAGTTTATTCTGCTCCAGCCGAGGTCCGAACCGAGGACCATGATACAATTAATAATTTGGCTAAATGAAAGAATAAGCCCATTTCGCTCAGACATCTCTGCACAGTCATTATGGCTAATGAAAGTGTTTTGTGGTTCATCTGCTTCCCATTCTGCTTTGAGAAACATCAACTCGTGCATAAGGCAGAAGGCAAGTCGCAAAAACTCATTGCACTTGTTGCTGCTGAAACATGTTAATGTTTCCAATTTACAGCGTCTGAATAAAACAGTAGCGATGTTTCACGCTGGGGTTCAGAGCCTTTTAATTCCAAACCAGGAATCTTGAGCTCACAGCTACAATATATTGCCGAAAGTATTCGCCCGTCTGGCTTCACACGCATATGAACTTTAGTGGCATCCCATTCTTAATCCATAGGGTTTAATATATCGGCCCACCCTTTGCAGCTATAACAGCTTCAACTCTTCTGGGAAGGCTTTCCACAAGGGTTAGGAGTGTGTTTATGGGAATTTTTGACCGTTCTTCCAGAAGCTCATTTGTGAGGTCAGTCACTGATGTTGGACGAGAAGGTCTGGCTCATAGTCTCCACTCTAATTCATCCCAAAGGGGTTCTATCAGGTTCTAATCCATAAGTTTTGCAGTAATTCTCTTATTTCACTGTTAAGTCATGGTTGGAAAAAGGGGTTAAACTCTTGAAATGTCCCACAGAAAATTGTCTAATCAGAATGTCTATCTGGCATAAACCATCATTTGGGTGGTATCCTCAAGGGTACATATCAGAACATTTAGTCAGGGAACATAACTGAACCATAATCCACTGAAATGATCTGTTCCAAGCTGTACTGACTCCACACACCCCGCCTCGCCTCGCCTCCAGGCTTTTATTCTACTGCTCTGCTTTAAAACATTCGGTACAAATACCAACTTTTCACCTGGAGAAACTGATTTAAGGTTCACAATCAGACCTTAAAACCACTGCTATACCTCTGAGGGAACGTTTACATTGTTTGCACCTTGATTTAACTTGAATTTAAGGCCTGACATGTAAGCGAAATCAACCAATGGGACCATTTTTGAGAAACTAAGCACCAGTCTAGGCCTCTGGAAGTCACTGACTGTAATATAGGAGCTATAGTCTGACCAGGTTTCACTCAGTTGCAACAGCAGCTCTGTGCCAGAACCCTTCACTGAATGATGCTATGCAGTCTGTTCTACCAGATTAGTTCAAACTGTAGTCCCACAGTAAAAATACAATAAAATAATAATAAAAATTTTAAATATTCAGACTTTAGACATTGGCAAGGTTCATATGATATCTATTTAAACTAAAGGCATTAACAGAGACCGCAATAAGTAAAATATGTACAGAACCATCATTTATAGTGTGCTTTCTATTGTGAGGTGTCTGTCCCGAACCCTGACAACTAAATTTGCATTTGTGAAAATACTCACATTTGTTTTTCAATCGTTTTTTAAATATATTTTTTATTTCATTCTTTTTGATTTACCAAGAGTTTCATTTTAAAACAATAAAAAAAAAATTCATATTAATTTCACTATTACTCCATAGCCCTGCATTTTAGAGCAGGAAGTGAGGCTGCATCCCTGACCCTCATGGCCACATGGTCAGCCATCAGATTGTATTGATATGAAGTAAATGTGTCCCAAAGTCTGAAAACCAGTGTGGAACATGAAGCATTGTCACTACCGAAACACATATTTCCTGCAGTATTTTTTGTGTTTTAATGAATATATTATGATTTTATACGTGCTCAAACTGTTCAAAGCTGTGTTTGTTCGTCACGTACAGGCTTGCGTTTTTGAGTTCGGCTCAAAATGAGCCAAAATTGTCACACCTGACACGATCATCACAAACATTTGGTAGAGTTTGGGTAGTTTTAGGATGCTTCATAGCACTTCCTACCGTGTGTTCTATGCAGAGGGTTTGTTCACTTATTTCCACTTAGAAAACAAACATACAACTATTTTACATCCGTCTAAAAACCATGTGTCACGTCATATGAGCGTGTGTGACGTTGAGCTCTGAAACGTCACGTGATCACACGTATTTCATGTGCATGTGAAAAAGAACATGAGGTGTCTGAAAACTTTCTGTAAGATATACAGAAACACAAATATCAGGTTGAAAAGTGCTGCAGTGCCCCTTTACCACGTGCTGTTTCACTGCATTGATTATGCTGGGCTTCCCCAGACTGTGAAAAGGCAGAACGTCAGCCGTGCGGTAAACAGCGGTGCTCTCAGTGAGGAGTAATGTGTGTGTTCAAAAGGAGCTGCGCTCAAACTCTCATTCATGATGGTGCTTTAGGCCGTTTCCATGGCAAGAGATGAGGGTGCAGAAGGGAGTCGAACGGAATGTGTTCAGGCCATAGCAACACTGTTTATTCATTTATTTATTTACCACCTGCTTTATCTGAAGGGCCCAGTGATACAAAAGGGCCATGAGTAACATTAGCATGAATAATATTGACAGTACTTTCTCAGAAACTTGCCGCATTTTCAGAGAATCAGCTTCTCTGTAAATGTCGTCTCTCCTCTACCTGTCATAAATATCTGGTCGTGACTTTCATATCTCCAGCCAGACATCTCGGGTGGGTTTTGAGAAGACGGTGATGTACGCAGCCGTTGAAATGGCAGCGAAAGTCTTAGAAGAGAGCGCATGGTGAAGCGCAGGCATGCAGGGAGAGGGATAAGGGCTTATCTCCTGCTGAAGGATTCCATCCGTCAGGCTCCTCTGCTCTGCAGTTATGAAGAATCTCGAGCTTTAGAGGGAAAATTTGGTGTAGTCTCACAGCAGAACAGCAAAAAACCCCAAATGGACATGAACAAACATTCGATTTGAACCAGTCGATTTCAAAGTCTTTTGTTGAACTGGATTGTACACTCACCGGCCACTTTATTAGGTACAATGTTCAATTGCTTATTAACTAAGCAGCTAATCAGATAATCACATGGCTGCAACTCAATGCATTTAGGCATGTAGAGGGGGTCAAGACAACTTGCTGAAGTGCAGACCGAGCATCAGAACGGGGAAGAAAGTGGATTTAAGGGACTTTGAACGTGGCGTGGTTGTTGGTGCCAGACGGGCTGGTCTGAGTATTTCAGAAACTGCTGATCTACTGGGATTTGCACACACAACCATCTCTAGAGTTTACAGAGAACGGTCCAAAAAAGAGGAAATATCCAGTGAGCGGTCAGTTGTGTGGACAAAAATGCCTTGTTGATGTGAGAGGTCAGAGGAGAATGGGCAGACTGGTTCCAGATGATAGAAAGGCAACAGGAACTAACCAACCAAAATCTCTGAGGAATGTTTCCAACACCTTGTTGAAAGTCAGTCATGAAGAATTAAGACAGTTCTGGAGGCAAAAGGGGGTCCAACCTTTTACTAGCAATGAAGTGTTCCTAATAAAGTGGCTGATGAGTATATATGATCCCAACAGTAAATCGGTTAATTATCCATAGCATTATTTTGCATTTGGCTACTCACTGGCCACTTTATTGGAAACCCCTATTCTGAATGGTCTAAGAGTTGGCCCTATCTGACCACTCCAATGGACTGTCCACCTCAGAGTCTAGACCTCATCATCACTGAAATAGTTTGGGACTACTTGGATCTTAAAAAGCATAAATACGACTTCCAGTGTGACGCAGCGTGGTGTAGACGTGTGTTTGGAGCTCTCTGTAGAGCGGAGTTTTATTTTAATGTTTTGATGCTCATTTATACTTTTCGGTTGCTTTACCATTGTGCTTAAATTCTTCGTGAACCTTGTGGACTTGTTTGGTGGTGGCCACTATGCCTCCAAAAGCCACCAAAGATCCCGCTTCCTCGCAGCTACTTATACGGCCTGCTCTCCAAATCATAGCCTCGCCATCGAGAGCCGTTACTCACCCTGAGGCTGAGCACCTGACTCCGGATGAGACGTTGGACAGCACGACGCTGAAATCTGAGATCACGCAGGCTGTGGCCGAAGAGCTGAGGGCAGCGATAAAGTCCAAGTTACATGACATGAAGGTTGAAATTATGCACGATTTCACTGCTCTGAAGACGTCTCAACTCTGAAATCCACACCGTCAGATATGGAGCACTCCCTGACCACATACTCAGGGGCTGTGTTAGCACTGCAGGCAAAAGTGGAGCTTTTAACGAAGGAAGTGAGCACACTGGATGCTAAATGTGATGACCTGGAGTCCAGGGGGAGATGTACTTTCTCACCAATCCTGCAGTGTCAGAGTTGCTGCGAAAGGCCTTTGACTTGAAAAAGCTCCTGAAGTTGACCCCGCTCATCGCTCTCTAGCTCCAAAAAGAGGCGACATCCCGTGTCCCATCGTGGCCAGGCTGCAATTTTACTCTGACTGTGTTGAGATTTTAAAGAGAGCCAGGCAACAGCAGTGGATTACTATATCCGGCATGAGGTTCGTGGTTTTCCATGATTATACTACCAAAGTTGCGAGGGCCTGTGCAGCATTCAACGAGGCTCGCAAGCTGCTGCGGGATGTGGAAGGGGTCTGCTATAGCCTCTTATTTCCTGCCTGACTCCGGATCACCTATAACAGCATGCAGCACCTTTTTACTTCTCCAGATGAAGCCAACGGCTTCATCTCCTCATTAGCCAAGTAAAGCGACGATGTTCGTTTCACCCTTTCCATAACACAATCTGTCGATCCTTACAAGTCACCCTTTTGGATGATAATGTTGAGAACTGTCAATATTCTTATGTTTCGATGTGCAGAGCAATGTTTCTGATCTGTGTTCATCGTGTTGGTCTATTTCTCTAAAGCCAACTTGTAAATTCCACCTGTATTCAGGTCTGTATCCCGTCACCAAGCTAATCTGGACTTTTTTTTTTTTTTTTAATGTTCCTCTGTTTTTTCGGACTTGTTACTGTGCCCTCACATGACATTTCGATGAACACCTTGGTCGGGCTGCATCAATCTGAGTTTATATGCATTTTTTATAAAGGTATATCCCGGTCATGGTGGTTCACTTTTGTTAGGTATCCTTTGCCCTTTGTTATTTTTATTATAGTCAAGGGTTTTAAGTTCACCCTTTATTCTAAGGTATTTCCTTTACATTGTTTTGACTTTATATGTATTTCTACATACAGTAGCATACGTGGGGGCACATCTACAGGTATGGGTGTGCAAAGGCATAATAATTTAGAAGTGGAAGTGGTTTCAGATGCACTTTTATAGTCGCCGTTACAGTTCATCTGCTCTGCAGGGGCTCTTTCTGGCTCTCATGCTGTGCTATTGGGGGTACGGCCTGGTCATAATCAGCTCAGACTTGAGCTACTACACTAGCCCTCACTTTGGGTTTAGAGGGCAGAGTTGAGGTTATTGCATGTTCTTGGTGTGGGTTTACTACGGGCTCTTTCCTCTCCCAAAGGTTAATTTCTTTTCCCCGGCGCTGCGGATTGGGCTGCCCACCGCTCCGGGCAAGTGTGGTCACTGCACCCTAGTGTGTGTGTGCTCACTAGAGTGTATGTGGTGTTTCACTTCACAGATGGGTTAAATGCAGAGGTGAAATTTCCCATTGTGGGACTAATAAGGGTCACTTAAATAAATAACCGCCTTTGGGTCAATGCTTATGTAACCGACAGGATCTATTGAACTGAATTCAGAACCATCAGCCAACTTTGTTTTGCACACTGTGGAATTAGACCTCTGGAATTAACCCATCCATGCAGTGAAACACCCACATCCATGTACGCTAGTGAACACACACACTAGGGGTTAGTGAGCACACTTGCAACCCTATCCACAGCACCCAAGGAACAATTGGGGGTTAGATGCCTTGCTCAAGGGCACTTCAGTCATGAACCGTCAGCCAAGGGGTCGAACCGGCAACCTTCCGGTCACAGGGTTGGTTCCCTAACCTCCAGCCCACGACTGCCTCTAGTCTACTCCATATTTTCCTTTTAGAAAACTGATATCAAGCTTCCATCAGCTGATACTGATGAGGTCAGGTAGTTTCAATGTGTCACAGTAATCACTGCAGGTGTGCTGGAAGGCAAGATTTTTGGACACGAGTCAGCAGTTCACTATGGACAGTGTCCATTTTCAGTTTGCGCTATAGCGCAGGATCGTGGAGCTGTGTGTGGTGCCAGATTGGATAAAAAAAGTGCCATTCAGTCTCTGTAGATATAAACCATTAGCAAGTTTATGCCAGGTACTGAAGGGGAATTCCACTGATTTTTCAAAATTGCCACATAAGCAAATATGATATAAACAATGTCATTGAAAGTGGTTGGTTGTGAATTACTCAAGAGAAACTAGTCTTAGAATTACTCTCAGTGGTGGTGATAGGAACCAGACGTCTGCTTCTAAAAACTCCCTCACAGAAAGTTTGAGGCAAGAGCTGTGCCCGAAACTGTGCCCCATTTACTATTTTGGGGTTCCACCAATTTGTAGTGGTGTCTGAAAATGTACTGCAGAAGAGGGTACCCATAATGCACTGTGTTGGCTGGTTTTAAGATTCTTCTGAGTGGACTGAGCTCACTGCCACTGTAGCTGCAGTCAGCTCTTCTGATGTGTTCAGTAAGACTCGATGCTTATACTTGACTGGTGGAATGATTTTTATAGTGTTTATGCAATGGAATCTGCGGTGATGAGCAAACCTGTTCAACGCAGTTCCTAAATAGTTCACCACCATCTAGTACGTGTTCTATATAGTAATCCAGATTTTCAAATCTATGGTTTGTGATTAGGGGACCAATTTGGACATGGTGAAGATTTCAGCCTTAAACATTTCTTTAAGTCATTTATAGCAGAGAGACACATGCAGGGTGTTGTGTCATGATCCATGGATAAATCTAGGGGACAGGGGGTTGTGAACATGAGGTTGGTGTGGAAAGCGATAAGAGATATTACAAGTTCAAGCTTTAGAGACCAAGTTGATGCTTCCCCAGGGAAACTGGCCATAAACAGCACCAAAGAAAAGAAATAAAACCAAACAATCTAAACCTAATCTAAACAAAAACAGGACGGCTACTCATACCGAAAAACTAAAATACATGTGTGGAATCTGTGTGTTGTTTGTATACAGGTGCACCCAAAACAGCCTGCACGTTTCAAAAACTGCCAACTGGACTGAACTTACCAAGTAGCCTTAAAACAATGACCAACAGGGCTAACGAGGATTTTAAGCACGTTACATGGAAAACATGCCAGAAGACAGCAGCGAACATAAAATCTAAAATTGTGTCTGAGAGCTTCTGAATAGCGACTGGCAAACCACCAACCAGCCCCTCTCTGCAGGTTCTTATAGCTGAAGCTCCTCCCTTCCCACTGATGTTATTCCTCTTGATTGGTCACCTGAGTGGAACTGAATCCACCAATGGGAAGGAAGCTGTGGCAGGCAAAACTTGCCAAATCGTATTTTTTTATTCCCACTATTTTAACATTACAAGTGTTTCACACTAAAATCTTGTATCTCCAGTTTTGTCTTTGTTGTTTTTACTTTTTGGCAAAATTGAAAAACTTCAATTATTGTTTGCCTTGGGTTACAATTTTGTGAGGAATGGACTGATAGACGTTGTCCAAAATGTCCTTTTTTCTAAGAAAAATATTGTCACATTAGTCTGATGATGTTTTAGGGCCAAAAATAGTAGACTACCAGAAAAAAGTCATAATATCTTGAGATAAAAAGTCACACGGTATGATATTTTAACAATAAAGTCATAATATTTCATGAAAAAAGTTGTAGTTTTTATATTAAAGTTTTAATATTTTGGGAATAAATTTGTAGCATTAAAGTGCCGGCGCTCTGCATCTTTGTCCTCGCCAGTACAGCAGCCGAGGCCCCAGTGCACTATGACTGTCCCCTACAATTAGCCCACGTTATCCTCCAAATATTGTGTTTACTTTTGTGAGTTTACGACTTAATTCTCAAAATATTATGCCTTTATTGTCAAAATCTATTATTTAAATTTTTTACAGTGTCCCTAAAACTGTGTCTTACATTAAAGTCCATTGCAAGCCAAGACAATTACCATTTTGCAGGTTTTGCTTTGACAGTGACAATATTAAACCTCAGAAGACACATGTAGGTTCACTGGTTTTAGACAGTAAATAAAATGTCGATATTTGTGCTGTAGTCATGGTGACCTGGTTCCTATCACCACCACTGTAAAGACATCTGAGTCAGTAAGATTCTCTACAATCAACCATTTCACATCAAACCACTCTGAATGTCTCTGTTTATATCTTAACCATTTAATTTGGCAGAATACTGGAAAAATCAGCAGACCTCCCCTTTAATAAACACCAGCGAACTCCAGTGACCGCTTATGATTGTATTTTGTGTAGAGCAGCAGGTGTTTATTATATCAATCTCTCCCCGTGTTTGTTGTTTGTGTAAATGTCCAAGCTGTTTTAAATGTTTAGACTGCACTGATACTAACACGGCTTAACAAACAGGAGAGGAGACGAAGGAAAGAGCTACGCAGCTCCTTCCGTCTCTGCTGTGACAATTTGATTAAGGCCTGATGGTCTGATGTTGTTGGGGACACAACAGGATGCTTTAGCTTTCACACTATAAATGTTGTGTGGGCTTATGGATCCCTGCCTGATGCCCTCCGAAGGTGGTTGAAGTGGTCAGACCACAGTGCGTCTCCAGGGCACTTTTGTTGTAGATGTTCTGTAGAGCGTAAACTAGAACCCAAATCTCACACACATTTTCTAAGCTGCTTATCCTTCTGGGTCGCAGGGGGAGCTGGAGCCTATCCCAGTGGTCAATGAGCAGAAGGCAGGAAACACCCTGGACAGGTCGTCAGTCCATCGCAGGGCAGACAAACAGACACACACACACTCTCACACCTTGGGGTAATTTAGCATGTCCAATCAGTCTGACTGCATGTCTTCGGACTGTGGGAGGAAACCAGAGAACCCAGAGGAAGCCCACGCAGAGACAGAACATGCAGACTCCACACAGAGAGGACCCTGGTCCACGGCCAGGAGTCTGACCCAGGCCCTTCTTGCTACCCACTGTGCCACCGTGCAGAACCCAAATCAATAATAGCCTATTTTGTAAAGGGTTCTATATAGCACCAAAAAGGGTTCTTCTATTGTAAGAAGCCTGACATTGTAACAATAGCAAAATCCTTTTTGGTGCTATATAGAACCCTTTACAAAATAGGCTATTATTGATTTGGGTTCTGCACGGTGGCACAGTGGGTAGCAAGAAGGGCCTGGGTCAGACTCCTGGCCGTGGACCTATATAGAATCATTTTCTTTACTAAAGAACACTTGAGGAACCATCATTTAAGTGTGTATGTGCATGTTATGTGTGCTAGCTAGGCTTGATCATTACTGGAGATGAATCAAAATCTTCCTGCCAAACATTCTGGGACATCTCGCCTTCTTTTGGAATTAGAATTTTCCCACTGCAACTTGTTTAATTAAGCAGCTACCTGGAAATACTTGGGTATATAATAATACTTTGTTCCAGCGTATTGTTAAGTGCCAGCGGGGTCACTACACTGTAGGGGGTTGGTCCATTTCTTGAGGAGCACAGAATTGTTGACAGTGATGGTAACAGGAACCAGACGACTGAAGATTTGAATGTGTCTAAAAGCTCCTCAGACACGGCTTTACACCACTGTTTAAAAATTGTTTTGAGATCAAGTTTTGCTGAGAAACTTGTTACAGTGGTGGTGATGGGAACCAGGGGTCACAATGTCTACCGCACAAATGTAGCCACTTTATTTTCTATCCAAAAGCACCAGTGAGCCTACGCGTGTCCTCTGAGTCTTATATGTAATGTTGTTGACAGTAAAATGATGCAGTCACCCAAAATGGAAAAACTTCAGTAAAGTACAGATACACCAAAAAAAACGACTCAAGTACAGTAATTGAATTACTGAATTACAGTGAATTACATTTCCTATGTTACTGTCCACTAACATAGGAAATGTAATTCACTGTAATTCAGTAATTCAATTACTGTACTTGAGTCGTTTTTTTTGGTGTATCTGTACTTTACTGAAGTTTTTCCATTTTGGGTGACTTTTTAATTTCTTTTTAAAGTCAAATATGTTACTTTTCCCTCCACTACATTATGTATATAATATATATAAACACACACAAACATACACTATATTTCCAAAAGTATTCACTCACCCATCCAAATCACTGAATTCAGGTGTTCCAGTCACTTCCACTGCCACAGGTGTATAAAGCCGAGCCCCTAGGCCTGCAGACTGCTTCTACAGACATTAGTGAAAGAATGGGTCGCTCTCAGGAGCTCAGTGAATTCCAGAGTGGTACCGTGATCGGACGCCACCTGTGCAACAAGTCCAGTCGTGAAATTTCCCCACTACTAAATATTCCACAGTCGACTGTCAGTGGGATTATAACAAAGTGGAAGCGATTGGATCATAGTTATGCCCTTTTGGCTGAAATATGGTTAAAACACCTAAAGGTTTGAGTGATATCACAACAAGGGGATAAAATGAGTGGGCTTATTGCTTAGTCATAGCAAACTGATGAATATGGGTGTGGTCATGTCCCCAGGCATTTGAGGGGTGCTGTATATTTGAAGCTAACAATGAATGCCTTTTTTCCAGGACCCTTAACTGGGTATTATTTGTTGACATTCAAAAGTACCATAATTCAAACATGCTCTGAAAGCAGACTGGCATGTTATTATTACTGTCTTTTCATTTCATAATAAAAACAGATTGTATGTATGTTGTTTGGTTTATGTTCATTTGACTTTAGGTGGTAATTCTGAACAAGTTTTAGAGAATAAAGGGCAGAGAAGAAACCTCACAATCATTGGTGTCCAAATGTTATAATGCAAGGTTGGACTAGGTTTATGATATTAAAGTGATGTATTATAAAATACAATATTGTTTATTATGACAATGAATAATCATGAATATACTATCTATCATGAACTGCAAATTAACTACAAATTTCAACTTTTTGCCTTTCTTCTGTTTTATTTTCAGTCTTAATCTGGTTTCGGCCTTGTCTCAGTCTTGAGTTGGACTTGGCTCTAGTGCTCTTGCCACATTAGGAGCAGGACACCCATGATCTACAGTGGGTGTTTACATTATTCATTCAGCAGACACTCTTATCTACAGGGGTGGATCTAGTGAATCTGGGGCTGTCGGCAAAAGACAGGACTTCGAACCACCTGGGTGAACATTTATAAATCATATTAAATCTAGTTGAGATGTGTTATCTCTCATTTTGAGATTGTTATAAGAATATGAAGGAATATATAACTTTTTTTCTAGACATGGGGCCTCATTTATCCATATTTTCCTAAATTTTCTCTTTTGTTCTTGAGAAGGTCCTGAGAAAAAGTCTACGTCAGATTCATGACGTCTTTTTAAAGTGCAGAACCCTTGTGCTCTTGAATGTGTGTAGATTTTGTTCTGCCCTAAGAACAAATCCCACATAAGAAATCAGAATCTTTATAAAACCTTTGTGAAAAGTGGGTTTTAAGAAGACATTTATTCATAAAAAAGGCTGGTAAATGAGGCCCATTGTTTTTACTTAAGTCATTTTATTAAGTGAATATCACACCATACTGGCAAACAATTTTCGTTAGTGTAAGAAAAAATGCTTGAAACATGCAAAATTATCTGCCAATATAGTGAGATTACTGTTTACAGAATAAAGTAGAAAAACAGTAATGAGTAATATAATTTTTTCCAGAAAGTATAAGTAACATGATCCCATTACAGTTAGAATAAAGACATAATTAGAAACTCATAATGGATTATTTCTGACTTATTACCCCAACACTGAAGCCATCTGTACTTATATTAACACTAGTATCATTTATAGTCTGCTGAGCCTGAAAGAAGTTAGCTTTGGGCTTCATTTCCTCTCTCTGTTTGCTTTTCTCTGCTGCACCTGGAAAACTTGATGATGATTTTCCTGATCATCACACTAAATAACTTCCTCTCTATAACACAGATTACCTCTTAACTGCCTTGTTCACACCGGTCTGTCTTCACGCAGTTGCGTCATCATGTAACTATGTGGAATAGTTCATGATAAGCATGACCAAGGGGTGGGGCTGCAATTGAAATTACTGAAAAAAGTGGCTTCAATAACAAAAAAACAGCTATTTTTAAAATGCGTATATATCACAGAACAGGTTATTTAACATCAACACATTCAGGACATCTAATTTGCATTTTCACAGGGCTCTTAGCCCACGGGGACCCAAGGTGCAGAGAGCACCCCTGCTTATCCAGAGTGGCTTACAAAACCATGCAAAAAAAATCGCAATGCAACGAAGAGAATCCGAAATGATTCATAACTTTAAAACAAGCATGTTCACATGTGAAGGTCAGTCTGCTTGTTACAAGATTCAGACAGCAGGGCTTTTAAAGGAGACCCTGTTAGGGTGCTTTTAATTCTGTTCCTCAATGTCAAAGTCATGTTTCCTCTGCTTCCATTCTCCTATTAACACACACTGGGTGCAGGGCCCGTTTGATGGCCGCTGTTTCTATGGCACCTGAATGACGCACGTTGTACTGTGAACTGACATGAAACAGGGACAGTAAATGACTGTAATTCCATCTGTATTTTGTGCTAATAGCTGGTGTCTTTGACGAAGTGTCGCCGCCTACACCGCCACCCAGAAGAACTGCGTCCGATGAGTCAGGTGTCAACACTCAACCAAGAAACTTATGCTAATTTCCTCTAATTAAATGACAGTATAGACACTGGACACCGCATTTTATGAGTTAATTGTTAACTGTTACACAAAGATGACCCCAAGGGGGGCGGGGGTACATTCATACAGCAGAAATAACCCACTTCGTGACTGGATTTCAGAACACTTGCAATATGTACAGTACATTATACATATAACACAGACATTGACTCTGAGAGAAGCTATTTTTCTTGAACCGAGACCTCAAATGCAAATGCAACTATGCATATTTGTAAGTAAGAAACTGTCCTGCAGTGAACATTTTTACATAACAAACACAGAAACACTCTTACGCACATGCACCTTCACAAACAAAACGACAGAGAACCACAGCTGAAGGGTTCGAACAACAGTGGCTGGCATTAGGGAGTGTTTTATGAAATTAAAGCTGAATCCCCTCCCCTCAAAATGTTAATGATTAAGGTGGGGAGCTGACCTACAATGATTTTCAGTAGCATTCTCATGCTGGGAAGCTCTGAATCTACCACTTTAGGGCTCAGTAATAATTTAGCATTGTGAAATTGTGTGTAATGAATTCAGTCATTGGCACAGCGAAGCATAAAAATGAATATTTACACACTTCATTCACACAAACGCTTCCAAAAAACCTCTGGCAGTGAAGATTTACACGCATATTTACAGGATCTACATGAGCACGTTCTCTTTCCAGCATTTGGACGATTATATGCTCATAAAAATGCACGTCCTTACAAAGCCCAAGACAAACAATAAATGTGTAATGTGTAACAGATATTAAATATGTTTGAGACCAGATTTATGTAAATTAGAGCTGGGGAATGTGAGAAATTTACTCTCAGTTTGGTTCAGTCCTTAGATTCCATAACAGGGCTGTTCATAATTCAGAGAGAGTTCATTTATTTTCCAGTCAAAACGGCCAATAAGTGCAGGTTCAAAGGAAAATATGTGAGATTCCACAACTGAAATTTTGCTACAGAGAAAATGGGGTTCCTAGCAACCACCTGGAAGAGCTGGTAGACACCAAAACTGCCCCCCAGAGCAACAGCACTGACAGCTTTCCTCTCTGAGAGAGAGGAGAAAATCAAGCTGCTTCAGATCTGAAAACATCCACAGGTGTTTCTGTCCATCCTTCCACTGTGAGAAGACCACTCAGCGCTGTGGGTCTGAAAGGACGTGTAGCTGATCAAGAAGAACCTCACTGAGAAAAGGAGACGGACACATCAAACCAAGAAGCTGAACCATGGACTGACCACCCCAGAGTCCAGACCTCAACACCACTGAATGGGTTTGATTAGTTCAGAAAATCAACCAGCTTCTCAGACTGAACTTTGGAGGTGTGGAAAAATATCCTTGCAGATTTCTTTGAAAAACGGAAAGCAAGTCTTCGGAAAGGAGTGGAGGCTGTAATAAAAGTAAGGAGTGACACACTAAACACTGAAATAATGTACTTAATGACCATTTTGACTGGAAATTAAAAAAAATCCACTGCACTGTAAATGAAGGTTGATTATCAACTGTTTAACACTGTATTCTGTTACTGTGAAATTTGCTTAGAAACACTATCAGGAGTGTATTGCAATGTTCAGGCTAAATAACGATGCCTTAATGACACTTATGAGCGCAAATACAGACCGATTGAATGTAACTAGCCGACGAGCTCTGGATGTACATTTTTTTGTAGAGAATAACAGAAAATACTTGTACTCATTGGTCATTTTGTCAGATACAGCTATGCTATAAGTGCACTTTGTAAGTTTACATATACTGAGTGTAGCCCATCTATTGCTGCCCACTCTACCCCATCCTTCAACAGAAAGAGACCTCCATAGCAAAACCGTTGACCAAGTATTATTTGAGCAGTGACACTGACATGGTTGTGGTGTGCCTGATACACTCATGGTATGACAGTTGCTGTGTTGGACACTAGGAGTGGAACAGAGACCATCTTTGTCAAGTCCAAGATGAATCCAAGACTATGACTAAGCTCAAGTCCAAATAGAGCAAGACCCAAAAAATCAAGTCCAAACTTCTTGGTCTTTCCAGTCGTTTGTTGGAGTCATTTAAATGTGAACTATATCCCAACAGAGTCACTTCAAACAGCAGAATTAACACTCAAAATGTCAGTTGTTACTTCTTTTTGCAATATTGACTAAATTGAATGATGCAATTACGTAATTAAACATAAATGTAATGGAAAATCCAAATCACTATAAAGCATATCCTCTCTTCTACTCACAAACATAAGGACTGAAAGCTCGGAACGTGGTCAGCTTTTAGGGCTGTTTCCTGAGTTTCCTGCCATTCAGTGCCCACTCGGAATTAATCCAACCATTGCCGATGCTAATTGGCTAAATCAAACACTAATTTGGTTTTGAGCTGCTTGAGTGAGAGTCAGTGAGTCGGAAAAAAGAAGAAACAAATAAATACAACTCTGATTGCGTTTAATTTAGATACAAAAAAAAAAATCTCAAAAACAGGTGTCAATCAAAATTGGTGGTAGAGGGCCACCAAAAGCTGGGGATGATTAAAGGACTGTCATTTTTATTTCATATACAAAACAAGGATGCAACTCTGTGCTCATCCTATATCAAAAGAGAACGAGAAGAATTACATTTTGTAACATTTTCACTGCCGTTTTTTGTGAGCGGTTAGAAATCTGGGGGGCAGTGTGGCCGTTCTTAGTCGAGATCAGAGGCTAAATTCAATGAGACCAGCCGCCAAGACCAAGATGAGTCTGATTACAATTACTTCTCACAAGGCGTGTCCCAGAAAGTAGAAAACATGGACTCGAGTCCGAGACCAGACTCGACCACAGCAGCACTGACACCTACTTTTTCCAGGCACACATTGAGTTAGTCATCCTCTAGTCCTTCATCAGTTTCCTTCAGTTTCTGACTTCAGGACCACTGCAGAGCCACCAACTGAATTACACCATCTCAGTGATGGTCCTATGGTGGTCCCTTTCCAATGAAGAATGGGGTAGAGCGTGGCTGATACCAACAGATGGCCTACAGTCAGTAACTGTAAACCTAAATAGTGCACATATATGGCAAGTCATTGAGTATTTCATGTGGTGTTTCCATTATTCTGTACACGTCCTGCATCTTCGTTGTCAAAAACAATATTGTGACAACTTCCAATTAACACTCAAGTTTAAATGCTTATACTGTATGTACAACTCAGCTATAGGCAGACGTTTGGTGCGGATGCTGTAACTGAACACATTCTGAAATGCTAAGACACATCACATCAAAGATGTTAGTATCACGGGCTCCCGAGTGGCGCAACCGTCTAATGACACGATGGCCGTGTCATCAGGAGATCACGAGTTGGATCCCTGGTGATGCTACAGCCGTCCATAGCCGGGAGTCCAAGAGAGCACACTCTGGGTGGGTAGGATGGCCCCCCTTCTCCTCCCAGCGCTCAATGTGATACTAGTCAGTGCAGGCGTCTGTTAGCTGACGTAGCAGATCTGACGGTCGGTGCGTTCGGCTGTCCCGTGACGGTGCGTGAGCGGCAGTTCGAAAAGAAGCGGTGGCTGGTTTCACAGGTCTCGCAGGAAGCCTGTGCTGCCTCTACACTCCTAGTATTGGTAGTACTGTGTGACTGGGGGAGTCCTAAATAGTGGGTGGAATTGGAAACGACTAAATTGGGGAGAAAGTCAGTAAAAAAAATTCACTGTTGTTGAGATTTAAGTTGATCTGTTATCTTTTGATTAAAAAGTACCACAGATGTGAAATAACATGTACACTGTGACATAACTCATAGAAGACAATAATGTAATTTACAGTACTATGCTGAACTCCACATGTAAAAAGATGCAGGCTGTCTTCCACAACATGACCTCTTATTTTCTGTACAACAGATTCAATAAAAATGGAACATTTTGCATCGTTTGGTACAGCGCATGTCAGCACAGCTTGCTGTTGGCAGCAAAAATTCAACATGATCACAATTACTGATATTCCAACCTGGCAGATATCGAGCACAGTTTGTGTTATTCACAATTCATTTCTTGGTGATTAATGAGTTACAAAATGATTAAAATCCTTGCATTGAATGTCTTTAAAAAGCAGCCAGGTGACTTCAAATACTGTACAGAGTTCAAATCAAGAGAAAGTGTTTTTTTTTTTTTTTGATGAGAGCCGCGGGGTAGGTAGAGGGGCACTGTGTCCACTTACTGCCGTCCGCTGTGTTAGGTAATAAGGTAGTTTTCAGTGTGATAACAAGGAAACACTATTCTCTCCTTTCCTCTTCCAGAGTGCCTAGTAAACGCTGAAGTCCAGTCATGTGACACTCGCCATGGTAACAGTGTGACCATGCTCAGGTGAAGGAGCTCTCTGATTTGCAGGCGGCGTTGTCGGCCTCGTGGCAGCTTTTGCCGTTTAAGTGTTCGCTGTGGCTGTCGATGCTGTAGCAGCCCTGTACTTCTGTGATGGAGGAGGCCGTGTAGGAGGCGGATCTCAGCGCATCTGAATGGGAGAGTGCGCTGCCAAACTGGAGGCGGTACTGGTTCCAGTGCCTCCTCAACACACCCTGCACCTGCGCCAGCAAAGGTTAGCATCAGTTATCACTCTAGTTTACAAAAGAGCCGCACAAAAATCAGTCAGTGTATTTACATGCACTTAATAATCCGATGACTGCAGAAAATCTGAATTTATCAGTAATCAGACCAACATTTTTACATGCACCCCAGAAATCAGATAATGGGGGAACTCTGGGTCTACATGAGTCAGACAGTTATCAGACTTCTGCTCTGCAACCAGAGAATAAACTCACAGACGAAGACGTGACGTAAACGTAAAAACTCAAACTTTATGCAACTTTTTTTAAACGTTGTACCACTTTACTTTACAATATGAACATCATCTTGAACATCTTCATTTTGTCAAGTGTGTGTTTGGTTTCAGAATCGCTATAAAAGTGTTTGGCTGCGTCTCACGGCGACGCTGCTTGCTCATTTGCAGTGCCGCTGTCTGTTTCCGCTCATGCGCCAGACCGGAGAACTCAGAGTAAGAGTTCGCAGCACTGAGAAATCTGATTACTGAGCTAAAATCCAGCCTCTTTATCGGATTTCTCAATCAGATTTCTAAACCTTACTCCAGGTTAAGAAATCAGAGTATGCTGTTTACATAACCTGGAATATTCAGACAACTGCAGAAATCCCATGACCGGATTATTGAGTACATGTAAACACACTCAGTGTTTCCTAGGTCCATAACGAGAACGTGTGGGGGCAATCATGAGCAATTCCAGGCTAAATGTGGGTGGGAATGTAGACCCATTACAAAGTGTCAGTAACATTTCTAAACCAATGAAACGTCTCGTGAAGGCAGAGCTCAAAGTAGCAGGCAACGGTGTGCATGCCAGCACTGTCCAATGACCAACAAGCTGAAAAAGCCCCCAAAACTCCTATGAAACATGTAGATGTGCAGTAAAAATAAACATTGCCTCTGATACAGGGGTGAGTGGGGGTCATTGTGTTGACTTACTGTCCAGTTACTTGTTTTTAGCTAGATTAAATACTTTGAAAGATGTCATGCAGTATCAGGAGCAGCAAACAAGCAGACAACTGATCATTTGGCTGATGGGCTACACTTGGAGTGAAGAGGAAATACGTTTTCTATAAGGTAACTGCTGGTCAAACATGACCTGTTTTTTTGTACTATAGCCCAACTGACATACTGTTTGTCTGATATTAAGGTTTCCACATCAGTGGAAAAGCTAACGAAAAAGTCATTTTTAATGGTTAATTAATAATTTACATAATTAATGGTTAATTAAAGGTCAATTCAAACCATAAAACATATGCTGGCTAATTTTCTTTTCCGACTACTAGAATTTGTAGTTAACTACATTCATTATGGAGGGATTCCAATTGACATAACCGTGCTTCAAAGTGAAATACTGTTGGGGGGGGGGCAACTCTGAGAACTTGGGCTGGTGTTCTGGGCAGCTTCTATCTGTAACGAGAAGGCTGCATCCTCTCATAGCTGTAGTAGGATTGATGTAGGGCTGAGAAACAGAAACAGGGAGGAGATGGGGTGGTGGTGGGGATTGCGAACACTTCGTCACAGAAGGTGAGGCTGTGAATTTAGAGGGTGATCGATTGGAAGAAGGAGGGTTTTCAGGCATAACTGAGGTTTGGGTGGGAGGAACATGCCTGAAAACCTTCCTTCTTCTAATCTATCACCCTCTAAATTCACATCCTCACCTTCCGTTACTGTGACGAAGTGTTCGCAATGCCCACCACCACCCCATCTCCTCCCTGTTTCTCAGTCCTACATCAATCCTACTACAGCTATGAGGGGGTCCAGCCTTCTAGCTATCTCTAGATAGACAAAGCACTTCTCTGGATAAGAGCGTCTGCTAAATGCTGTAAATGTAAGTTATAAAATAACTACATAAGACAATTCTTGCTATTGTAAGGACATCTCAAGTTCAAGCCCAAGTCATCTGTGGCTGAGAGCTCAATGCAGCATTATTGTCCTCTCTCTCTTTGGGTAGCCAGCTATTCTTACACTGTATACCATACTGTGATACAGTACTGTTATCTTGAAAAACTGACAAAAGTACAGACAAAATGCCGCCTTCACGGTGTTTTCTGCTACTCTTTTTAGCTCAGCAACATATTTTCTTTATAGATAACAGCATATGATGCAAAGAAAAGCAAACTTCAGACACCAGACATGTCTCAGTTGATCGACTGCATTAAGGGTCAAAGGCAATTTGTGTAAATGTGATTTATTCCTTTAGGCTAATTGCTTCAGTCTGGCAGAATACAAAGACAAATCACACCATCATCTTCTTCCCACTCTTTAATGACATGCTCTCTCGCAACCCATCCGGCCTAACCAGCATTCCAGCTGTCACATATCCGCCTCGGTTCTGGTAATTAGTGTATTAACTCCTGACCCGGTGGCGCTTTCCAGGATATATCTACTCAAGCCTTCATGTGGTGCTCATGAAGCAGCTACTTACAAAACCAAAGAGCTCATTTGGACTCGGTTCCTCAGCAGCACGATTCACAAATTTGTGTACGAGGACATCAGCCAGCATCTCTAATTATCCAGAGCCTGAACTCAAGCCTGAAGGGAGGACTATGAGATGCGCAAATGATACTCTGGGGACCTGATTCTGCGTCTGACCTTATGTTGGAAAGGGAAAGGATGCGGCACAGACTCTGGGTCTGCACAGATAAACAGAAAAACTGCTTTTGGCTGCAGTGAAGTAGGCTTACCTCTCCATTGAAAAAGCAGAAGATAGTGGCCACCAGCAGCCCCTAAAACACAGGAAAGGCATGTCAGTTCCGAGAGAAAATAATCACATCAGAGTTTCACCCCCAGCACACTTCGTCTCTTCGCTAACCGGCTCCAGTCTTCTGAGCTCTCCAACGTTTTCATGCGTATTGGCAGCGAGGCGCTTCACATGCATATCAAATCACTGCAGACAACAAGCTTGTTCTGTTGTATTATGCACTCGGCCGATTGAGCCTGGCCTGGCAGCACCTAACTGTCCAAAGCATTCATAACATTCTTCAGAATATACCTCTTGTTATAATTTCCTTCCTGCCAATCAGCCATGGGGCTGTAAAATACACCCCAGAGACAGACGTTCCAAACATAATGACCTGAACTTAGTCAGGTCAAGCTTTCTCTCAGGCTGTGCATATATGGAAGTATTTTGCTCTCACCCTTTGAACAAG
Organism: Pygocentrus nattereri; assembly: GCF_015220715.1. NCBI lineage: Eukaryota > Metazoa > Chordata > Actinopteri > Characiformes > Serrasalmidae > Pygocentrus > Pygocentrus nattereri. The sequence continues at coordinate 9,224,885 of NC_051216.1, read as the reverse complement.
CTGTTGAACTGACTGTAGGTGTTATTTTGACATTTACAGCAATTTACTGCCTTTTGTTTGGGTAGCCTGCTGTTAAAGCAAAGATATATGTTTTTTTTTTTTTTTTGAGCTCAGATCACACAGAACGGTTCTTGGGATTTTCTAGCTGTTTTGAAAAGCATACTACACAAACACGATTACATAATGTACGGTTCACTCTCTACAGAGTCCGGAGCTGTCAGACTGATCCACTAAAAGGGCCATATATGAAAATCTGTGTGCCAAGAACTTCAATTTTACAACCTCATTTCCAAAACAGTAAAGACTCTATGCCAAATGTAAATGCAAACAGAAATCAATGATGTACAAATAATATAAAATCCTATATTTAATTCAAAATAGTACAACGATAATATATCAAGCATTAAAAGTGAGAAAGTTTATTGTATTTTGAAAAATGTATGTCCACTTTTAATTAGATTCAACAACGCATTTCAAAAAAAGACTGGAAAAGTTAATAATAATAATAATAATAATAATAATAAAAATAATAAAAGATAGTGGACACGCATCTCACAAATAATTAGGTTAATTGGCAACAGGTCAGTAACATGATTGGCTGTAAAAAGAACATAAAGATGGTAAGGGTTCACCACTCTATGAAAGACTGCATGGGCAAAAAAAAAAAAAAAAAACTCAAAAATGTGGTTATTTCATCACCTACATTAAAGGATACAGAGAACTCTCTGTATGCAAAGGGACATGGCTGAAAACCAGTGCTGGTTGGCTGTGATCTTCAGGCCCTCAGGCAGCATTACTTCAAAAACAGACATGATTCCATAGCGGAAATCACTGAATGGGCTCAGAAACACTTCTGAAAACCACGGTCTGTGAACACAGTTCATTGCTGTATCCAAAAATGCAAGTTAAAACAGGATCCAGAAACACCGCCTCCTTCTCTGGGCCCAAGCTCATTTAAAATGGACTGAGACGAAGTGGTATGAAAAACTGAAATTCCTTTTGGAAATCATAGATGCCGTGTCCTCCAGGCTAAAGAGGAGAGGGGCAACCCAGCTTGTTGTCAGCGCACAGTTCAAAGGCCAGCATCTGTGATGGTATGGGGGTGCATTAGTGCACATGGCATGGGTGACTTGTGCATCTGTGAAGGCATATGCTGCCATCCAGACAACATCTTTTTCAGGGAAGGCCTTGCTTATTTCAGCAAGACAATGTCAAACCACATTCTGCATGTATTACAACAGCATTGCTCTGTATTACAAGAGTCCAGTACTAAACTGACCTGCCTGCAGTCCAGATCTATCATCCATTGAAAACATCTGGCACATAATAAAATGAAAAATACGATAAAGGAGACCCTGAACTGTTGAGCAGCTGAAATCCTGTATCAAGCAAGAATGGAAAAAAACATCATTCACAACTACAGCAGTGTCTCCTCAGTTCCTACATGCTTACAGAGTGCTGTTAAAAGAAGTGATGAAACAGCAGTAAACAGGCCCCCGTTACAACTTTTTGGAACATGTTGCTGGCATCAAATTCAAAATGGGGACATATTTTTCAAAAAAACAATAAAATGTCTCAGTTTCAACATTTGGTGTGCTCTCTTTGTGGTATTTTCAATCAAACACAGTGTTTAAATGACTTGTACATCATTGGTTTCTGTTTTTTTTTTGACATTTTACCCAGTGTCCCAACACTTTTGGAAGAGAAGTTGGAAAAATATTTTGATATAACCTGAACTGGCCATTGCTTATTCAAGATACGCCAAAATATTGACAGAAAAAACATAGTACATGTAATATTACATGAATATTAATCTAAAAATATCTAACAAAAGCACACAAAGGTTTTGTACTTGACCCAACAAGGAAAGTTTGTCATTTTGCTAGCTAACTATGCCCAACATATCATCACCAGCAGAGCAGTGCCACCTGGGACAGTGGGGGAGTGGAGTGTCTTGTCCAAGGGCACAACCTGGTATGTCCAGTCAGTCCTGGGATTCAAACCTGTAACCTTCCGATTGTTGCTTCATCTCTCTTAACGACAGCCACCCTAAACGCCATAAGTGGAAGCTTCTCAGCTGATGGCTGCTTTAGGCATGTACTTTATGCTTACCTGATAATGCATTACGATGTTCATGACGTAATCATATATCTCAGAGGTAATGCGCCCCCCGGGTTTATACGGCAGGAGAACGTATTGGATTCCCAGGAGGGGGACCAGAATGAGGGTGGCACGCACAGCCTTCATGTACAGACTGGACTCAGCCTGATGGGTCACTTTCAGCTTGGTGATGAGGACACGCACAATGTTCAGCAGGAAAAACAGGTTCACCTGATGTGACAGGTGACAAAAAGAGGAAGTGAAGAACAGTGGCAGCTGTTAGTACCTTTAACTGGACTGGATAACACTGTAAGACCTCATTTGTCTCAATTTGTGACACTGTCACATACCAATGAAGGCTCTAAGGCAACCAGCCACAGGAATATCATGTTACACGTGATTTATTTGTACAAATAAAACTGATAAAGCAAACACAGTCAACAACTCACAATCCTCATATTCACACAATTTGCCAAATATTACGTTTAAATGGCAAAAATATAAGAGGGGTTCTTCTAAGGCTTGTGATAAATGGATCTGACGGGCACCACAAGCATTCAAACTTTTTTTTTTCTTGCTGTGCACACAAAAGAATTAGCGAGAGGGAACAAACTAGAAAAAAGGGCCTCGAGATTGCTTACCACCAAAGCCGCGCAGATAGGGCCGTGAATAATGTACAGCAGAGACGTGTTGGAACTGATCCAGCAGCTACGTATTAAAGAGGGAAAGGATTAGCATTAGCAGGTCTTTTTTTTTTATCATTTCACTTTTTTTGTCATTATTTTAGGCAGTAATTAGTTTAATTCCACTGGATTACAGCAAGCTGCTTATTTCAGAAGAACCCAAGGAATCAGTGGTTTATAAACTGTATATATAAATCACAGAAAATGCAGTAAGTCAGGGAGTAAGAGCTGATCTAGGATGAGCTACGCCACATCCTTAACACTGAGCGCAGTAACATGCACTTAATAATCCGATAGCAGCAGAAAATCTTGATTTTGTCAGTAATCCAATCAACGTGTTTACATGCACTTCAGTAATCTGATAATGGGGAACTCTGGACCTACATGAGTCAGACAGTAATCAGATTTCTGCTTCACAACCAGAGAACAAACTCACAGACGAAGACGTGATGTGACGTAATGTAAAAGTCAAACTTCAGCTTTTTTAAAAACATTGGGCCACTTTCCTGAAAATATGAGCATGCATCATCTAGAACAGGGGTGGCCAACCCGTGGCTCGCTCTCTTTGCCTGCACATTTTCCATGCTGGAAGAAGCCAAAGTCTGTTGCCATGGTGATGCTACACCCCCGCCCCCTCCCCCTGCAAGGAGAACGTCGCAGCAGAACCACGTGCTGAGCCGGGCTACGAGCTATCCAACCGCCGAAACACGGCAGCGTCGGGGAAATGTAAAGCCAAACGAAAATATGAAGATGAACACAGAACCCTCTTACCCGAGTGGGAGGATTTGTATGTTTTTACTGAGCGGAAAGGGAAGCCGTTCTGTTTGAAGCGCCAAACGTTGTTATCCAGTTTTAAAGCTTCTGATCTTCAGTGCCACTTTATTTTTTCATGCTTGCATCCTATCAACTGGCGTGGACAATCGCTCGTGCTAAAAAGCCACACAGTGAGGGGGGATTTGTGAAAAGTTGTCTCAGCGACGTCATTTCAATCTTATCTCCAGAAAACTAACACTTGAAATGAATGGCATCAGAGCTCCAGTTGTCCTGACACCCAGTCGAACACAGAATATCAGACAACAGTGCAGTTGAGACACAGTTATACTCTGATCTCGAGAAATAAGCTTTTGAACTCTTGAGCCAAGTGAAGTTGTTCCTGGAAGAAAAACACAAAGACTATCCTGAGCTTTCTGATCCCCAGTGGATTTTAGATCTGGCTTTTCTGGTGGACATGCTGCACCACTTGGACAGACTGAACCTTGATCTCCAGAGGAAATTAAAGAGGCTACCTGATCTAGTGCAGTCAGTATTAATGTTTAAAACATCTTAAAAAGGGAGAACTAACATATCTCCAGTCTGTGTCAAATGCAAGTGCCCAAGCAGCTCAGGTCCTAAAAGGGAGAACTGCACACGATGCAGCACTTCTTGAAAGTCTGCAACAGAACTTTGAGGACAGATTCCATGATCTACAGCTGAAAAGGCCACAAATTACATTCCTTATTACATTCCTTATTAACCGTTTTGCTGCTGATTTAGACTGTTTGAAACCACCATTGGTGACAGATGAAGCTACATCTCAAATGGAGATGATTGAACTTTTTGAAGATGACAGACTCAGGTCTCTTCTGAGTGAGGGAACCCTGGAATTTTGGAAAACTGTGCCTGTGGAGAACGTAAAACAAGCTGCACTGAAGCTCCTGTCAATGTTCGGCTCAACCTATGTTGGTGAATCAGTATTTTCCACCCTGAAACATGTGACATCAAAGCATCGCTCTGTTCTTACTGATACACATGTGAAAGAACTGCTTCGAGTAGCACCAACTGAATACAAGCCAGATTTGAAACGGATTGCGGAAAACAAAGAATGCCACTAAAATGCCCACTAAACTCATCTACAGGACAGGTAGGAAAATGGGTTTAAAAACTATAAATGTTTGTGTAAATACAGCTGAAAAGGTTGAAAATACAGGTCTGAAAGTTTGGCCACCCCTGATTTAGAAGATTAACAATATTTAAATCCTTCATTTCGTCAAGCCTTTGTTTTCAGCGTTGCTCCGAAAGTATTTTGCTGCATCTCGCAACGACACTGCTCGCTTATTTCCGCTACCGTCGTCTGTTTCGCACATGCACAGACTGAGAAAGGCGAAAGAAATCAGAGGAAGAGTTCACATCCACTGAGAAATCTGATTACTGAGCTAAAATCCAGCCTCTTTATCAGATTTCTAGACCCTACTCCGATCTACAAAATCAGAGTGTGCTGTTTACATGACCATTTGAATAATCAGACAACTGCAGAAATCAGATTATGATCAGATTATTATTGAGTGCATGTAAACACACTCACTGATCTCAAGTGCTTTTTCAACAGCAAGTCTTATTCTGATCCATATGCTGGAGATTATAAATTGTAAGGATTTTTAAGTTTACTGTTTTTGCATCTGTTTCAGAGACGTGCAGTCGATATAAACACTGAAGAATGCTCACTTGTCGTTGTAGTAATAGCTTCTGGCTATGGCGTGTATTGTAGCTGGTATCAGTGGGAAACCTACACAAAACAAGATAATCAAAAGAAAAATTATTTCGACAAGTCATATAAAACCCTTAGACATTGCAAAGTGCAGATCCTGACCCTTCATGATCTCTTCGTGCCACATTTGTGTAATTAATCTGTATTAATTACAATTAAAAATCTTCTTTGATCTGATTTGACCTGTTCAATTTACAAGTAGTGCATATTGTTATACCTATATGTATATGTATCTCTCTCTCTCTCTCTCTCTCTCTCTCTCTCTCTCTCTATATATATATATATATATATATATATATATATATGGGCAAAATACATTTAATTGGAACGGATTCATTACTTCCAATAATTCAGTATTTAATGCAGAATATCATCTGATTTTTACACAGAGTGAACACGGTGTCCAATTCTTATCACCGATGCGCAGTGAGAGCAACATTGCATGCATGTTCTAACCAATATATGTATATACAGTGTATATGTACACATATATCATATATACAGTCAGTGGATCAACTCCGTGATTCTAGCCTTTTGCTCTCGTTCATACAGCTTGTGGATTCTTTTTACAGTAAGATTTTACAGAACTGGAGCTCCACTTTGCTGTTGCTTTTGTTAGTTTGCTGCTCGTTGATTTATGCTAGGGTGTCCATTGCAACTTCCAGCTCTGGGTTTTGCTTGTAAATGATATTGTAGACTTGATGTAATTTGGTGTTAAATGCATTTACGTCACTGCAGTGGCTGGAAATGACTTTTATCAAGACAGCCATCAAAGAAACATGCAATTTAAAAGCTGTATTTGAACAAGAGGGCTACGACTGCAGAGTAATAGCAGCTAGGCTCCAGGTTGGTGCCAGTAATAAGTCAGCAATAACATGTTAACTTTGACAGCACCATGTATTTCAGTCAATAAAATAAGTAGTAATAAAAGGAGCACCTACCCCATCCCAGAAGATAATACCACATTAAATGCTGTTTCTCTGCAAATACAGCCACGACGATGAGGGTGTGCAAGTAGATCCCCTCGCATAGCATCCAGAAATAGTTGCATCCAAAGAGATACAGATGGATGAACTGCGAAACTTTACAGCTGGTCTGAAAGGGAAAAGATTTCCAAAAGAGAGCTGTCAACACATTTCTTATGACGCAAACCCCAGCTCAAGTTCTCTTGTAGACTGAGTGAAGGCATTAGGCCCGTATGTTCTTACTGGATTCCGCTGCACTAACTCCTGGTTGTTTGCCACGGCAGTCAACCAGATGATGGTGATAATGGAGTTCAAGACGAAAGAGAAAAAAAGGTTTTTGTGCAGGGTTATCCTCTGGCAGCTCAGACTCCTGCAGGGAATAGGTAGAGTTGTAATAAATGTCAACAGGACATCACTTCTAAAGTTACAGTTTGCTCTTCTGCTGATTTTAACAGGGTTTAGCACTTACTTAAAATGGAAGAATATCCCAAGCGAAACAAACAAGGAGATCAGCGATAGTCCGTGTCCTATTAAGGCCAAGTAGAGCTGGTTCATTGCGGCCTGTAAGAGAGACAGAAAGAAAAAATGGATGTTTACTCATGTTATAAACAATTTCCTCTGTGCTTTCCTGTGAATATGGCTTTACCTAAACAGCCACTCAGACAACTGCTGTTACGAGGATGATCTTTATCACAGATGCAGCTCACAAATGAAGTGTAAGCGAGAAGGGCTGAAATGTTTTTTTGCAGGGCACAGTGCACATATTGTTTTTTTTATTACTTGTTACTGACTTATTTACACTAAAAAGATGTGTTTTGAAATGTGTCTCTCGGTTCCACTTGAATAAAATATGGTACATTTATACAGTTAAAGTCTTTTACATCTAAATTTACATGTGCTGATAATTGTGTTGATGTATTATATTAATGCGGAACCAATGCACAAATATTAATTATCATATTAAATCCTTTTTGGTGCACCACAAATGTTTTTTATCCACTCAAAACAGTGCAGAAATTGTGCTCTTGGTTAAGCTTTCACAGTAGACCAGGGGTCGGCAACATTCAGCTCTTTCACTGCTCTGCTCTGGCTCCACAGCAGAATTAGATTTTTAGGTAAAAACTAAAATAAAGTACCCCTCCTTCTTAGTAAAATACAGCTCTGCTGATCGAATTCCACCTTAAATGGTGCCCGAAGTGTCAAAATATAAGGTGGAATTTGATCAAGAAGCTGGCGAACGAGAAACTGACTTCAGCCTCGTAAAAAGTTGAAGGTTGAGAGACATTATACAAGAAAATATTCTACCTTTGTGGAAAAGTTTCCTGCTGGAGATGCGAGAAATGCCGCTCTAACTGGGAGAAAAGTGAGTTGGCATTTTTGTTTATATTTTTTAGCCTATATTAGCATGTTAGCATGTACTGAGACATATTGTATTTACTGCCCAAATGGTAAAACATTACTTCAGTAAAATGGACATTAAATGTTGTGGCTCCCAAGTTGGTTTGATTTCTGTTGAAAGGACAGAATGTCTGTTCTTAACATTTAGGTTGCGACCCCTGCATTAGACGCTTTGCAGATGCCTTGCCATTACCTATATGGTAAGGTAGTTTAATGGTAGTTTTAAATTAATTAAATGACCCTTATTAGTCCCACAATGGGGAAATTTCACCTCCGCATTTAACCCATCCGTGAAGTGAAGCACCACATACACTCAAGTGAGCACACACACACTAGGGGGCAGTGAGCACACTTGCCCGGAGCGGTGGGCAGCCCTATCCACGGCCCCCGGGGAGCAGTTGGGGGTTAGGTGTCTTGCTCAAGGACACCTCAGTCATGTGCTGTCGGCCCTGGGGATCGAACCGGCGACCTTCCGGTCACGAGGCTGGTTCCCTGACCTCCAGCCCACGACTGCCCCCAAATAATTATAGAACCGATTTGTTGCAGGTGCATAAATAAAATGATTATGATGCTATTATTTCATAGGCTTCAACTAATGAGCAGGAAGACAAATTAAGATATTTTAGATGTCCAGAATGATGAGAAGAGCTTTATATGATTCTAAACAAGCTGTTTAATATTAAAAATGACAGCAGAATGCACTGCACTTTAAAAGTGGTGATTAAATGTCAAGTACAAAAAATATACAGTGGAATCAGTGGAAATAGATAATTACAGCAAATTGAATAAAAAAAGAAAGAAATACTGAATATCACAAAAACACTTCTGATAGTATTTCATCCTGTGTTGTACTGAATAAAATAACAGCAGTTATTAACATGACAGCTGACTGCAAACCTTTGACAACACTGCAACATTTAACAATCGATTAAATGCAACTGAATGGGCTAAGCCTAATCTTGACTTCAACCCAAAACCTACACTTAATCCTAACCCTAAGACTAACCCTAGTCAACTGAATTTCACCAGCTAGTCTGTTAATAAAACCCTCTATTCTCATACTGGTGGGTCTGTTCATGAGCGAGGTTATGAGCTTATGTATTGCCTCAGTAGAAGCAAGTATTGATGGGATGTGAGACCAAATGTTTTACCAATGTGAACTTTACTAAAATCTGTCAAAGCAAATAAGCCAAATTTATCTTTAGAGACGCTCTATGTGATTCAGATGTATTCGTAATAGCCCTGCGGGACTTGCTGCTGTTGCTGGACATACCATTCTGCCTTCGCTAGTGCGCTCGTTACATCTGGTGTAATTCGTCCACGTCCGGTTGCTCTCAGGATGCAAAAACCACTGACCATTCTCCATGCAGATCTTAGTGACCATCTCTGTTAAAAGAATAAATGGTGGATGTAAGCCCTTTTATACAGCCTCTCCTCTAATAATGTGATTTCTCAATGCTTTTGTTGCATTTACTGAGCGTGAAGAACACATCTTTGTGTTTTGAGATTGAAAATATTAGAATTTTTATTGCCCTGATGGAACAAATCACCAAGCACTTTATTAGGATCACCTCTTCATATCTACTCTCACTGTCTATTTTATCAGCTCCACTGACCATACTGGAACACTCTTTGGAGTTTTATAGTTACAGACTGTAGTCCATCTGTTTCTCTGCATACCCTCTTTTTCAGTGGTCAGGACCTCACAGGACCACCACAGAGCAGGTGTTATTTGGGTGGTGGATCATTCTCAGCACTGCAGTGACACTGAAGTGGTGGTGGTGGTAAAACGGGAGTAATTGTGCAGAGAACGGATGGACTACAGTCTGTAGTTGCAGAGCAACAAAGTGCACCTATATAGTAAATGGAGCTGATAAAATGGACCACGAGCGTAGAAGCAAGGAGGTGTTCCTTATAACGTTACTGGTTACTGGGTACAAAAAAACTGGAAAACCTCACAAAACTTAGGCAGTTAAGCAATTAGGTATTAACTCGACAGGCCGCATTACTTTTAATGGTTTGCATACAGGAACCCGTTGTGACGGCTTTTTGAAGAGCTTTTGCTTTTATCACTGTGAGGGATGTGAGCTGGAATGATAGGTCCTCTCCCACTTTCTCTCTTATTCACTTTGAAAAAAGCGCTATATGTACAGCATTACAGACTCCAACAATAACTATTCTTTGGTTTTTTTTTTTAGCCAGAGGTCAAAATTAAATTCTGAATCCCACTTGAGTTAATCTTCAAAGTCAAGCATTTCATTTCCTTTTACTTAAAACCCAATCTCTTCTGCGCGAAACTGAGACACAATGTATTTTATAAAAAGCTTTAACGCTATTTAGCCTTTAGCCGTCAGAGCTTGACAGAGAGAGAGTAAGAGAGAGAAAAAATGGAACAGGAAGCTCCTGATTATTTCAGATGAATGAGAGGGTTCATGAGATGAT